>NC_073341.2:31909342-32224078 GCF_027580225.2 Misgurnus anguillicaudatus | reverse complement strand
GACGCTTTAAAGCAACACCAAAGAGTTTTTTTTTTAATCTTAAAATAACGTTTCCAAAAAAGTTTCAGTGGTTCATCCACTCCAAACAGGGTGAACGGCACTTTCACATTCGCTTTGCAGCCCTCTATCGGCCAAAACCACACTAAAGAAGTTTTCAACCGTCGGGTAGTGGTCCTGTAGTTCGAGGGAAAACTACAAAAACTTGCTTTACGGCAGACCTACAATCCAATCAGAGCCAGCTATGCTGCAGTATTTACGACAGTGGTAATGAACAATTACGCTTCTAACCTGTAGGGGGAGCAAAGAGCCAAAAGTCTTTAGTGTTGCTTTAACATTTGAGTTTACTAGCTTCAATCTCGCGTGAAATTCTAGTCCTTCGAGACATTCACGCAGAAATTAGTATCATGGGAGGGGCTTCTGCGACTCTGAGACTCCGCTCGCTTCCTGTAATCACGTCACTACTACAGCAAGGTCCTTATTAGTTAATGCAGCGTGAAAATCCACCGCAATTCTGATTTTTCAACTCACGTGTTTCCCGCGGCAATGCTCAATTCGCGAAATCCATGCATACCTCACCGCAGGATGACTAATCGCGTCTTTGCATTGACTTAACATGTAAATCACTGATTGGTTAACGCAGCGCGAAAATCCGCCGCAATTCAGATTTTTCAACTCACGTGTTTCCCGTAGCAACGCTCGATTCGCGCCATCCATGCATACCTCACCGCAGGATGCCTAATCACGTCTTTGCATTGACTTAACATGTAAATCACTGATTGGTTAACGCAGCGCAAAAATCCGCCGCAATTCAGATTTTTCAACTCACGTGTTTCCCGTGGCAACGCTCGATTCGCGCCATCCATGCGTACCTCACTGCAGGATGACTAATCGCGTCTTTGCATTGACTTAACATGTAAATCACTTGTGCTTTCCGCCTCCTACGCGTCTGGTGTGAACCCTGCTTTAGAGACGATTAAAATTTTGCGTCTTTTGCACGCTCAAGTTCGTTATTTCAAATGTAGGCGTGCGGTATGCGCGCTCATAATGGAATTGGTGCGGTTGTGATGCGCTCATTTTTTCCAGACGCTTCGAGTTTAAAACATCTCAACTTTTCAGAATGCAGCAAGCGCACCGCAGGTCATGTGACAAGAACCAACCGACAGTTGCATTTTCCGCACATGGTTTTAGGCGGGAAATGTGAACCGCCCCTTAAGAGCCACAATGGTTACAAACTCTTCCTTTTTGCCTCCTTACAGAGAGGGGCCTAATGGTTAGACCCAGGCCAGTCCCGCAGTGCAATGCAGATGGCACGTATTGGTTACCACATTGGCCATTACGTAATTTTAACTTTACTCATGTCTTTTGAGTATAATTCATTGGCCAACGACAGAATAAAACAAAATGAACAATGCTAAAAATAACTTAAAATCCAGTAGATATCGTGATAATATAATTATTGTGAGTTCGTTTGGCCTTGATATTTCTGAAGTGAAAGTCTGATATTGCAGGCCAAAAAGCCTAAAAAGCAAAGACAAAAAGAAACATATAATTTAATATAAGTTTAGGGCCTGTTGTAAAAACGAGGTGAGGTAACTTCATATACACATTTCAATGCTTGTTTGTTTGTTTTTTACTGCTGTTATCACAACAACCAACCCTGTCATAATTATATATTCTTCTTGAGCTCTAACCAATGCTCTGTTATCAGTGTCTGTCACCCTTGTCTTTGTTTTCAGGCATTTTAAAGACACATCAGGCCACCTCTAGTGCTGCTAACTAAGTAGTGTGTGTGTGTGTTTGTGTATATAATCCATTGTGATCTGTGAGTTATGTATTCATGTGCTGCAGTGGATGCGGGTGGTTTCCTGTAGAGAGGGTGTAGGCTACAGCAATCCACCCAGGTCACACTCTCAGATCAATAAGTGTCCAATCAAAGACTGATGGCGTCCTCGATGGCACACTGCGGTGCAAGGAGGACACACACAAACGCACACACACATACACTGTGCGGTAGGCAGCTAAAGAGCTGTACTTCAATACTCTTGTGGTAACAATGGTGCAGGTCCTTCAACATGAGAGCCACTACATGCATAGTAGATCAGAGAGCGTATACTGATATCATTCTGGCACACACTCACTCGCACTTTTCAAGCTATATTATTAAGGGCCTCTCGTAAATGCAATGGTTTTCAAACTAAGATAATGATATTTAGTGTACCCTAAACCTAACACCCACAAAACCACACACACATGCGCATTGCATGCACACCTTTTCTATTTCCTGGTGATTTTATCACCCTTTGCAATTATTTATTGAGCCCACACAGAATTTACTTGATTTTCATGATTTTGGTGGACATTTGGAAACTGAAAATAACATGAAAGGTGTGTGAGTGAATAAGTAATGAAATGTCATTATGCAAACACTTACTGAGCTTTACTTTATTCAAGCAGGGTAAAATATAGAAGCAAATAAAACACTGTTTGATTTTAAAGATTAGTTTCTGAAGATTTTGTGTAGTGTTCTGCATACACCAAGAAAATAATTCACAACCCATTAAACTAATCAAATGCTTAAAGAGGTTAAAATAGGAGAAATAAACAAGATTCAAACTTTCAAACACAAGGATATGCTGTTTAATTTTTCACATCGCCCCCTGCTGGTGACACTGCACTTTGCATGCATCAAACTCTGCTCTGTTTCTGATCCCAAGAACAAGGATAGTGACTGAAATTATACTACAAACTACCCTAATACAGAAGTGTAAAATAGTGACGTATTTTTTGTACTTTATCACAGACATTTTGTCTTTTTACTTCACTACATTCTAATGCATAATGTTGTACTTTTCACTCCACTACATTTTATAAATACAAGTTGTTTTACCATTAATACTTTAATACATAAAGTACATTTCTTATTAATACTCAAGTAAAACTTGTTGTTACTTTTACCTGACTAGAAGTAATGAAGTACTAGATTTATAATGTACTGTAATTAAGTATTAAATAAAATAAAAAATGAAATGTAGTGAAGTAAAAGGTATGATAATATGTTTTAGTTTTTCTTTTACTGTACTATATTCTATCTAATGAAATACATATACTTGAACAGTGTACATTAATGAAATGTATGGTCCACCTCTCCCTTAAAGGCGGGATGCGTGATTTTTGAAAAACACTTTGGAAAAGGAAGTCGGGCCGAGTACCAAAACACACTTGTAGCCAATCAGCAATAAGGGGCATGTCTACTAACCAACATCGTTGCCTGGGCTGCGTATGTGTGGGGCGGGTCTATCAAAAGAAGGTCCAGATTCTATTGGGGTAGGGGCGTGTTTGTTTAGGTGATTTCAAATGTCAAAATTGGCTTTTCTTTTAGAGATCATGCACCCCACCTTTAATATAAAGAAATCATTCTGATTTACAAAAGTTTGCATTGGTTGTATCTATTGTCACTTTGTAATATGTGCCCCTTTACCACAAAACCAGTCATAAAAAGTGAGATGAATAAATAAAAAACAAGCTTTCCATTAATGTATGGTTTGTTGGGATATGACAATATTTGTCCGAGATACGAGTTTTTAAAAACTGGAATCTGAGGGTGCAAAAATAAATTAATAATATTGAGATCACCTTTAAAATCACCTGTCCAAATTAAGTCCTTAGCAACACATTTTACTACTGATAAATACATTTTTATATATTTACAGTAGGAAATGTACACAATGTCTTCATGGAACATGATCTTTGCTTAATATTCTAATGATTTTTTGACATAAAAAATTATAATTTTGACCCATACATTGACCCGTATTTTTGGCTATTGCTACAAATATACCCTGGCAAAATGTACAGTTTGAGAGTGAAAAACATTGAATTACCCAAATGTAACCTATAAATAAAAGGTAGAGGTTAGATGTTGGAATAAAAGTCCAATATAAAAATACACAAAATACACAAAATACAATTTAAATTATTTTGACAAATTATCAGGGGCATCAGTTTGTGTTGAAAAGTGGTGGGGGCAAAAGATCACATGAAAAAACATTACAGCAGGACGGGAAAAATATCGAATATGGCGTATCAAAAAATAGGCATAGCGTAGGCCAGTCAACAACAAGAAAATACTCAGCATAAAACCCTCAACAATGTCAACCATAAGGCACACCATAAGCATACAACGCGACATATGTGACCCTGGACCACAAAACCAGTTGTACACTGCAAAAAATGACTTTCCTACTTAGTTTTGTTAGTTTAGAAATATCTAAAAATTATTAAATCAAGATGTATTTTCTTGATAAGCAAAATGATGTAAGAAAATAAGTCTAGTTTCTTGACAAAAACTATATAATTTAAGTGAATTTGTGCTTAAACAAGCAAAATTATCTGCCAAAGGTGTGAGAACATTTTCCTTAAATTAAGTGAAGTTAAGGAATTTTTTTTTTTTTAGATTTTTTTCTCACCATTGGCAGATATTTTTGCTTGTTTTAATCACAAATTCACTTAAATTGTATATTTTTTGTCTAAAAACTAGACTTATTTTCTTAGGTCATTTTGCTCATCCAGAAAAAGCTTAATTTAAGAATTTTTTGATATTTCTACTGAAAACAAGACAAAAATACTAGTAAGAAAGTCTTTTTTTTGCAGTGTAAGTCGCACACTTCAAAAGGTACACTGCAAAAGATGATTTTCAAGAAAAAAATTCTTAGTATTTTTGTCTTGTTTTCAGTAAAAATATCTAAACATTCTTAAATTAAGATGCTTTTTCTTGATTAGCAAAACGACCCAAGAAAATTTGTCCAGTTTTTAGTTATTTTGTGCATAAAACAAGCAAAACTGTCTGCCAATGGAAAAGCAAATTTTTGTTTAATTTTTCTTGAATTTAGTGTTTAAGAAAAATTTTCAAGATTTTTTGCTGACCCCATTGGCAGATTTTTGCTTGTTTTATGCACAAAATCACTTAAATTTTATATTTTTGGTCTAAAAACTAGAATAATTTTCTTGGGTCGTTTCGCTCATCAAGAAAAAGCATCTTAATTTAAGAACTTTTAGATATTTTTACTGAAAAAAGACAAAAATACTAAGAATTTTTTTTCTTGAATTTTTTTTTTTTTTTGCAGTGTATCGCTTGATTTTTCAAAACATTTGAACTAAATGCTTTCAAAAAGTGGTGGGGACAAAATCAGTCATTTCAAAAAGTGGTGGGGAAATGTCCCCAGCGTCCCCAGTGTAAATGACACCTATGCAAATTATGCATGCTAATTCTTGATTTTTTTAAACAGATCTAATGTGGAAGATCTTCATTTTTTTTAATGATAAACCCATTTACGGCACCACTAAAGTTTATATTAGATCCTGAAAAATTCCCACTGTAGATTAAACTCCACACCCACACACATGCACTCAGTCAGGTCCATTGACAGTCCAAACCAGTTGAGAGTTTCCTCTCTTCTCTGCCAATTAGAAGATCTGAAAAAGGCCAGTTGCTCCATTCCTTTGATCTGACCTTTGTTAGTTTTGTTCAGTCTTGCTGGTACAGATCCAGCATCCCTCACAGAGCAGCAAGTGAAAACAGCTCCAGGCTGCTGCAGCGCCTCATGCTGCCCTATGTGGTCTCCAATGGACTCCTTCTGACTTTTGCCCTCCTTGATATAATTCATAGCCCTTGTGTGTTCTTAATGCTTGCCTTTGGTCACAGCTATATGCAATGCATTTTCTCACGCTAATGTTTTGTTACTGCAGATTTTTTTTTTTTTTTTTTTTGATGAATCTATAAAGAATTGAGATAAAACATGGTTTAGCAGTGGCTATGTTTAAATGCGCTGTAATAATTCTTTATTACTCTGACTGATACTTGATTGGAAAAAACACCTCTGCTGGAAAAATCGAAATAAAGATTTGTCTAGATCAAATTAGTTTTAGTCATAAAAGTAATGGATATAGTAAATACAGAATATTGCATTGGTTTAAAAGCGTGGGCTGCAGATTTTATTTGGGTTCTGGGCTGAGAATTGAGAAATGGTTTAGTGAATTCCTGGTGTTTTCCAAGAACACAGGGAAATATAAAGTGTGTGTGTGTGTGTGTGTGTGGGGGGGATTCACATTAGAAGAGGCAATCCTAGGCATGAAAATAGGATTGTATTAATCTTTATCAAAGAGTGCCAAGGAATTCCCCCGGTCCATAAACCAGGAACACTGTCAGCCTGCACAGGAGAGCACTCTGGTGTCACAGGCCTCAATGAAAGCCAAAGGGTTTCATTATTCTGAATGGTGCATATCTATTCTATTTTAGGACCAAATGACAGAGTCACAGGTGAATGAGATGAGGAGAAAGGGTGCAACTGGTGCCATAGATCTGGGAGACCAAGGCTTGGGTACGGGCCATAACTCAGAGGAGATCTGCTCACCTTAACAGATGCCGGGGTGAGAGACCTTCATCCTGGGTTTAAAACTCAATACACTGTCCAATTACCAGTGCCAAAACCAAGACCTTACGGAAATACACACACAAATACAAGGCTCATCGCAATGAGGACATACCCAAAAGACTATGTATAGACTATATAACACTGTACAAATATTAGTGCTGGGCAAAGATTAATCGCGAGTAATCCCAAACAAAATAAAAGTGATTTTTTTTAGGGCTGTCAAAAGATCAATCTCGATTAATCACATCCAAAATAAAAGTTTGTGATTACATAACATATGTGTGTATACTGTGTATAATTATTATTTATAAATAAAAACGCACGCAATCATGTATATATTTAAGAAAAAATTGTTATATTTATATATAAAATATTTATATTAATTAGTGCTGGGAAAAGGTTAATCGCGATTAATCGCATACAAAATAAAAGTGGTTTTTAGCATAATATACAAGTGTGTGCTGTGAAATTATTATGTATATATAATAGGGCTGTCAATAGATTAAAAAAATTAATCTAGATTAATCGCATGATTTCATTAATTAACTGCGATTAATCGCAAATTAATCGCACATTTTTATCCATTCTAAATTTACCCTAATTTAACACTTTTCAGGTTTTTAATATTCTAATCATATATACATATATAGATGCTTTATGGAAATGTATGTTAACAACAGCCTGTTTACATTTTAACAGAATCACCAGCCATTGTTTTGTATATGAATTTCCCTTTCAGAAGATTTTTCTTTCTCCATTTTTGTTTGCTGCTGCATCATTTGTGACCTGTGCTGGCAAGTTGAGTCGAAATTAGCAAATTTTAAAAAAATAATTCATATTTTGACATTCTCTATTAAAACATAGAACAATGCATGATTTGTTAACAAAATATGACAGAACTACACGTGTTTGAAGTTGAAAGAGTCAAATTACCACAAACATTTCCACATCCATACATTATATTACCACATCAATACCTTAAAATCACTGGTTAAACTAATAGATTTAGCACACACAAAGCAAAAACATCATCAATGTATGTTCAACTTTTTTTCCTTTTGTTTGATTGACATTGAGACAGACTGCTTAAAATCTAAGTGATCTAATATATTGTTATACATCAGATATTTTTACCCAACAGTTAACCAAACATTTACTTAAAACATAACAGATTATAGAGCCTACCTGCGTGAATTCTTATCAAAACAGATATTTGTAAAACTGTAATTTTGTGTAGATGTCTATATATCCGGGTCGCGCACTCGCGCGTCTGTGTGCACGCGGTTCAGATATCAGTCAGTCAGCGTGAGGGGATCGCTTTTGAGTCTTGTCGCTCTTAATAACTCTTTAACATTAATCAGGTACCGAACTTTATCTCTCTTAATGACTATTTTAACATCAAGCAAGTCCTGCAGTCTATTTTATAAGTCATGCATAAAAGCGAAACCAAAATGAATTGAGACGCATTTTTGTATTAGATTAAGCATTAGGAGGACGGTAACGTTACACCTTTCAGACGTATAAATAAAGATCATATCAGATGTCCAACGAGCATTTAGAGCATTGGATTTGGTAGACGATTTGCTTAATGTTCTTATTTCTATGAAAACCTTTCACTCATTTAGAGAGAGTCACATTTGTCCGCGTCTCTGTTCATTCAACTATGGGCTGGACCAAGGGTCAAACAGAAATTGCGCGTTGCGTTAATCTCCGTTAATAAAATTAGTGGCGTTAAAATGAATTTGCGTTAACGCGTTATCAACGCGTTAATTTTGACAGCCCTAATATATAAACACACACACATTCATGTATGTATTTAAGAAACATTTACGTGTGTGTGTGTGTGTGTGTGTGTGTGTGTGTGTGTGTGTGTGTGTGTGTGTGTGTGTGTGTGTGTGTGTGTGTGTGTGTGTGTGTGTGTGTGTGTGTGTGTGTGTGTGTGTGTGTGTGTGTGTATGTATGTATGTATATATATATTAAAATTCTTACTTATATATACATATTTTTTTTATTTATATACAATATAGAATACATAAAAAAAAAAATATATATATGTATATATTTAATGTATTCTGTATTGTATATAATTTAAAAAAATATGTATATATAAGTAAGAATTTTCTGAAATGTATATATGTATGTGAGTGTGTTTAAATATACATAATAATTACACACAGCACACACACACACATATATTAAGTAAAAATAAACTTTTACTTTGTATGCGATTAATCACGATTAATCTTTTCCCAGCACTAATATTTATATATAATTTAAATTATATAAATGTATATACAGTATTTAAAGGCAAATATTTTTTAAATACATACATGAATGTGTGTGTATTTATATACATAATATTTACATAAAGTACACACATATGTTATGTAAACACTAACTTTTATTTTGGATGCGATTAATCGCGATTAATCATTTGACAGCCCTAGATTTTTTGCATGATATATGTGTGTGTAATTATTATGCATATTTAACCACACACATACATATATTAATTTCAGAATATATATATATATATATATATATATATATATATATATATATATATATATATATATATATATATATATATATATATATATATATATATATATATATACATTTGTGTATGTTTTTAAGAAACATTTACATGTGTATATATATTTATATATATATATATATATATATATATATATATATATATATATATATATATATATATATATATATATATATATATATATATATATAGATTATATAAAAATATAAATAAATATATATACACATGTAAATGTTTCTTAAAAACATACACAAATGTATATGTATTTATATATACATAATAACCACACTCTAATATTATGCAAAATGTACTTTTATTTTGTATGTGATTAATCATGATTAATCATTGCCCAGCACAGAACATACAAAGCTAATTCTATTACAAACTAACCTTAAATTTTTGCATTTTTAGGCAAAGTAATTGCACTTTTTCTAATGTTTGTTCTTGATAAAATCTTTATTTTGAATATTTTAAACAAAATAACTGAACTCCTGCTGAAACTTTCCCCTGTCTTAGTCGACCTACATTTGGTCCAAAACTGCAAATAGGCCAGACGTCCCAAACTTTCTCTATAAAATGTCATTAATCTTATCGGGGGCATACGCACATTTTCAAAAGAGTCTTAATCTGTGCAAGGTGCAAAAATGCACGGATGCAATTAGAAGGGCAGACAGACAGAAAAAACACAGGCAAAAAAATAATTCATTTACTGGACCACCCGTCTTAAAACAGAATTAAATATTCATGCACAGACTCACTGAAAATCCATTTGCAATATTTCCCCCTGAATTTACTCTTCTTATTTGCGGATGATTATCACGGGCGGGGCTGTTATTAAAAAATAAACCCGGCAATTTTAGGTCTCATTTCGCATTCATGTAAGGTCAATATAATGAGATTAACCTGAGCACCCCACCCCAGCCATCAATTTAAAATTACATCTGGTGACTGAGACTGTATTGCTGAAGTATTTGGTTAAAAATACCAGATAGACAGTAAAAAGAGAGTTACATTAGCAATTTGGAGAGAGGATGGCAGATTTTATGTTTTCCCCAAAACTTGTTCTGTGCCATTACACAGCTGATGGTGGGGTTATGTCATGAATTATGAACCCCAATAGACACCCCTCCCTCTATAAACACACACACACAGCAGTGGTGATGAGGTAAGGCAGATTAACGCTGGGCTATTTAAACCATCTGCCACAGTCCCAGCAGCAGGAGTCATTGTCCTTGCCATCAATACCCCCAGTCTGACGCCAACTTCACATCGGGAGAAAAATAAAAGAAAGAGAGAGATACGAGGTGAGTCAACAACCTGACTCACCTCATCTTAAGAAGGAAAACACCCCTGTGTAGGTGAGTCATCTTCAGCAACTAAAACACAGAGACACACCTTTTACTCTCACACTTACATCCTGTGTTTGGATCACCTTTCTCTCCTCTGGAGGGATGCTTTCCTCTTTAATATCAAGAATCTGTGGGATGAGCTCATTGTGAGGTCATCCTCCCTTGGGTCTTTCTCTTCACTGAGCTTTTACTGTCAAAATCACAGTAAAGCTTTTTGTAAAGGACTAAGCATGTAATGCTATCTCCTATAAATTAAAAGCAAAGGATTTAATCAATGAAACTTAGATTTTAGAATTTATATTATCTGTCTGTCTGTCAATCCATTCATTCATCTGTCCATACATCTTTCTATCCATCTATCTGTCGGTCCAGTCGTCTGTCCATCCATCTTTCTATCTGTCCATCCATCCATCAGTTAATCAGTCGTTCTGTCCATTGATCCATCCATCCACCCATCCATCCATCCATCAGTATGCCAGTCTATTTATCTATCTGTCTATCTATCTATCCATCCACCCATCCATCAGTATGCCTGTCTATTTATCTATCTGTCTGTCTATCTATCTATCCATCCATCCATCCATCAGTATGCCTATAAATGTATCTATTTTTCTGTCTATCCATCTATCACTCAGTCAGTCAGTAAGTCTGTATAGTAAGTTTGTATAGTCTGTTAATCCATCTATCAGTATGCCTGTCTATCCATCTATCAGTATGCCTATCTATCTATCTATCTATCTATCTATCTATCTGTCTGTCTGTCTGTCTGTCTGTCTGTCTGTCTGTCTGTCCATCCATCCATGTCTGTCTACACCTGTCTGTCCATCCGCCTGTCCATCCATCAATTCATCAGTATATCTATCTATTTACCTGTCTGTATGTCATCTATACGTCTGTCTGTCTGTCCATCCATTCATCAGTATTCCTGTCTGTTTATCTCTCTGTCTGTCTGTACATACGTCTGTCTATATATCGATATGTCTGTCCGTCTGTCCGTCCATCCATCCATCCATCCATCAGTATGTTTGTCTATTTGCCTGTCTGTCTGTCATCTATACGTCTGTCTGTCTGTCCATCCATTCATTAGTATGCCTGTATATTTATCTATCCATCTGTCTTTCTGTCTGTCTATCTATCCATCCATCCATTTCTGTCTATGCCTGTCCGTCCATCCACATGTCCATCCATAAATTCATCAGTATATCTATCTATTTACCTGTCTGTCTGTCATCTATACGTCTGTCTGTCTATCCATTCAGTATGCCTGTCTATTTATCTATTTATCATCCATCCATCAGTATGTTTGTCTATTTACCTGTCTGTCTGTCATCTATACGCCTGTCTGTCTGTCTGTCTGTCTGTCTGTCTGTCTGTACATATGTCCATCCATCCATCCATCCATCCATCCATCAGTATGTTTGTCTATTTACCTGTCTGTCTGTTATCTATACGTCTGTCTGTCCATCCATTCATTAGTATGCCTGTCCATGTATCTATCTGTCTGTCCGTCTGTCTATTTATCTATCAATATGTCTGTCCGTCCATCCATCCATCCATCCATCCATCAGTATGTTTGTCTATTTACCTGTCTGTCTGTCATCTATGTCTGTCTGTCCATCCATTCACCAGTATTTCTTGTCTGTTTATCTATATGTCTGTCTGTCTATCCATGTCTGTCTATGCCTGTCTGTCCATCCACATGTCCATCCATCCATTCATCAGTATGCCTGTCTATTTATCTATCTGTCTGTCTGTACATATGTCTGTCTATCTACTGTATCGATACATCTGTCCATCCATCCATCCATCCATCCATCCATCCATCCATCCATCTGTATGTTTGTCTATTTACCTGTCTGTCTGTCACCTATATGTCTATCTGTCCATTCATTCATCAGTATGCCTGTCTATTTATCTATCTGTCTGTCTGTCTGTACATATCTGTCTATCTATCGATACATCTGTCTGTCCATCCATCCATTCATCCATCGGTATGTTTGTCTATTTACCTGTCTGTCTGTCACCTATAAGTCTATCTGTCCATCCATTCTTCAGTATGCCTGTCTATTTATCAATCTGTCTGTCTGTCACCTATACGTCTGTCTGTCTGTCCATTCATTCATCCATTAGTATGCCTGTCTATTTATCTACAGTATATGTCTGTCTGTCTATCCATCCATCCATGCCTGTCCATCTATTTACCTGGGTTTCATCTAGAAGTCTGTATGTCTGTCTGTCTGTCTGTCTGTCAGTATGGTTATCTATTTGTCTGTCTGTCCGTATGTGCATTCATCTATTCATCTGTCTGTCTGTCTGTCTCAAACTTATATCTATTTTATCTGTTTATCTGTCAATCCATCCATTCATTCATCTGTCCATCCATCTTTATATCTGTCCCTCCACTTGGTTTTCTGTCCATCTTTCTTTCTTTCTTTCTGTTAATCTGTCTATCCATCTATCTGTCTGTTTGTCTATCCATCAATCTTTGAGTCAGTCTGTCAGTCTGTATGTGTGTCCGTCTGTCCATCCATCTATCAGTATGCCTGTCTATTTATCTGTCTGTCTGTCTTTCTGTCTATCTATCTAATATCAAAATCAGAAAATTGTCAAACAAAGAACAAAGATGCATATCTGTAAATCACAAAGGCATTACAAAGGCATGCTCTAATCTCCTCCTGTTTGCTGTGTGAAATGGACAAAAGGATTAGTTAAGTTTCAGTCCACCGAGGTTTTCTATCGCGTGAGCAGGAGAACGTCAGTTTTAAAAATACACCACAACAAATAAAAGATTTATTTCTTAGGAGCTTGCTCGCTCCCCTCAGACCTGAAACGTCTTGCTGCCCACCTGCAGAAGGGCAGCAGTCCCAGCCCAGAGAAATCTAATCACACCGCAGTCAACTATACATTCAACCTATTCAGCACTTAAAAGCCATGATTGAATTTCATCTTGATGCCATTAAATATTTATAAAGGCCAATTAGAAGGGCAGATCTTGCTGGCGGTAAAGACCTCTCTCCATCATCTCTTTCTATCTGCTCTATCAAGTCCATCCTGAGAAAGATCGCCCTGAGAGGCCGTAAGCAAGACCAAACCCTTCCATCGCTCTCTCTCTCTTTCTCTCTCTCACTCACTGATGTTTGCATTTCAGATAAGAAGTAAGAAGAAATGACAACAAAGGAGAGGAGGGAAAGAAAAGAAAAGGATGTTGCATGTTACAAATTAGCCTAATGCAAGGCAGCGATGACATCATGGGGGACTAAGTGCAGACTACATAATGTTCAATAAAGAGCGGAGCCATTTCAGGCCGGACCCTCGGAAGACAATTCATTCCCTGAGGGACGTTCTGCAATGTGATAAATGGAGCATCAAAGTGAGTTAAGTGTGAATAGACGCTGGAGGAGGGAAAGAGGATGAGAGAATAGGGATAAGAGGATGGACAGATGGAGAGAGAGACAGAGAGAGATGAAGGGATAAAGTAAGTAAAATGGGTGGTAGGCAAAAAAAAAAAAACAATAACAGTGTAATCACTTGTGAGGCTATAATTGGATTTATAGCTGCAGGAAGGGGGCTGATATCAATCTGTGCACTGATGTAAGGAGTTTCTGTATGTATGGTGGTCTAAAGGATGTTTATTTAGTTTCTCTGCATATTAGGAAAAGCAAGTTTCATTTAAAAGTGACTGCATTGTAGTGCACTTTAAGTGAGTACTTTAAAGAGGGTATTAGTGTCTTGTGTCATATGGCACAACCTGTAAGAGGCTAGTGACTTTAAAAATTATTACATAAAAGTATGCATTGCGACATATAAAACTTTTAAATATTTTGTTTAAATCAACACTAACCATTTCTAGGGTTTACAAAGAATGACGTGAACAGGGAAACACATCCAGTATGCGTCAGTCCTGTGGGCAAAAATGCCTTGTTGATGCTAGAGGTCAGAGGAGAATGGGTCGACTGATTCAAGCTGATAGAAGAGCAACTTTGACTGAAATAACCACTCGTTACAACCGAGGTATGCAGCAAAGCATTTGTGAAGCCACAACACGCACAACCTTGAGGCGGATGGGCTACAACAGCAGAAGACCCCACCGGGTACCTCCCATCTCCACTACAAATAGGAAAAAGAAGCTACAATTTGCACGAGCTCACCAAAATTGGACAGTTAAAGACTGGAAAAATGTTGCCTGGTTTGATGAGTCTCGATTTCTGTTGAGACATTCAGATGGTAGAGTCAGAATTTGGCGTAAAAAAAGAATTTGGTGTAAACAGAATGAGAACATGGATCCATCATGCCTTGTTACCACTGTACAGGCTGCTGGTGGTGGTGTAATGGTGTGGGGGATGTTTTCTTGGCACACTTTAGGCCCCTTAGTGCCAATTGTGCATCGTTTAAATGCCACGCCCTACCTGAGCATTGTTTCTGACCATGTCCATCCCTTTATGACCACCATGAACTTCCAGCAGGATAATGCATCATGTCACAAAGCTTGAATCCTTTCAAATTGGTTCCTTGACAACGACCTCATGAAAATGAGTCCACTGTACCAAAATGACCCCCACAGTCACCAGATCTCAACCCAATAGAGCATCTTTGGGATGTGGTGGAACGGGAGCTTCGTGCCCTGGAAGTGCATCCCACAAATCTCCATCAACTGCAAGATGCTATCCTATTAATATGGGCCAACATTTCTAAAGAATGCTTTCAGTACCTTGTTAAATCAATGTAGAATTAAGGCAGTTCTGAAGATGAAAGGGGGTCAAACACAGTATTAGTATGGTGTTTCTAATAATCCTTTAGATGAGTGTTAGAAAAAAGAGAGGCCCAATTTTAGATTTCAGTGAAGAGCTGCCACCCAGAATAAACTTAATTTACTGTTGACCAGCCGAAGCTTATTTCCTTTCTACTTCAAATAAAAAAGCGGGTATCTGTGTGTACAAATGTGTACAAAAATCTAAACAGGATGCCCATCTAAACTCTGACCCCAATCTCCTCTTTCACCCTTCCATCCCAACAAACCCACTTCAGATGAAAAGCCACACGAAAGCGGCATGCGTGAACCGATATTTACAGAGACGTGAGATCAATGACCTCCCACTGGCTCTGAGAGGAGGCAACACGCTCCGCTGTGTTATCCTGCCGAATGCGACACGCTGCTACAGGGAGCGAAGATTTCACATCACGTGCCATAACCTCAGCCCACGAGAAGGTCGACTGTACTTACAAAACGATCTAAAAAGGCTGAAAGTTACGGCGACCCTCCCGAGACATCCGTGAAGTGTGCGCACTGTAATTTTCAGCTTTGAAATGAAAGTCTCTTTTATTGAGCTTCAGAGAAAGTACCTATGCGAAGCATCTGTTGCTATGATACCGGATGACAGAAACCCTGTTGTGCCAACAGCAACCCATTAGAATGAAAAAATGATTGCTCAAAAAGCTTTATGATTCATAACTCTGATTAACAAAAGAAACCGAGCTAACTAAATTGGTTCTGAGCAGTCAGGATAATCTGCTGAAGTACATCGGTTAGTGTATTATCTTAGTATATTTCCAGTCTTCACTGACTGAAAAGTCATTTTGGGGAAATTGGATTTGCTGGAGCATCTATTCTGTGTCAGAGCAGAAACACAAGCACTGTTCAGAAACTAAGCTTTGCTGTCTACGTCAAACACAGGTTGATTTTCAATGTGCTGCATGAGCTATCAGTAAAAATAGTCAAAATATGTACCCCAGCTGTCACTGGGGCGGTACCAGCTTTGGACATAAAGAGTTTATATTAGTACCTCCGAGGTACATAGCAACATGATCTCATGAAAATCTGTGTTATAGTCACAGAAAATTTGATCACTTTATCCATGTCACAGAATTCAGCTTTTTTGTGTCACTCCCACGGATTTCTCGTGTCATTTTATGTATTGTTTTCTCATTGTTTTTTTTTTCTATTTTCAAATCATTGTCGCCTGGGGTTGAGGTTATGGGGTTTGGAGTAGGATGTACCTTTATGTTAGGATGTAATTTTATGTATTGGTTTTTACGTGTTTTTCTTCCGCTTTTAAAACTATTCTCGCCTGGAGTTGGGGTTAGAGTTGGGGTTTGGATGTTTAAAAATGTAACAGAAAGTGATTCTAACCCCAACCGACGATGGTAAGAAAATAGGGAAAAACAATGAGAAAACAATACATAAAAGACCAGTGTTGGGGAAAGTTACTTTTAAAAGTAATGCATTACAATATTAAGTTACTCCCCAAAAAAGTAACTAATTGCGTTACTTAGTTACTTTTCATGGAAAGTAATGCTTAAGTTACTTTCGCGTTACTTTTTCTTACTTGGCTGAGGCTTGATCTCTTTCAGGCCTTGCAGGTGTTTTTATGATCCCAAAAATGTCAAGCTCTGGCTTGCCATCTCCGTTTCTGATTCAAACTGTTCCCGCTCAGGCGCACAGAGTGCATAATTCTACGTTAATACGTTTAGTTTAATTCAGTACATTATTTTATTTTCAAATTAAATGAATTACACTGAAAAGTAACTCATATTACTTTTTTAAAAAAGTAACTCAAATATTAATGTGTACATTTATAAAGTAATGCGTTACTTAACTCGTTACTTCAGAAAAGTAATATTATTACGTAATGCGCGTTACTTGTAATGCGTTACCCCCAACACTGTAAAAGACACGAAAAATCAGTGGGAGTGACACGGAAAAAAACATCCGTGCTCCCGTCACGGAAAAAAGCTGAATTCCGTTATATGGACACGGATAAAGTGATAACATTTTACTGTGATTATAACACATATTTTCGTGAGATCAGGTTGACATATAGATACCTCAAAAGTACATATTGGTACCACATGTATACATATCTGTATCTAATGGAACATATTAGGACCATTTTAAGGGTACTGCCGCAGTGACAGCTGGGGTACAAATTTTGACAATTTTTTCTAACAGTGTATAAATTTTTTTTAATTTAATTCTTTATTTTCAAATATTCTTCCTTAAGCACTGTAAATGCACTTTAATAAAAATGCTTATTTTTTGTGCTTCAACAATGACTTTTGTTGCAGCTTTTTACATATATTGTACACTTTCAGGTCAAAATATGTAAAAAATTACACCTTCGTATAGTTTGTAGTTCATATTAGAGCTTATAAGCACCTCAAAGGTACAAATTAGGACCAAATGTATACATACTGTATCTGTACCTAATGGGACATATTAGGACCCATTTAAAGAGTACTGCCCCATTGACAGGGTACATATTTTGACCATTTCCTCAAACTAATATTAATATTAAATATACAGTAAAAGTAGTGCACATGTTTAGTCAATACGCCAGTGGCGGCTCGTGACTGCTCATCCGAGGGGCACAAATTCAAAATATGTGTTCAGAGTGTCATGTGTGTTGCTTGTGTTTTCAAAATATGTGTTTGTTGCGTCATGTGAACCTTGTGCATCACGTGTTTTGTCAAAATAAGTGCCTGGTGCACACTCGTAAAAATTTTTATGATAAAAGAGACCCTCACGTTCACAAAATACATGCAAGACACTCCCTTAACAGTAAACTCTGATTACGCATGAGATTATGCGAGTATCTGGCAAACGCAAGCGTCTCTTTTATCATAAACCCTTTATACGCATCTGCAGCAGACACTTATTTTGACAAGAAACTTGATTCGCAGAACACATATTTTGAAATTACAAACCACACACATGACGGGCTACATAAATGTTGTGACGAACTTCGCATCGAGCACCCTCGAAAAAAAGAAGTCACCGGTCGCCACTGCAATACACCCTTATGTAACTGCTTTCTTACATTTAAACTGTTTGCATCGATCTCTTCAGGGTGACCCACCGAGGATGCAGAAGACACGTGGAGGGCCGCAGCCATTTCCTAATCAGATTATTCCACATCTTTTGAAAATCAACAGAGGTAAAGACTGAAAGGTCAGGCATAAGTGCATCAACCGTGCTGTCCTGGCACGCTTCTGATGGACCATGAGGCTGCAGCTTTCAATGTCATAGCCAGCATGAGTAGTGAGCGCTACAGTGCTTGATGATCTTGTAAAATGCTATTATTGCCTCTTTGTAGGGCGGTCCACGATTTTATGTGTGATTTAAGTTTTTCCCGTCTATGCGGCCTTGGTTATATCAGCAAAGAAAATCACTTTAGTAGACTCCATAAGAAATAAAGTAATCTAGCAAATGAAGTAGTGTGTACTGCTGAATTATGCACGTTAAAGTTTCCGTTGTCCCAAATACGATGTGTACTTTTAATATAAACTATGAACTCCCTCATCTAATATATGTGACCCAGTCTGTGAAAACCCAGTTAATGTTTTTGTGATTTACTGTTTTGAAATCATCCTATAAAATGTAAACATTCTGTGAAAATTTATCCTTGATATCTTTAATATTGACTGAGTAAGGTCATGAAATTAATATGCAATCAATAATTAGATTATAAGACATTTCACATACAGGGTCAGATTAAAGGCCTTTACATTACATTTGCTTAAGCAATTCACAGCCATTAATATAACAAAGAAACAAACATGCATCACTAGTCCCTTTCACACATACAGTCTTTACTGGTAATTTACTGGTAAATTGCCGTTAACATGTCATGTGTGAACAGAACCTTTCCGGTAAATCAGTGCTCCCAATTTACCAGTAAGACAGGTTGTAAGATTACCAGTAATTTACCGGTAAGCGCTGTGTGTGAACGAAAATTATAGGATTACCGGCATTTAGAACGGACGACGTCAGACCGTGCTAACAGCTTCGGGCCAATCATAGCGTTTTAATACAGATGACGCGTTTACCCCCGCAGTGTTTACTGACGTTTCCACACACATGCTGCTTGAAAGTTGAGCACACTTGAAGTTTACGTCCACATTTCTTAACCAAAGTTGTTTAAAACAGCTCACCGCCGAATTGCCGACGTCCTTAGCACGCCCTCTGTGAAGCCTAAAGTGCAAACAGTACTGTTGTTAAAAACGCATTTTCGGTTTGACGTCGTCTCATTCAATGTTGTTTGGTCATGAGCAACTTCGCGACTGTTTACCACAGACGTGAAAACAACAATATACGGACCGTGGTTATGAACGACGTGGATTGTTTACAAATACAACACTGAGCTCCCCGCGTGCTACAGGTATTTCCGCTTTCTCAACAAATTTACCGGTATTTTGATACTGATGTGTGAATGATGTCTTACTGGTAAAATAACGGAACGCCACTGCGTGTGTGAAAAGCACATTTTGGATTTACTGGTAAATTCATTCTGGTAAATTCATGGTAATTTACCAGAATTACTGTGTGAAAGAGGCTATTGTGGCTACTTCATTAGCTGCCTATAAAAAGAAAGCAATAAATTCAAATTGACAAATAAATGTGATGTCTGAATGCCAATCATATACTGTGCATATTGCATTCGAGTGTGTCACAGGGATTAAAGATGCTAGTCTGGCCATGACTGCTTTGCTTTCGAAATGGCATTTCAGAGCAATGGAAAAGCAGAATGCATTGTAGGACATCATTATCCTTGACAACTGTGACTAAAGGTGGAAAATGTTTTGGATTTATGGTGACAGGATTTGTCTGAGTTATGAATCTGTCCCGCTGGCATTCAGAAAATCTCGCCGGGTAAAGCGAGTGATACGTGATGCGGTGTGCTGCCGGAATGCTTAGTTAATGACACTGTAAGGACAAAACCGTGACAATTTCTGGGCATCTGTGAAGCCGAGGTGGTTTATGAAAAAGTTTCAAAACCCAAAGGCATGTCAGTCATTACCTTAGATAAGGTTTCCTTTTAAACACTGTAGAAAAGACGACCCATTTCATGTTTAATACCGATATGAATGACATCTCGGCTGTATCTCCGAAGAATGCCAAACCATGGGGCTCCAACACGCATTGAGATGGAAAAGAAAAGAGGCTGAAACGCAAAAATTTGTGTCCTCTGCTGTGAAAGATAAGACAGAAAGTGACAGCATATATGTTCAATGAAAATGTAACATGGTTGAAACTGATAAGACTGCGTGACAAGAGCAACAGATGCTTTTAGACTGATACAGAGTTTTTAATACCTGGATTATAATGCATACACAGAGAGAAAGAGAGAGAGAGAGCAAAATCTATTTGCCAAAATAATATGATTTATATTTGTATTGTTCGCATATATAAAATATAAAGTGAGGTTATATGTCATTCTGACAAGGCTGAAATGCCTTTAACTTGTCCCATCAAAGCCAAATATTTGTTTTATCAAGACAAATGCTTTAATTCTAATTGAGATCATATTTTCCTGAACTTTATTTGGTATACAGTGGTTACTGAAGTGGAAATCAGTTAACTGCTAAAGGAATTGCTCACCAGAATTGAAAATTACCCCATCATTTACTCACCCCAATGCCATCCTATGATTTCCTTTCTTCAGCCAAACACAGTCAGAGTAATATTAAATAATATCCTGCCTCTTGCTTTGTAATGAAATTGAATAGTACCCATTTATCTGAAGCCCATCCATCATTAAAAATGAATCAATACTATATTAATATTAACCAATACAGGTTAATATGTCTTCTAAAGTGATATGCTTGTGAGAAAAAACTATATTTTCTGTGTTTAGCAATCAATACATCGTGTTTAAATGTAAACACATCTAGATCAAAAATGGCGGCACCCCAGCTCCATGACGGTACCCAAGCCGATCATTGGTTCTTGCATGGTTCTCGGCTATTCATGAGACTTATGTACGAGAATCAGTGCTTGTCTTACTGGCATGGAGCTAGATGTGTTTACATTCAAACGCAATGTATCGATCGCTTAAGACGCCCAACATATTGTTTTCTTTTACAATTGTCCTTTTTTCCCGTTTTGGTTCAAAAGACATACATAACACCATAATACCACTCTAAATGTGTTCAGCTAAAGAAAGGATGTCATGTACACCTATGATTGCATTAATGTGAGCAAATGATGAGGTAATTTTCTGGTAACGATTCCTTTAACAGCCAATGTAGAAAAACATGAACTTAGCTTGTCTGCAATATATCCATACAAAAGAGAAAAAAAGCCCAAATGTGAGGGATGATGTACATTATCAACAATATTGCCTTGCAATAAAATGAAAAACTGCATTGTATATTGAATTCTAATATTGTCTTTTATAAAAAAAAACTGTAGCAATTTTACTGGTTGAAACTATATATATATATATATATATATATATATATATATATATATATATATATATATATACAGTATATATATATATATATATATATATATATATATATATATATATATATATATATATATATATATATATATATATATATATATATATATATACACATACTTCAAAGTATTTTTTTCTCAGAATAAAATCAAAGCAGCTGGTTGTCACCCATCTGAAGTATCAACATTCATTCTGCCATTGTAACTGTCCTCAGGTCAGTGAGCACACTGCAATATTGGCCTAGAAATGGGCTTCGAAATATTTTTGGGCCATGAAACCTGTGTGGGAAGCAAGTCTGAACTCTGCACTTCGGCAAAATTATATTCTTTGTTAAAAGAAGATGTATTAAGAGAGATGTATTTAATGTTTTTAAAAGGTGGCCTACTTTTCACGCAAGTGGAAAAGACTCCTTGTTCCAAAAGCAAGACCATGCTGAAAAAGTCAATCCTATCCTTGAGTAACTTCAGCAGTTTCGTGAAGCTTCTTTTTGTAGTACTTCATTAGATCTTTTACCCATTTAGCATCAACTGTCGTGAAAAACTGCTGCCAATTTCTCTACTGATGTTAAGTGTTAAAGTATGGCAACTATAAATCTATCATATGCCTTTGATAACAGTTCCCTTAAGCAAACTTAAGCAAATGTTACTGTGGGTTCACACCAGCTGCGTTTCAAATTTGTGTGTACCGCATCTAGTTTGCACTTGAACATTTTGAGTTTACTCGCTTCATTCACGCGTAAAAGCCACACGTGAAATTCTAGTTATCTATATATTCAAACGGAAATTCGCGTCATGGGAGGGGCTTCTGTGACTCTTCTCGCTTCCTGTAATCACGTCACTACTAGAACAAGCTCCTGATTGGTAAACGCAGAGTTTTTCTGGCAAAGTTAAATTTTTTTAACTCATGCATTTCCTGCAGCAACGCTCAATTCGCGGCATTTGCGTGAACTAGACGCGCGAATGAGGCGGAATCGCGTCTACTGCGCCGCAACACAACGCGTCTTCACATTGGCTTAACATTGAAATTGCTTGACGCCTCTACCGCGGCTGGTGTGAATGCAGCATTAGAATGCTGGAAACTGTCCTCCAAAAATAATGACCGCATAGGTCGTTTGTGCTAGTAGCTTATTACGACAACCAGTTACGTTTTATGGAGAAGCACCCTGTAGCAGCCAGCAGCATATAACAACCTGTGGTTACATTTCAAGGTTGTTTGTCTTATGTGTCAGATTAGACACATTTAATTTTTTAGATTTGCAAAAACATTTAGGGCCCTATCATACACTGCTAGTTTGAACCCGGCATAATTATCATTTTCATGTTTAGCGTCACGGTATTTAAATAGCAAATGCATTTGCGCCCAATTTTGCACCCATGGGCGTTCTGGTCTGAAAACAAGGTGTGTTCAGGCACATTGTTGACGCATTGCTATTTTGAGGCGACTAAAATGGACTACTATGCTATTGACCAACTAAAACCTGGTCTCAAGTCTATGGCGCAATATTGTTTTTTATGAGCGCAATATGTGCCTACAAACGGGATGACAACGGGCGTTTGCCAATCGTATACATGAATGCGCAACAGCACACAAACGTTTTTAAATATTAAAAATTAAAGGATTAAAATGTAAAAGAGTGTTATTGAGTCTCTTGGACATAAAAAAGGACGATTAAGAGACATTAGTAGGTGTAAAGAGCTGCTTCACTTGTAGCCTGGTAAGTAATTGCATGTTTTGCTTTAAACAAATGCAAATATTGCATCTATTTTTAAATGTTTTTTTTTAATGCTACCCCACGGTTTTATTGAATATGATGACTATGTAAATGTGGATATGCTGAGATAAAAACTTTTATGTTTTTCAAAACCCTCACGGCGCTGTCCGAGTGCTGAAACGTTTCGGAAACGGCTCTCGACACTTATGTAAATTCTTTATCTCCTGTTTGTTACAAATAAAGTATTTTTAGAGTACAAACCTTTTCTTCCATATTTGTAAATCATTTTTTATAAATAAACTGATCATCCTTCCATTTAAAAGCCCACTAATTTTACTTCCATTACTGAAAGAAAACAACTTTTAAAGGTTTTAATACAAAAAATAACAATTTAAATACAAATGAAAACAACACAGTTTTTAACATCAATCTTAAAGTGGGGGTCTTCTTCTACCGCTTAGTTTTTTCAGTTTACAAACTCTGCCATCTAAATAGGTAATCGGCATGGCGCCAGCAACTGTCTTTTAAAGGGGATGAGAGCTGACACTCTCATTGGTTTATTGCACGTAACGCCCAAAACATACCCATTACTCATTACAAAAATAGGAACAACCCTTTTAGACTGTGCGCTAGGCGCACAAACCAAAAGTGGATTCAGACACGCCCGTTTAGATTTTGCGCCTTGTGCTTTAGACAATGCACTTAACCCATATAGTTTTAAAGAAGCTTTGCACCCCCAACCACTTTGTAAACATATAAAACACAACACTCAAATGAAAGTATAGTCACAAGTATTAATTGCATACTGTATGCGGGTGATTCTCACGAAAACTTGGTTTTAAAAATGTCAAGCATGAAAATGTAAAAATTGCTTAAATGTACTTTTTTTCCCACCAGACATTGAAAAACAAAGTCTGGAGTAAATGGGAACATTAATTTAAAAATTTTTACTTATCATTTAACACTTTTTGTAACATAATTTAAAAAATTTGTCCTAAAAAATCTCATTACCGCAACAGTCAGAAAACATCAACACTGACGTATTTTCAAAATGACATGACAAACCTGAAAGAACATAATTTGGAGATTCTGCACATGCATTTCAAATCAAAGTATTATGCTTTTATTAATTAAATTAACATTTAATAAGCATCTGTTGCGGTAATGATAATCAAAATGTCGTGTAAGCATTCTGACAAGACAATAATTCAAATTAACTGTAAAAAAAATGATCTTACCTGGTAGCCATCTTGAAGTAACTGGTCCATGTGCTTGGTCACTCAAAATCAAACTTTTTTAAAATTCTGTATGTGTGCTTAAACTGTTCTCAAAAAGTGTTGCGGAGGATGAGAACATCAGGCATGGACACATCATTTTCCAAATTTTTCTTCATTATACTATACATGAATATTCAGTAAATATTTTTTCTGTCATCTAAAGTAGTCTAGCAAAACATCCATTTATTTTTTTTCTTAATATTTTTGTGTTAATTTGATTAAATTACAACATAACGCATGTTCAAACACAGCCGGACACATTGCAGTAATGAGAATTTCAGCAGAAAATGAGATAAAATGTACAATTATAAATTCTTATGTTGAAATCACACATTGTGCAAGGTAGAACACAGTATTGTGTTAATTCTGATGCCTTTTAATGTTACTAAATTACAAATTTTAAAGCTAAAATCATTAGTGCCGTGGTGTTTCAATGGTTTCGTGAGAATCACCCATGCACTGTAAAAAAAACTTTGCTGCCTTAAAGGTTTTTGTTGAATCGGCTCGGATTTGCAAGTCATGTCAACAGAGATGAGTTGTCACAACTTATAAAATATAGTTGAGAAAATTTTATAAGTTATAACAACTCGCCTGAAGTTAAAACAACTCATCTCTAGTCAAGATAAATAATAGTAAGTTGAAATGACTTGTAAATCCGAGTTGATTCAACAAAAAAATGTAAGGCATCAAAGTATTTTTTACAGTGTGCTATATGTTACATTTTTCCAGATAAACTGCAGGACAATCCACAGTGTTGGTATACAGTAAGGGTCAGTACCCTAATAAATAGTATTTTAATTTAAGCTCAATTTAATTTAAGTATTTTAATCAATTTCAACTTGTTTTCTAAGTTAAGTCAACTTAAAGTCAAAACTTAAAAAAGTAGGTTGAACTGACGGCATAAGTAAGTTGTTTAAACTTCATGCTGCATTTAGTTTTTTACAGCTAGGCTATTACTTGAGATTAAAGGGCGGCGTGAGAAAAAAGCAAAGGGAAAAGGAATGCTACAGTTGGCTGGTAACCTTGGAAGAGGCAGAATCACACGACTGCATGTATCTAAAAAAGACTGAAAATGAGTTTTAAAGTGCCTAAACATAGATACTACTGAGAATACAGCGATGTAATGATAATCCAAAACAGACACCTTTTGAATTCCCAGTGCACCAGCCCACACTACCGATCTCACTTTGTAAGTATGCAAAACCCACGCAACACACACACAGACAACATTCCCCCCCCTCCGCACAAAAGCAACAAGAATGCAGTAATTTGACGCATCTGTAATCACCTTAGCCGCATCCACAGAGCTGTGCGTCTTAATTCTGCACGCTTTTTAATTTGTTTTCACAGCGGTTTGAGCAAATTAAATTTGTTAATTAAAGCCGAAAAATGAAATGCCGAACAATATTGAAGAGATGCTAATTGTGTTAGCGTGGAAAACGGGGTGAGGTTGTTCCAAGATATGGAGGGTGGAGGTTAAGGGCCCAGGGGTATCAATACCTGGACAAATCATATTAGAGGAGTAGAGATGAGACAGAACAGACACCATCATTCGCACGATGGCACGTTTATATATGTCTGCACAATCCTGCATAGAAGGTACAGAGTATATGTTATATGCTGTATAATCTAACATTTCTAAAAGCTGCGTTCGGTCCCAAAACCTGATGATTGGACAACAGTTAGTATAAGACATACTGTATGAACACAAGAGTACTGGGATATCACACTTGCAATTGTGCATTATGACCATTTATTAGTCACAGCCATGCTGATTTAAAACAATAATAAAAGTGCAAAGTCTTACCGTAGGCCACCATTAGATTTGTTGTTTTTGCAATGGTAATAATGACCATAATTATTTCACAGTCTCTTTAAAAGAACACAACCAGAAAATACAGGAAATGTGTATGCAATAAAAACAATACAATGCATGCAAGTCTTTTCTAAACCAAAGTCTGCAGATATTTTCTCTTCCTGAGAGTGTTTTGTACTGGTCAGTCCCACAACCCCACTTTGCACAATGGGTCTGTGGCTTTATGACCATTAGTTTGAGTGATTATCTGCACAACTACTTTGTTTTGTATGAGTCTAGTGTTGATATGCATACAGTAAATCCTTAAACAGCTCATTTGCTTTGTGAGGCGGAGACCCTTAACAAGGCACTGTTACTAAGTGGAGGAAATCCCTCTTTCACGGGGGGCTTGGAGAGCAAAGTTATGAAGAGAGAAGAGGAGGAGGAGAGTGGGTGTTAATGACATTGCAGTGTACTGTATGTGTCCTTGTAGAGAGCCAGTATTACTACGTACAGCACTTAAATGACCGGGTTGATTATGAAGCTAATTACTGACAATTCTGTATTTTACTGCACGGTCACTCCCTTTACACCTGAACCATAATGACCTCAATCTCTCCTGCAAAATCCCTCAGCCAGAACACACGACAGAAAGTAAGAAAGAAAGAAAGAAGGAAAAAAGAAAGAAAGAAATTTACAGACAAAACAGACAGACAAAAGAAAAAAATGGAAAACAGATAACAGAAAGAAGAAAGAAAGAAATGAACAGACAAAAACAGAGAGACAGACAGACCGACAGAAAAAAATGAAAAGACAAAAACAGACAGACAGATAACAGGTCAGAAAGACAGGTAAACAGAAAGGAAGAAAGAAAGAAAGAAACAGACAAAACGGAGAGATAGACAGATATCAGGTCAGTCTAGATATCAAGAAATACAGACAGACAGACAGAAAAAAAGAAAGACAGGTCAGAAAGACAGACAGACCGGCAGGCAGGCAGGCAGACAGGATGAAAGGAACGAATGAAAGAAGGAAGGGACAGACAAAAAGAGACAGACAGACATACAGATAACACGTCAGAAAGACAGACAGACAGACAGACAGGGAAAGACAAACAGAAACAGACATTCAAAAAATGGACAGACAGACAGACAGACAGACAGACAGACAGAAAGGGACAGACCAAAAAGAAACAGACATACAACAGAAAGACAGACAAAAAATGGAAAGACACAAACAAACAAACAGACATAAAAGGTCAGAAAGACAGGTAGACAGAAAGGAAGAAAAGAAGAAAGGAAGAAAGGAAGAGACAGACAAAATGGAGAGATAGACAGATACCAGGCCAGTCTATCTGTCTAATTGACCTGCTATCTGTCCGCCCCCCCATCCGTCTTTTTTGTCTCTCCCCCTCTCTCTTTATTTCAGACAAACAGTTAACCACTTATAAAGATAGACATACAAACAGACAGACATACAAACAGACAGACAGACAGACAGATAGACAGAAGGGATGGAAAAAAGAAAGGCAAAAAGAAACAGACATACAAAAATGGACAGACAAAAACAGACAGACAGATAACAGGTCAGAAAGACAGGTAGACAGAAAGGAAGAAAAGAAGAAAGGACGAGATAGACAAAACGGAGAGACAGACAGATATCAGGTCAGTCTATCTGTCTAAGTGACCTGTTATCTGTCTGCCTTTCTATCTGTCTTTTTTGTATTTCCCTTTCCTTCTTTATTTCAGACAAACAGTTAACCACTTAGAAAGATAGACATACAAACAGACAGACATACAAACAGATAGACAGAAGGGATAGACAAAGAAACAGACATACAAAAGAAATACAGACAGCCAGACAGAAAAAAAGACAGATAACAGGTCAGAAAGACAGACAGACGGGCAGGCAGGCAGGCAGACACGAAGAAAGGAACGAATGAAAGAAGGAAGGGACAGACAAAAAGAGACAGACAGACATACAGATAACACGTCAGAAAGATAGACAGACAGAAAGAGACAGACAGAAAGGGACAGACAAAAAGAAACAGACATACAAAAAATGGACAGACAAAAACAGACAGACAGATAACAGGTCAGAAAGACAGACAGACAGACAGACAAACAGACAGACAGACAGACAGACAGACAGACAGAAAGGGACAGACCAAAAAGAAAAACACATACAAAAGAAAGACAGACAAAAATGGACAGACAAAAACAGACAGACAGATAACAGGTCAGAAAGACAGACAGACAGACAGACAGACAGACAGACAGGAAGTAAAGAAGGAATGAACAAAGGAAGGAAGGAAGGGACAGACAGACAAAAAGGGACAGACAGACAAAAAGAGACATACAGATTGACGGCAGACGGATAATGTGTCAGACAGACAGACAACAGGTCAGACAGACAGACAGACAGACAGATAGACAGACAGATAACAAGTCAGAGAGACAGACAATAATAAGAAGGCAGTGAGACAGGAAGGAACGAACAAACAAATGAAGAAGCAAAAAAGGGACAGACAAAAAGAGACAGACAGACAGATAATAGGTTGGACAGACATGTAGACAGACAGACAGATAACAGGTCGGACAGACATATAGACAGATAGACAGACAGACAGATAACAGGTCAGACAGACAGACAGACAGACAGACAGGCAGGGAGACAGGATGGAACGAACAATCAAAGGAAGAAGAAAGGAAGGGACAGACAAAAAGAGACAGACAGAAAGATAACAGGTCAGACAGACAGACAGACAACAGGTCAAAAAGACAGACAGACAGACAGGCAGACAGACAGGAAGGAATGAATGAAGGAAGGGACAGACAAAAAGAGACAGACAGACAGACAGCCAGATAGCAGGTCGCACATGACAGACAACAGGTCAGACAGACAGACAGACAGACAGACAGAAAAAAAGAAAGGTATAGACCAAAAAGAAACAGAGAGACAGATAACAGGTCAGACAGACAACAGGTTAGAAGGACAGACAGACAGACAAAAAGAAAGAAAAACAAACAAACATGGATAGACAAAAAGACGCAGACAGACAAAAAGAGGTAGAAAGACAACAGGTCAGAAAGGGAGAAAAAAAGAAAAAAGAAAGAGAGTAAGAAATAGATAGACAAAAATACAGACAGACATATAACAGGTCAGACAGACAGACAGACAGACAGACAGACAGACAGACAGACAGACAGACAGACAGACAGACAGAAAAAAAGAAAGGTATAGACCAAAAGAAACAGAGAGACAGATAACAGGTCAGACAGACAACAGGTTAGAAAGACAGACAGACAAAAAGAAAGAAAAACAAACAAACATGGATAGACAAAAAGACGCAGACAGACAAAAAGAGGTAGACAGACAACAGGTCAGAAAGGGAGAAAAAAAGAAAAAAGAAAGAGAGTAAGAAATAGATAGACAAAAATACAGACAGACATATAACAGGTCAGACAGACAGACAGACAGACAGACAGACAGACAGACAGACAGACAGACAGAAAAAAAGAAAGGTATAGACCAAAAGAAACAGAGAGACAGATAACAGGTCAGACAGACAACAGGTTAGAAAGACAGACAGACAGACAAAAGAAAGAAAAACAAACAAACATGGATAGACAAAAAGACACAGACAGACAAAAAGAGGTAGACAGACAACAGGTCAGAAAGGGAGAAAAAAAGAAAAAAGAAAGAGAGTAAGAAATAGATATACAAAAATACAGACAGACATATAACAGGTCAGACAGACAGACAGACAGACCGATAAATAACAGGTCAGAAAGACAGGAAGGAAGGAAGGCAGACAAAATGGAGAGATAAAAAATACAGACAGACAGAAAACTGGTTAGACATACATACAGAAAGAAGAGAGACATTAAGAATAATGAAGAGAGGGAGACAATAAAAGTGTAGAGGTGAATGTAAAGCATAAACTGTTGGAGTATTAGAGACAGTGCTCTTTTATAGCTGTTTTACTGGCTAAGCTTTCTCAGTGATGTGAGCTCTGAATGTGATTTGTCACCCTGTCGAACTCAGACAGTGATGAGACGCAAACAGGACCAAACCTGCTGTTTTAAAACCATACATTTCCCTTTAAAAGCAGTATGCATATAAAAGAATAATGCATACAGAAACACACAGTTGCCGCTGTTATGGTGGATTTAAAGCATGAATAAAACATTCGAATGTACAAAGGTGATCATTTGCATGTCAAGCACACGGTTTGACTAGCCGTCTATATGCAGTCCTGCTCAGTGTAACACACCTCTTACAGTACAAAGCAAAAAATCGTTTCCACTGTTTCCTGAAAGACATTCAGAGAGGAATCAAAAACGACAGCTACTATCACGTGTCTCCAAGGCAGATTTATGGAGTAAAGACAGCTTTTGTTGTGTGACTAAAGTCTGATTACAAAAAAGCATGTTGGTATCTATAGTCTGATCTGCAGGCCAGTGTAAATATTTCAAATAATGGATAGCAAATCCTCTTAAATGTGACCATTCAAGTAAAGAAGCTTACAGCAAAAACTTTAATAAATATATAATTTGTTAATATTATAAACTAACAAAACAACACAAATTTCTACAGATGTATTGGCAGAAAGTTCATTCAAACCTAACACAATTCTTTAAACACAAAATCTACACTAAAAACGTTTGAACAGCTGTTTAAAAGTACAATAACACAGTGTACTAAACACAAATAAGTTAAACCCAGTCTAGGAAATGACAAACCATGATAAAATCATATTTTAAACTTACTACAAATTATATTATATTAGAGCTGGGCATTGATTAATCTAGATTAATCATATACAAAATAAAAGTAATTTTTTGCATAACATATGAGTTTGTGCTGTGTGTAATTATTATGTGTATATAAATACACACACATTAATGTATGTATTTAAGAAACATTTACATGTGTATATATATTTATTTATATACACATGTAACGATATTTAAATAAAACATTTCTTAAATGTATATATATATGTATGTGTTTGTGTTTAAATATACATAATATTTACACACATCACAAACTCATATATTATGCAAAAATATTTTTATTTTGTATGAGATTAATCTAGATTAATCTATGCCCAGCCCTATATTATATATAGTTTGACTTCTTATGGACTATCCTGGATTTAATCCACAAAACACTCTATTACACAAACAATAACTAATAATTTACATTTTAACATTTGAAACTATCATGGACTATACTGGAAAAGCAACATCCAGCCACCTGTCTACTTTTTTATTCCTGGATCCTGAAAGTCAAGAAGCTTCAGAAAGAGACTTCTGTGCGTAGGCTTGAAGAACATGTGTTAGCAAACATGCTAGAGATAGAGAGACTGATGTTTGCATAATACAGCGCTCACACATCAAACATCACATGAGACTCAGTAGTCATGGCGATCTGACATACAGTATCTGCAGGTGTATGAGTAATTGTAAGAAGCCTTCATATCACACTAGGGCTATAGAAAAAGCAAAATAGGCAGAGAAAGCAAGATAAAACCAGAGACCGAAATAAGCAAGCAAAACCGAAATAATTAAATGCACAGATGTAACACAACGGGTGAACAAGGTGTCATATTCTATATATCACACTGTATATTAATCTAACCCAACACTTGAGGCCCTTATAAAATATATATAGCTGGTCTGTTTTCAAAAGTCCCTTTTATCATTAACCCTTTAGACGCGTCTGCAGCAGGCACTTTGACAAAACAAGTGATGCACATAGGATCACCTGACACGCGAAACACATATTTTGAAATTATGAACCACACACATGACGGACTACATAGATGTTGTGACGAACTTTGCATCGTGCGCCCTCGAAAAAAGAAGTCACCAGCCGCCACTGCTAACCGTCACTGCTTTTTAGTATGAATATGTTAGCCTATAAGGCTATCTATAACTAGTGTGCTCCAAAACATTAACAAAATGTGCATTTTGAAGATTCGAGCATTTAAACTAATTTTTATGACATTATTCTGCACTTCAGTTTGTTGTCAGATTCCAGGTTGTGATGAAAACTAAACACTATTGGCTATTTGGGGGGGGGGGGTCACTCAAAAGCCTAACTTCATGTTTCAGTGTAAGTTATGTCAACACTGCGAAAGCAGTTGTGAATTTTAAGACATTTCAGTGAGTGCAATATAAAAAAATCCTTGTTTCACTTAATTTTTTATGTTTAATCAACTTGAATTAACAATTAATCAACTTTTGCTATAAATTATAAAAAATGTAAATTCAGCTTTATTTTTTTTTTGAATTTATAGCAAACAAGTGCAACAAGTCTTTTAATATTCTTATTAATTAAAAATGCACTATAAAACATATTTGCTGTCTTACATATTTAATAAAATCTGTCTTCACAAGTCATTTCAACTTACAGAATTTTTATTTAGATTTGAGTTGCTGTAACTTATAAAATATAGTTGAAATTAGGGAAACAATTTCAACTTCTTTTTATAAGGTATAGCAACTTCTCTCAAGATTAAAAATAGCTGAAAAAGTTGAAATGCTAATTTGACTAAAAGTTTTAGGACTCTATCATACACCCGGTGCAATGCAGCGCAATGCACGACGCAAGTGTCTTTTGCTGGTTTCAACCAGGCGTAATTTTGCGCCCATGGGTGTTCTGGTCTGAAAATTAGGTGTGTTCAGGCGCATTGTTGGCGCATTTCTGTTTTGAGGCAACTAAAATGGACTGCGCCATTTACCAACTAAAACCTGGTCTAAAGTCAATGGTGCAATATGTTTTTGTTATTTAAAGAGCACGTTAGTAATATACGCCTATAAACAGGACGACAACGCGCGTTTGCTTATCACATACATAGATGCGCAGCAGCACAAAAACGGTTTTAAATATAAAAAATTAAAGGATTAAAATGTAAAAGATTTCTCCTGGACATAAATGCGGATTGATTATGAGATGTTAGAAGGTGAAAAGAGCTGCTTCACCTGTAGCCTGGTAAGTAAATAAATGCTTTGCCTTAAACAAATGCATCTATTTTTAAATGTTTTTAAAATGCTACTCCACGGATTTATTGTATATGACTCTGTACCTGTGGATATGGTGAGATAAGAAACATTTTTAAGTAAATGCTTTTAAAAAAAAACATATGGCGCTGTCCGAGTGCTGAAATGGACGTATGGATTATACAAGTAAATTGCATCTGAACTGATGATCTGAACTAGTTGTGTGGTCTGGAAGTCAGAGCTCAGAATCTGATTTACAGTTACCAGATTACTGTGTGTGTGTGTGTGTGTGTGTGTTTAAAGCAATGCAATGCAATCAGCTCATTTTATTAATAAGCACCTGACTGTTACTTCAGGCAAAACAAAGTTCTGATCCACGTTTGACAAAATCCATTTTGGGTCTTAATAGACGGCATCAAGCTGCGCGCAAGAAACAACTGTCAAGTCAATTTGCCAAAGGGGTGAAAGTAATGTGTTCCGTTTTCTGTTTACGGTGTTTTTGTAGCACCCAATGCTTGATTTGAAATGAATGAAGCCTTTCTATATTCTGGAAGGGCTGTAACTCTTACGTCAGTCTGCGGCTGTAAAACGACATTTCGTTTCTCAGTGCAAACCATGAAAATAAAAGCATCCCTGTGCAATTTGGCGGAATTGTTTCTGCCCGTTGTTGTTTCTCGAGTGTCTGAACAAATTTGACACCGTACTATTATAAGAGGAAATTGGCAGCTTAATTTAAAGACGCGCACACAGACGCATCTAAACTTGTTTGCACACTCAACCAAACAACGTCGTACATTTTTCTGCTGAAGAAATGTATGAAGCAGCCTGGTGCCATAATAAGTTTTAACTCTTCATCTTTCTTGCCATCTCCTTTTTCTCCGTTTTCATTAAAGTCTGCCCACTGCAAGCCTTTCAGTAGGAATGTAATTGTTCGGTTTAATGAGCTGGGAGAAAACAGGGAAGAGCAAACCCGGGACTATTAGAAGGAATGAGCGAAAAGTTTTGAAAGCAACAAGGCGAACAGCGGCACGTCAAACAAACAAGGGTTTCTCCCGTGAGATAATTAGGTGCTATTATTGGGATGATCGAAGCGATGGAGAAAGGGTCGGTGCTAAGAAATCAAGGGTCATTGTCTATTTGTCCGCCATTCCATTAGTGAATTTGTTAATTTCTTAATGCAGAAGCAAATCAGCCAATGTAAAAATGACATGTGCACACGCACGCACGCACGCACACACACACACACACACACACACACACACACACACACACACACACACACACACACACACACACACACTAGAAGCCTTAATTTAGAAATCATGTTTCTGTTTTATTGGGTCAGGGATTACTGAGGTTATATTACTGAGTAAAGAAAATAGTCACGCACAAATATATAAACACACACTTCATATAGAAGGCCATAAGTGTACCTGACTGTGTACGTCAGACCGGCTACTTTAATATCAATCCGTGGTGAAAAATAACTCAATCTTTCTTTCAATTTTCAACCACTCAGTTTTTTTCTCTTTTTTTTCATTTTCAGTGTGTGTACACGTGAGAAAGGGAGAGAAAGAGGTCTTTTTCTAGTAAATTGAATTACACAACATTTTGACTTTCAGGCAGAAGAAGGGCAAGGAAGTGCTATCAGTGGTTCCAGATAGCATTGATTAAGATCAATTCAGAGTTTGTGTGTGTGTGAGTGAGTGAGACAGAGATAGAGAGAGAGAAAGAGAAAGAGAGAGAGACAAAAACGGCAAGTCTTCAGTCACACCACCAAGAATCAAACTTCCTTCACTTGCTCTGATCAGAGAAACAAGCTAGTGAGGAGAATGGGATTTTTAATTACAGCTATGGGTTATCTCAACTTGATCTGTGACAAAGACAAAGTAATCCCTCAGACCGCCACATAGACTGACCACTCCGTCACATCTCTAATGGTTGCTTTGTTCTGCGTTATCGGTCCGTCTTTTCATCTATCAGTTCAGTTACTTTTGTCAGGTGCTTAAATCACTTATTTGAATATTAAAACTTTTAATAGTCGACCTTCGGGTGGGTGTGAAAGAGAAATTTTAAGCAAAATGAGTGCTTCATATTCCGGTCTCGGCCTTGGCCATCGTATCCATGTACAGATCATTGCCTTGTGCATGCTGCACACAAAAATGACAAGCTATAATGTGATAGGCTGAGTTATCATGATTATAATTATAAAATGTCCAAAAGAAATAAAACAATTCTGTTGTTTATTGACACTGAACAAGTAAATAAATAACGACGCGAGTTCAACAATTTGCGCTAGTAGATTACATAAAAAAGCCCTATTCGGACGGGATTAGTTTTACAAGGTGACCTCTGAGAAAATCGTGCTTCTCAGAGGTCCTCTGTGTATTTAATCCCGTCCGAATCGGCCATGTCTGTGTTTTTCTCTGATGACCTCCGTAAGAATTTCAGAGCAATTTACCCACTGTTTTTCGCCGAACTCAGAGATCCTCTGAGAAATGTAATCCCGTCCAGATGCAAATGTCTGTGTTTGCCCGCAATATCTTTTGAAAACGCGGTTCATTTCGTGTTTTGGCCAACGTGATCTGCCGTAAGGTCTTACTAATGCGCGTATATTGTATTTCCTGAGTCCCATTCATTCAGATATGAATGTTTTTTCGCATTCGGCAAAATAAAATAATTAAATCAATACGAGCTGAATATCAAACACTGTTAAGACTGGCCACTGTAATATCATTAACATTATAAGAAACTCCGTTCAAAGTTGTTCATCTCCGGAATGTTAATGTTAAATTTTATTAATCATTATTTCTTCATTTCTTTGTGTTTATTATAAGCAGACAGTTATATAAAACACGTAGGCTAACGTTACTTTAGTAGGATTTGTATATTTTATTTTATTTGTTAAAATTAAATAAATAAATAACCTGTTCTGTCATAATTTTACATTTAAGGCAAAATCTTAAACATTACAAACACGCGTATCCAGAGCACGTGCTACTGCAACGCCCAAATGCATGAAACAGACACTCTCATCTCTGGAAAAGCCTGCATCACTTTAATCCCGTCCGAATCGGTACATAAAATCACAGACGTCCTGGGGGACACGTTGAAACTCAAACGTCATTTGGAAAACTAATCCCGTCCGAATAGTGCTAAAGTCAATGCAAAGACGCAATCAGGCGTGTCCTCGTGTGGGGTGATGCAAATGACGCAATATGGGTGTTGCGTGTGCCGCGAAAACATGCGCTATTCACTTTAAACACATCTTCGCCCAAGTTGAAAATATGTAAGTGGAGTAAAAAATTAGCATGACACGAAGTTAAATCCCGCAAGTAATCTAGAGCGAGTAACGCGATGCCTTGCGTTTGGTGTGTACGTAGCATAATGCTGCGTTCACACCAGTCACGGTAGAGGCGTGAAGCTCGAGTGATTTCAATGTTAAGTCAATGTAAAGATGCGTTGACGTGCGTCTGAAGGTCTCACGGCGCGAATGATGCGTCTAGTTTGCGCGAACGACGCGAATTGAGCGTTGCCGCGGAAAAATGCGCCGTGTTAACCAATTAGGAGCTTGCTCTAGTAGTGACGTGATTACAAGAAGCGAGCAGAGTCGCAGTAGCCCCTCCCAATACGCGGAATTTCCGCATGAATGTCTTGATGACTAGGCTTTCACTCACGAATGAAGCGAGTACACTCAAAATGTTCAAGCGTCCAACTACGCGCAGTACATGCGAATTTGAAACGTGTTTGGTGTGAACCCACAGTAAAGCTGCATTTACACTGTCACCAAAATTGGATTTAGTGCTCACATTTGACACAGATCTGATATTGGTGCACATGTGTAAACACAAAAAACTTACTGAGATCCGATTTTTCCTATCCGATCTGAGCCACTTCCAAATGTGGATTTTCATCGGATACATATCCAATATCCAGACATCCGAACTGCGTCTAAACGCACATATCCGATTCAGCTTGATTATGACGTCAGTGTTACACGATGGATTGCGCTGAACATTATCATTTCGCACCTAAAGTAAGGAGAAGTTACACGCAGCTGCGCCTGGCTGCAATGCCAGCGTAAAATAAAGAGCATTAAAGCCAAGTTTTAGGAAGTTAAATATCACAACAACCACAGTATTCTGAACGATTTGCCCATTTTAAGAGCAACTGGAGAGAATTTTGGGCGATAAACCCAGCTGCCGACCCCCCAAAGTTCTTGACAGTTTTTCAGAGGAACATGTGATGACAGAGAGACAGTGTGGATGATGATGATGCCGAAGGTAATCATTAACAATGGCCTTTACTTTAAACAAGTAAACAAAATGTTCAGATAATATTATATTACAAAGTTTATAAATAACAAATCATTAATATTATTCCAACAGCATCCACTGCGTAATGCATCAATATGATGCATCCATTCATTGTACTACAGCTAAACAGCTAGTTAGGGGCGGATCACACAGAATTCGTTTATGGCAGTGGGAGGCACCTTTTTGGCAGTGTGCATAATGCTACGTACACACCAATTGCGGGGCATCACATTATTCTCTCTAGATTACTCGTGGGATTTAACTTCGTGTCATGCGAATTTTTCGCTCGAGTTGAATATTTTCAACTTGTGTGAAGAAGCTTTTTAGGCGAATAGCGCGTGTTTTCACTGCAAACGCTCCGCTCATATAGCATCACCGCATTGCCCCAGGCGAGGATGCGTCTGATCGCATCTTTGCATTGACTCTGTGTGTAATCTACAAGCGCAAATCGTTGAACTCGCGTCTGGTGTGAACCCACAGTTATGTGCACTGTTTATGCGCGCCAAACGCCTCGTGTTTTTGCCGCCTGTCATGCCATGCGTTTTTGCAGCAGCGGTCTGAGCGGCTAAAAGTGAACATTGAGTGGAAAGCGCAAAATGTCATTCGGTTTTTACAATGTCATACTTAGTGTGTAATAAATCAGAAAACTAACTCTTATATGACCATCTGCATATACTGAACTGAACGTGACATCCATAATGACCCCCACTCCAGCCAGTTAACTAATATTTAAAATAAGGATGCACCGAAATATCAGCCTATAATCTGTATCAGCAGATAAAAGCATTTGTTACACTATCAGACATCGGCTTATTGAACTATTGAATGCTGGGTGATTATTTTGATTTGGGTGACAATGAATTGCAGTGTGTAGGATTTCACAACATAATATTTTAAAACAAGCAAAACTCTCGGTATCGGTAGATGTCATTCCAAGTAATCAAATATCAGATCTTTTTGTATCGGTGCATCTCAAAATCTGGTCAGATTCAAACGCTGGATACACTAATGCTTACATGTCATTGGAAACATGTTTTTTGACATGATGTTTGTCGGCAAACAGGCAACACAGAAAGAGATATCTTGACAGAGACGCTGCCTCAAATCTCATTTAAAGTCAACTTTGACATAGAACTGAAAGAGACAAAACCAGCTATTGATCCTGTCACTGAAAGGCAGAGAGTCTTGTGTAAAAAGGCAGATTGTGGTTGAAAAGAAAGTAACGGTGGATGGACGGTGTTTGAGGTGTCCTTTGTGCAGAAGAGAGGAAGGTTTCAAATCAGCTTGATGGTCTCACAATGGGAAGCCATGGGGAGGTAGAATCTGACACCTGCGCCCTTAGCAAAGGTTACCGCCTTTTCAAGTGGCCTCTCCAAGTGTCCCGACACACACACAGGCATGCACACGCTCTCGTCGGATCATTGGGGAAAACTGCTGCTGTGCAATGGAAAGAAAGTTTAACATCTCCAATTTATAATCAAAATAATAAGTGACAGCTGGCTAAAACCCGCTGCTCTCGGCAGGGTTGCCATGGGAACCGGAGTGGGACTCGTGCTGGGATGTCATTGCTGCCTGTCAGATAATCCCTAATATTTAACCCCAGCTCTCTGGACTGGCCTAAACTTTATTGTGTGTGACAGGCCCTTACTTCAGAAAGCAGGCTAGCATGAAAATGACACAAGTAATTTATCTAACGTAATCCAGTTAAACAGTGGCCGGGCTTAACATGCTTACGTTTTATTATGATGTCCTAAAACGGCCATTAGCTGCGTGTTCTTGGGTTAAAGCTCAGGGAGGGACAAAGGAGATTTTTAATAGGAGGATCTCAGCCTTCACACCTCTCTCTCTCTCTCTCTCTCTCTCTCTCTCTCTCACACACACACACACACACACACACAGATGTGGGGAGTCAGCTAGGAAACACCTCATTTAACATTAATTACGAAATGTTAATACTGGAGTCATTACCTTGACATTCTGCCTGGGGTTGGCATTACTCCTGATGTAAAGTAATACAAACTTTCTTTCTTGTGTGAAACATTTATCAGCAGAATTTCCAAGCTTCTTGTTTACTATTTAATGAAAGTCACCAACGAGCACATCTGTACTTGGTTGCTTTTTTATTGTATGTAAGAACAGTTTGGATATTCTGCTACTTGGATATTCTGATATTCTGCTACTCAGGGCGTTTGCCGCAAAAGCATGCGCTATTACCCCTTAAACGCATCTTCGCCCAAGTTGAAAATATTCAACTCAAGCGATAAATTCACATGACACAAAGTTAAATCCCACGAGTAATCTAGAGCGACTAACATGATGCCCCACATTTGGTGTGTACGTAGCAAAAATTCACAGGAGATCATCTTCTGATAGTAAGAGAAAAAAACAAAAAACACAGATTGCTCGGCCCTGTATAAATATGTAAAGTAGCCGTGTTACAATTAACCCCGCATTAGTTTGTGCCCTGCTCACCCCTACTTAAATAAAGTGTATTTTAGTGCACTTATTCACATGGGATCTGAATTCAACATGGCTTCAATAAAAAAAATTAATTTTGGGTGAACCGTCACCAAAGTCACCCAAGTGAGGATATTCAAACAGCAATGCTTTGATAGCACCCCAGAGCCAAAGTGTTTGCACTTTGTACATTGCATTAGGATTTATAAAGCCAATTAATTCTACAGTACACATTTATTTTAATTTTCATAAATAACTGCACATAAAACATGATAAAACCTATTCAAGGCTAAAGCAAATAATAGAGCCCAATAATGGTTATGTACAATTATATATAACTGATATTATTTGCAATTATTACAATGCACAAAAAAACCTTTGTACCCTTTGTATTGCATTGCTAGAAATTTCCAACCATCAAACCTTTTCGTCGTAAAGCTGATTGCAAACCAAACCGAAGATAAATGATCATGCACCACACATGGCAAATAGAGGCAAAGCTATAGCGGTTTATTGGACCGTTCTACAAAAACTGCCTTGCTGATGCAGCACCATCTATAAAAACCGAGAAAATGTGCTGGATTAGTGCAGTATACGCACAGAGAAAACAGTTATTTCACAGCAGAGTGTGATAAATAACAAGTGACCGTGTGATATCGAGCAAAAACAAAAGAGGTATGAAAGCCCACCTATCCGCCAGACCAGGTGCCTGCTCCTGAAATCAATGTAAATAACCTCAGCGTCCACCCCCCTTTCCCATTCTCCCAGAATCCATTGCGTTAGCGTCTTGTCAGGCCATCTCGGCCAACGTCCCCGTGTCCCTCCAGACCGGGTTTGGCTCTAATGAAAAGCAGACCAGCGTCCTTTTCAATTCCTCGAGACCACCGGTTAAAAGCAATCGACTGTCTGAATGGAGTCACTATATCACAATATGCACCTTACGGCACACCAGACACACCGTGTCCTCAGAGAGACCGAAAGCCATCTCTGTATTATCTCTCTCGCTCACCATCTCTCTCAAGAGTTTACCACGGCTACGAGATTGTTGATGGGGTGGGAGAAAACAAGAAGAAAGCTGAAAGCTGGGGACCGTGGGCCACATACGTTTTTTGTCCAGGACACTATACAGGGGATAAGAGGAAGGTTGCTTTAGGGAAAGAAAACAAGGGAAGAAAAGGAGCGTTTGGACAAAAGGAGGAGAGTGGGAACAGAAAAACGTAGCTGAGTTTCTGCGTGCGGATTTGTGCGTTGGTGGGAGGAACTGTTGCGCATGGTTAGCGGTGTGTGTGTATCTGCGAGTATCTGTGTGTGTACGAGGCCGAAGCGTACAGTTGGAGGTGTGTGTTATCAGCGTTCTGCAGTGGCTGTGTGAGGCGGACAGGCTTGGACGAGGGCAGAAACCGGAAGGGTAAAACTGATGGAGTGTGGCCAGGATGGGTGGCTTCAGATGCGGGATACTTCACTTCAGTAAACACACTGCCTGCTGCACACCTCTGAAACCCTGACACATTTACATTTATACATTTGGCAGACGTTGTTACCCAAAATGACTTAAGAGCATTTAAGGTCTATATTTGTAAGTATGGGTCTACATTTAAAAAAAATCTAATTTATTTTGCAGGTCCGGTTGAACACACATGACCCCCGTCACCCCACAAAGTCAAATGTCACGGCTCTTTATGGACGTTATCAGTGGTCATGTCAATAGTTCAGCAGATTTAGTGGGTCGACTGATGCTGATTTCTGACGGATCTTTGAATGATGACAGCTGTCAACTGATTGATGTGTCAAACAGTGATCTGTGGCAGCACTATTATATCAAACAAAATCAGACTGATCTTCAACAAGTGTCAAATCTTACAATGTCAGTCATAAACGTTTAAAATTTAAATCAGGTGCACTCTTAGAACGGATGTGTTAAAAACAACACAATCGGTGTTAGTTCAGCTTTAACACAATATATGCCTTGTACCATAATCCACACATCTCTGTGTTACTATTGACACAACACATACAAAATGTTACACACTTTTAACACAGCTTGTGTTTCATTTTAAGACAAAATCAACACAAAATGACTAGGGGTGTGACGAGAAACTTAATCCACGAGACGAGACACAAGATTGGGTTCATGAAATTTTTTGATAGACTCAAGTAAGCAATAATCTTTAAAATTATAATAATGACGATGCAATAATAATGGGTTCCAAAAAAGTATCAAAACAAGTAAAAACATTACAGTAATATACGCCTTTGTAATAAAAAACAGCATTATGTATTATAACAAATGCCTGCAGGGGGCGCTAATGGAGGCGCTTCTGTTAATTTCACTTTAGATGCTTACTTTTAGCCAAACAACGTTTAAATCCATTTAAATTTTTAATATATGTCCAATTCTTTACAATAGAAATGATATAGCCACTGTTATTCTTGAGCAAGAACATGAAGAGATAAAATCATGTTAACTCCGAGTGAGGTTTTAATCTGCTGAGACGCTTCACATCCGACACTGAGAATGCGGTTTGGTCGAATGCGATTTCGACTACCTCTAAATGTGGTCGAAAGGGGAGCTCAAAACGTTTCACACCCCATATACACACGTATTTAGCGTCATCCACTTGTGATCTAATCGACCAAAATGCATCCCAATACCAGGTGCCTTACAGAGAAATGCCACCACTATCCTGTGAAGTATATGCTGACACCAAGTCCTGCGCCGCTGATGGTAGAGCCATATTGATCCAAGCCCAATTAAAGACAACCATACACACAATGTTACAACCTCCTGAACTATAATTACAAAAGAAACACCTTTCCAAAATCACTTATCCTGTTGGTTGCAGAAAATTGTGTGGAGGACCAGAATACAAAAGCTAATGATTTTCTCTCTCTCTCTCTCTCTCTCTCTCTCTCTCTCCCCACCATGCCTAAATATGTTTCCCACCCATCTACAACAAATTAAGTTCCCCTCAAAGTAAATTTCAAGCTTGGCTGCTTTTGTAGGGTAACTCACTTTTCATTAATTTTTTCTTTTTCACCCCAAAATGATGTACTGTATCGTTTGCGTTTCTCCATTCCCACCATTTTCCCACCAACTCAGTCCCTAAATTTAGTTCCAGGCTTCCAGCAACATAAGGGTATATCACTCTTTTAGCTTATTAAAACACGCTCTAAGAAACAAGCTTATTTTTCGATTAGTGTCTCACTTCCTAGCCAGCTGTAAGCAAATGGATAACATAAAAGAGGAAGATCTTGTGTGCACCAAGGTGGACCATTATATCTGGAAAGGCTATTTATTAGCATTTCTATTTATTTCATTGGCTGTTGCTCCGATGTGCTGCTAAGAAAGCGATATGTGTTTATCTGTGTTCTTATGGCCATTCAGGGTCCACTCTTTTTTATCACCACTTTTCAGCCCTTCTGACCCAAAGCTGACAGCTGAAAACCTTGCGAGATTTCAGGATCTGTGCGTTCAAGACCAACAGCACCGGAGAAGGGCAGCCGGGCCCCGGCCCCGCTTAAACCCGACAGAGTTAAGTGAAATATACGAACCCACGCTGTGAGATAACCCCGTGTCAATAAATCCCCCTCTCCTAACCAGATCCATCTGCCGACCTCTGCATAACAAACAGCTCACAAAGCACTTCCAAAATATTGAAACAGAGTTAAGCCCTCAAGGTGCGAGCCATTTCAATTTCAAAAAATAAATATGATCTCTGACTAAGCAAACCTTGCATTACAATGAGAATCGTTTTACTGTTTCGGGAAGATGAAGAAGGTCTGTCAGCCGATGAAGAGTTTGCAGTGAGATGACTGAAAGCCCACTGTATCTGTGGTCATATTTATATACCTCTCCAATATAAGGCTGGTCTGCGATTCTCTATGATCTTATTACGGCCTCAAGAAAACAATATTCTGCTGTACTTTTTTTCTCTCTCTCTTTCTTTTCACTCCATTCTCGCTTTATTATGGTTCTCCATATCATCTACGATTCCTCCGCTGCTGATATGGGAGTCTCAATATGCAATAAAGCAGCAGGATTGTCTCCTGAAGGGACCATTGGTCTCGATAAAAGTGCGTCTCGATAAAACGGGGTCGCATCAAACTCTTTATCTTCAATCTAATGTAAAATAACCGCTCTGGAGTCAAGTGCAGGTCACGGCTTATCCGTGGCCCAATCCAGAGTCAGATTTGTTAAAAGAGAGCATTCACACTGTTAGGTGCGAATGGAAAAGACAGGTTTCATTTGACGGGTAGAGAGATGGTTTGAGAGGTCAAACCCCAGCAGTGAAATGCCATTAGGCTTACAGTAAGCAATTCATATAGATAGAAACATTGTAGTGAGATATCAAACAGATTAAACACATCCCAGCTTGAACATTAGTTGTGGACATGTCCTGCATGTTTGCATTATATTGTATTGTAGTGGGAATATCCAAACGTCACCATATACAGTACTGTGCAAAAGCCACCACCACCAGCTTTGTTGTTTTAGCAAAGTTTTAATGTCCATCCATATTTATTTTTCACTCTTTTATTAAGATACAACCGAAAATACAGGAAATATGTACACAAAATTCAAAACAAAACAATTTTCGAATCTAAATGTCTTCTTTAGGCATCAGTCAGTATTTAGTGTGACCTCTCTTGGCACCAAACACATCTTGAGCTTTTTTGAGGAGACTAAAGCCCTGAAGTGATTTGATTCGAATTAGGATTTAAAGCGGAATTCCACCCTAAAACAACATTATGCTCCAACACTATATTTCATCACATATATGTAGTTGATTGTGCTGCCATCAAATGTACTAACTCCACATCAAAAATTAAAGATTTTAACTGCTACAGTAACGGTGATTTGACGGGTCATCAAATCACCAGAGAAAAATGCACGACTACATAATTCTGAACGTTCTAAATGGGGGCGGTTGTTGAGGCGAGATGATTGACAGTAGATGATAACGTAATTTGATTGACAGGACAGCTGCTCAGGATGAGCTAACGTTAGCTTGCTTTGCTCGTTTTCATAATAACAACAACATGATAATAACTTTCTACGTAGTATTTAAACCGTAGGTACACAAAACAACTAAGCCAAATGAATTTTTTTTAGATATTTTTACCATTTTACATTACCTGAGTCAGCAGAAAAACTGGGCTGAAAACAGTCCTCGAAATCTTCCTGACGACAGTGCTCGCTGCATATTCAAATTTTCCAGTAATCTGTTAGTGGTGTGTCAGCTGAGGGTCGCGTTGATGTAAAAACTCCCGGTGGCCTTAATTTGTTGTCCTTACATCCACATACTGCACAGGTTCTAGTCATCTTTTATCGAGTTTTTTTTGTGATTTCTTGTTTGGTTGGGTTCTTCTGCCGGCTAACTTCAAGTTGACTCGAGTTGATTTGAGAGCAGGTTGAGCGGTTAAAGAAGTTATTAGGCTTGTTCAACTTCATGCGGCGCCGCAAGAATAGACAGCCGGATGACGTCAAAGTAACGCGAGAGTGATTCGCGAAATCATACGGAGGAGTTTGCTTTTAAATCGCTCTAGCGCAGTGCTTCTCAATTATATTCTGTCACGGCCCCCCTAGGAAGAAGTAAACATTTCGCGCCCCCCCAACTCTCCGCCATGACTGTAAATAGTATAATTTGTCTATAAAATTGCACATCTGCAAAACATTGTATCCTTATTAACATTAAAGAAAACACAAAAAAAGAAATATCGATCAACTTACAACTAAGAATAACTTTATTAACATTGTTTTTTAGTCTGTAACAGAAAAGACTTAAAAATGCATAAATTTGCCGGAAATAAAAAAAAATCAATACTTATTTAAAGTATAATCTTTTTTGACCATTTGATACTTAAAAAATTCAATTAAATATAATCAATAAATAATAATAAAAAAACTCAAGCGGCTTATCAGCGTGATTGGGGTGTAATGTCTTTAAGTGACGGTGCAAAAAAAAAATCACTTCCTGAAAAAGTATTTTCCGCAGGGTCTCGCGCGCCCCCCCTGGTGTCGCTTCGAGCCCCCCCTGGGGGTCCCGCCCCACTATTTGAGAAGCACTGCTCTAGCGGAACCTTGATGTCATCCGGCTGTCGGTTCTTGCGACGCTGCATGAAGTCAAACAAACCTTAAGGCTGCATCGGTCATTAGTGGGTGGAACTAATGACTCAGTTTCGCGCAGTGCATTCTGGTTAATTGAGTCCATCAAAGACCGTTACGAAAATTCCGCCTCAACACACTATCAATCTAATCATCTAAATCGTGAAAATTTCTTTGTTTTTTCGCATGTAAAATGCAAAATGGAAATAAATTACTCGTGATAACAGGCTAAAATGTCTAAAGTTGAATTCCACTTTAATTTTATTTAGGTTTAAGAGATCCTGCAGCTGCCTGCTATTTTTAAGTGGAAGGGGAGTTTACCCTAAATACTTGACACTTCAGCTTATACCTTTATACTGTTTTTAATACTACATACACATTACCTGTATTTTCTGGTTGTATTCTAATAAAGAAACTGAAAAATATTATATATGATCACTATACAATTGCAAAAGCAACAAATCTAATAGTAGCATGGTAAGACTTTTGCACAGTACAGTACTGCTTATCATACGTTTAAATGGCACTGTCACATTGTCGAATGAGAGGACATGAAATACATATGTTTGTTTGATTGATTGTCAAGCCATACAGCCATACATTACAGTATTAGAGGGGTTAACTTTGTTGTTAGCCGAACCCCCTTGACCTAAATCTCAAAGTAACCCCTGAAATTTTAAGTAAATATTTTTAATAATTAAAAAATACATATAAGTAATATTTTACATAGTTATTGTTATTGTTACCCGTTATTGGACCGTTATCTTGTCATTTTCTATTATTGGTGCATAAAGCTTTTTTGCGTGAGTTTTTAGTTTTCTGATAAATTGTAACATTGTGTAATGGTTGAATGACATGCAAAATAAACAAATAATATATATATATATATATATATATATATATATATATATATATATATATATATATATATATTTTTTTTTTTTTTGCTAATGTTTTATTTCTTTTTTTCAATTGTAGAATTATTAATTTACATTTTATGATTTATTTAATATTTATTTATAAATATTTATTTTTTAAATTATATAAATAAATTAAAGATATATTTTGCTAGTGTTTTAGTTGCTAATGTTTTATATCTTTTTTTAAATTGTAAAATTATTTATTTAAATTTTATGATTTAATTAATATATAATATATGAAGAGTTTGGTTCCAAAACAAGATAACTCAGTTTTTTTAAAATTTCTCAAAACATGTTTATTATTATTTTATCATGTTTTTATTGTGTTTTATAAAACGTTTAGTTCCAATCCTTGATTCTGATTGGTCAATAGGTGTGCTTTATTCACGATAAAACACTGCTATGACCGCTTCACCCAACGGTTCTATTTAATATCACTGCGCCATTCAGCCATTACTTATTCACGATACAGCACAGCCTCTCGTACCTTATTGCTTACTTATGGTGCTACTTAGCTGTATTTTTTAGTTATGAAGGCTTAAATCAAAACAAAATGCAGTTTCATTGATATTAATTGGAATGCACAATCAAAAATGTAGATTTTTTTTACAAATTTTAAAAATGAAGTTATCTCATTTTGGAACCAAGCTCTTTATATATACTAATAATTATATAAAATGAAATATATGATTGATTTGTTTTATCAGCTCACGAACCCATGCAACTCCTCTATTTTCCAGCTCCCCTAGAGTTAAACAATTGGAACTACACTCTCATTCCTGCGTAATAATCAAGGACTTTGCAGCCATACCATGGCTGCAGCAGGTGCAATGATATAACGCAGCGCCCGAAAATAGCCCCCGTGGTAACTTTCAATAGAAGGGGACTATTTTCGGGCACTGCGTAATATAATTTTTTTGCAGAAGCTAAACTATAAAACAACGCTACCCATTTTAGCCTTGTGGATCAAATATTTGCTCAGTTCATTGTGTGAACCACAAAACCTGCATAAACCTTTTGAATTTAATACATAATGCTCTACTTCAAAGCACTGTGGGAAGTCTCAAATGGTTAAGTACAGTGTTGATAATGAAGTGCTTTAAATCTAAAAAAAAAAATTCTATACAAATTACAAATTGCATTTAGTCTGCATGATTTGACCTAGCAAACCACAGCCTCAATCTGAGCACCACATCACAGCAACCCCTAGGTCAGTGGTTCTCAAACTTTTTAGGCATGCTGCCCCCCTTGTGTATGGTGCATCTCTTCATGGCCCCCCAAAGATAATTTATGACATAAAACATTCCAAAACTTAAAATTAGAATTTACCTAAACACATAAAATGATACAATGTAGTGCTGTTGGTTAGTAGCATTTTTATTCTGAAGTTTAATTACCCAGAATTGATGATAAATTAATGTATTTTATAAAATGTCATTACACTGAGGCACCATCTCATGGCACCCTTTAAGAACCACTGTCCTACATCCTTTGCGATCCCACTCCTGATTCTCCACCCAACACTTTCCTGTCAATTCTCCACTATCCTGTCCAAATAAAGAAAGCCCCTAAAAAGCATAACTTATGTTCTCTAAATAACACCCAGTTAAGAGCAGAATTCATATGGACTGTACACCAGGTGTTCACCAACAAAAAGACATAAAATTTCCCAGAGATGACCAAAAAAATGTTCATTTGAGAGAGACTGATGATAGAATTTTCAGACAGCGTTTGTGAGAGTCGGATAATAAAGTCATTGACAAATAGGGAAAGGCTGGTGAGCTCTTCAGAGGACAATATCTGGCAGCTGGTGGAGAGCTCTTCAAATGACTAAACCTTTTGGACGAGCATTCACAAAAGATTTGACAAATAAACAGCAGCGTAAATGAGAGAGAGAGAGCAATTTCTGCATGTGATGGAGCTGGACTTGATTTCTGCTTTGCAGTCCAGATTTCATGCGATTATCCATCACAGTTTCACAGCTCACGGATTCTGCCTCCTTCTCCGTCTCATACACCTCCCCGTTTCTTCTTCTTCCTCCCTCGATCTCTACGGTCCGACTTTGACCTTCTCTCTTCACGCAAGGCAGATCTGCTATTGATTAAATCTTGGCACGGGGTGTACAAACACGGAGATAAACCAGGACGTAAAGTAAGAGAAAAAGGGAAAGAAAAAGCCAGAGAAGTGTCCATCCCAGGAGCTCTCCATCCTTTATTCCTGCTAACAGGCTCCTAGACAAGATCCCCTACTGTTTTTTCTGTCTGCAGGGGCTCCAGTCACCATTAGAACAACAAAAAATGACCTTGCCCACCTCTTGAACGTTTGGCTGTGGATTCAACACTCTTTTCCTCTCTTCTTCCTCCCCCATCCCTCTTTCTCACAGCCAGGCATCCTTTTTCAGTCTAAAGTGTCCACGATGCCACAGCGTTCACACAGAGAGCAATGACCGCGTATAAATGTGTGGTATGTGACACTCGGGGATCCAATTATTTTAGAAGGTTCTGAAGGTATTTCCAGGCTCTGAGGGAATATGCAGACATTTTCTTTTTTGCTTTTAGAAAATATTCTACATTCTACGTAATGGAGTTTAGCAATGGACTAAAATGATAAAAAACTTTAAGGAATGAACGACCCTGTATCCGAAAGAATCCTGCTGAGGTTCCTGTGGAGTTTTGCGGGCAGTGATTCCATGCGGACCTACAGTAGTTATTCCAGGTGGAATACAACTGCAGGTGATAGAGTCAACTGGGAATTTTGATGTATGTTTGGTATTAAAATATCCTAAATGCTTGCAATCTATAACTTTCGCATTGAAGCACTCCAACATAACCACCATCCTATGTAATAGTGCCCAATATTAAACTCAAACCCCACTTTTTGATATGATAAAGGAAATAATTCATCTCTGTCAACTAAACGTCTGTTTTTGGGATTTATTAAGTGAATTTCATTTTGCCTTCAGCCACCGGATCTTGTGCTGTTGGCTCGTACCGATGAAACATGAGAAATCTAACACTGCTCCAACCCACAGCTCAAGGGTGCAACTTTGAGATGGCCATTAAAGACCCAGTAATCACACACACACATTTCACTCCACCTTGTATTGGTGGAGCTGTTATTAAACTCACTCCTATAACTACTAGCCACTGGTGACAGAGGATAAAAAAGCTTGTGCATGGTAAAAGTGCTTACCACGCACCCTCTGACTATATCCATAAACCTGCACTCCATCAACCCAGAGACGCAAGCCCATTTGACTGCTTAACATTCATCCTTCACAGCTAGCCGGTCAACTCGACTCACATTTTAAAATGCTTAGTCAATTCCAGAAGTGAAAGGGTGATTTTCTTCTATGCTTTTTCTGATTTAAGATCACAAAGAGAGGAGTTGGAGATGGACTGAACATTGCTGGCGGTTGTAGGGTCACACCAACTGTTCACACCATGGGCTTAGAAACTAAAAGTTAGTTTGTGACTAATTCTGGTCATGCTACATTTTAGATGTACATCTACATTTACTGTTTGCTCCTAAAGCAAAACTTTATATGCTAATAGATTGTAGGCTCTGGGTGAAGTAATTTGATAATCATTACTTCATTAAGCAGCTTTCAACAGAAGTTATGTTGTATTTTAGTTTAATCTTCCATGTTTCAAACTTCTTTGTTAACTGTCAGTGGAACTGAAATGTTACTTAAATGCACAATATGTAATGTTTGCTACTAGAGGTCGTCATACAAAACCAAAGTCGCAGCTTGATGATACTTTGGAGAGTGGAATGATGGAAGTTGTAGTCTTTACCTCCACTGCCGCCTGGAAATCAGTCAGATGGAACTCATAAATCATGTTCATGGATTATGTAAACAAAGTTTTATAACCATTATGTTATAACTTCTTACACCCTGAAGCTATTTTGGGGATTTTCGCCTGGATTTGGCCTACCCAACTTCAAAAGCTTCCAATACCCACATGCAGAGGTTTACATACAAAAGTTACATAAATTACATAAAACACTGTTGAAAGTGCTAAACATTGTTGTATTTTAGTGATGAGCGAGTCACTCGAAACTCGGATCATTTAACCCGATCCCTAAAATGACTCGAGAACCATGAGTCCTTAGTGACCATTAACCCGAGTCAGTTGAGTCCTCTCAGATTTTGCTTTAAAAATGAGAAATTGGATCAAACACAAAGCTCTTCAAATGTTTACAACAGAATTACAACACATAACTCTACATAAGCTGCCATATGTTCTATAACTTGCAACAACGAGTTAATTTACATCACCAAATGTCGACTTGGGGTACAGAGTGAGCCAAAAGCTCACTCGTAATTTTCTGCAGCTCCGAGTCCGAGTACAAAGGGATGCGTGCGCGCGACAATGAGTTGGTCGGCGGCTCGGGATTCACACAGAGAGTGACTCAACTCATAGAGCTTGAATCCTGGACTAGGAGGAACGAGCCTTGCTCGTGTTATTAACCCACTGACTCATGTAAGCTAATCTGTTGCAATATTTGACTGGCACAATGTTTTGGGTAGAAGCTGCAAATGTTTAAAAATTTTAAATATGAGGACTGTTGCAGCAGTGCTGATGTAAAGATCCGCCACCGACGGACGTTCACGGCTCCTCTTGTTGACTGAGTCACTCAGAGTGACGTGAGTGGTTCACTCACAGGACCCGTGCAGGAGCGGGCGAGCGGCTCTGTCTGGGACTCACTCACAAGATCATGTTCTTGCGCGGATGAGTGACTGTGTGGCTGCATTAACGGAAGCCTATCGTGGATCTTGTAAGTCAATCGGAAACAGGACACGTTCCTCTCACGTCCCAATTCAACAAAGCCTCACATCTTTTAAACGTGGTGTTGATATATTTGTCGTTATGAAATGAAACTAAACACACACACCGAACTTTTACAATTATGTTATTGATAATGTTACCACGCATGCTTTTTTTTACAAGTTCCTCAGGTCACATGAGCCCTTTTTTGCGAGCAGAGGAGTCGTAGACTCGTAACTTAGCTGCATGCGTGATCTGAGTTGCTTGGTTGCATTAGTATTAGCGATTGGAACTGGGAGATTTTGACCAAGTGATTCAAGTGACTCAAGTGACTCGCACAACCCGGATCATATTAGTGAGTGACTCAGAATAACCCGAATCCTTAAAAAGATCCGGGTTGACCATCACTATTGTATTTGATGTCAGTCCTCTAATAAACACAAAAATAAATAGGCGCTTTTTGATGTTTTTTTTTCTAAAGTTTTTATTTGAAAGTGTATAACTCTGGCCCTGAGTGCCTCAGCTACCTGCAGATTGTCAGCTTACAGAGGAAAAAATATTTTTTTCTCTATCATAATCTATGCAAAAGATATTTTACTCCAACTGAAGGGAGGAATAATACCCTTTTTGTATACAATTTCTGCCTAAAAACATTTGAAGTGTCCCCATAACCACATACAGTGGAATAAATGCAATTTCTTTATATAATTTTAAAGAAAACCCTTTGAAGTTACATAAAAAGCTGCTGTTTGTGACAAATATTGTTATTTATGTTGTTTTTTATATGATGAAACACCAACTTTTCTTTTTTTATGTTGTAAACAGTGTCTTTTATAGTGTATAACTCTGGTTCTGTGTGCTCTAGCAGACTGCAGACAGTTCTGGTTGTTAGCAGCAGCAGACAGTAAACACCCCCAAAAAAGAATGATCTCTTTAGCATGTAGCATTCAAAAGTTATTCTTATTTTACTGAAGGGTTTTAAAATACATTTTTCATATAAATATAATTTTTTTGTTTTGCACATATAATAAATAGCAAGGGATTATTCATGCATACAACCAAAGAAAATGCTGTGAATGGACTCATTGTTTAGAGTAAGACCTAAGAGAAAAGATGGTGTATCATTTGTGGCTATCAGTGCTATCTGAGGCAGTTCACGCTCAAGTTTCACATACATTTACAAAAGACAATTTTTTACCTCATTATTAATTGGACGACTGTTGGATATGTGTTGATAATAGAACAAAAATAACGCTGAGAATCAGAGCTTTCATTTGATATAAGACTTGCCCATATTTGTCATATTTGAAAAATATGAAATATGAGAATATTAAATTATATAAAAAATATGGGGGGGGGTGATAGTGTAAATTAAGTGTAAATAACTTTCTTACAGTAAATGATATGTCAAAGTGATGCATATCTGCAGAAAGTAGAGACTCTAAGCTTTCAAACAGTATCTCATATGTGTTACTGGGGTCCGTGACAGACCATTAAAGATTAAAAGAATATTTTATATTAAGTCAAAATACGAAATTTTGGACCCGGGACAGGGTCCTAGGGTTTAAGAGGATAACTAGGGCTGTCAATCGATTAAAATATTTTATCTAGATTAATCGCATGATTGTCATGAGTTAACTCGTGATTAATCGCAAATTAATCGCACATTTGAATCTGTTCTAAATCTACCTTAATTTAACACTTTTCAAGAACTCCAATCAACATGGGTGTGGACAAATATAGATGCTTTATGCAAGTGTTTACACCAGCCTGTTTGCATTTTCGACAGACCCATCAGCCATTGTTTTGTATATGAGTTTTCCTTTCAGAAGACCCTTTTCTTTCTTCATTTCTGTTTGCTGCTGAATCATTTGTGATTTTTTTCTGTTTGCTGCTGAAACATTTGACTCGTGGTGGCAAATTGAGTTGGAATGGTTCAAGAAACTGACCCAGTCGATCAATTTAAGTCTAAACTAAAGACATTTTTCTTTAACAAAAAATTCACATAATTTGTCTAGTAAATGTATTTATCACGCAATAGTTAGCTTGTCCAGAAAAAAGCATTCACATTACTCGTCTGGGTAATATACTTATGCCGCAATAGTTCGCCTGTCTGGAAACAAACGGATATTAAACCACAATACTGTATAACACTTTTATTACATGTGAACGGCCCCTACGCTAATAGGATTTTGTTTCTCTCTCTCCCTTTTCTCATCCTCTATCCCGAGGACAATGAGACAAACAGAGTTCCTGCCGCGAGACTGCCGCGAAATGTTGATTCATACCAAAATGCTTTTTTGAATACGTACGTATTCAAAAAAGCATTTTGGTATGAATCAACATTTGCATACAGAAGATATAAGCATGTAAAGCGAACAGTTTAGCATGTGTGCTTAAAAAGTCTAGAATTTTTATGATATTATTCTACACTACACAAGGAATAATATAGATTTTTTTCCCAAAAAACTTCTTGCATAAAATAGATTTAAGCACTTTCAATGACTTGTATATATGTATGTATATTTTCAAAACTTCCCATGGCTATTTTCCCTTCAGATTCACAAACTTTCAAGGATTTCAAGGACCCGGAAACTCATTCAAAAACTACTGAAAGGGAACCAATGTGTTTGTGTTTCCCCTATATTTCTATTTCGAAAAAATGCTGGGTCTTGAGATTACCTGTTGAGTGAATAAGTTTGGAAGCCCCTGACATACAATACACAAGCAAGATTTATCAAGTATACTTGATGCCTACATCTCTCAATTGCACATATTGTATGTCCTCTTAAATATAAACAAATGTAAATGTCAACATTGTACTTTACATATGTTTAAAAGATTCAATTCTGTTGGGTTAAACATACTGCATACTCAATAATAATCCAGTTCGTGTCTAATTTCACTCTAACCCTTTCCATAATTATTATATGCAGGTTTCCGCTTCAACTAAGTTTAATGAGGCAACACACAAATATTGTGTACTGCATAAATTGTATTTTAGTACCCATTTAAACTGTATCACAACTTGGCAAAGCTGTAATTTACACACACACACAGACAAACAGCTGGTGCGGGCGGCCCCTGGAGTTTTACAGAGCTCCTCTGAAGGCTGCGGTCCCCGTGGAGGAGACGCGTCTGCATCTCACGTTTGAACAACAGGAAACCTCAAAGATGAGAAGATGAAGAAGAACAACAGATCAGCCGTCAGCGGCCCCGAGTCTTCTCTGTAACAACCATCTCACATCACAGAGTGAGGTGTGCGAGAGAGTAAACCATAAAAAAATATACAGGAAAGCAGATATTTACTTTGGGAATGTGTGCGAAAAGAGACTGACAAGGGATTTATCCACTGGGATAAAGGCCTTTTCCACTAGTCATAGATTTATATGATCTCGTCAATCTTTTTCTCCCACTCGCTGGAATGGTGAAACGGACCTTATTGGACAACGGTAGCACTAAACAACGGTAACCGCAGCCACTTCGCGGCAGTCTCGCTTGAGGCCGTTCCCTATGGAAACTTAATGTGCCATAAAACAGGCAGAGAGAGAAAAGTCTGCTTGTAAAATCTCTAGGTGGGTTTTGAAAGCACAACATTCTGTTGAGTCCAAACATACAAATCAAACTGATCCTTGCAAATGCACTGCAAACAGTACGAAAGTACAATGCCATAAACAGATTATGAATTATATGAGTTTCCGACGGCTCTCAGTCTTGCTAAAGTGTTTCTATGGCCAACTCAATGTAAGACTAAAGAAAGAACAATTCTGCTTATATACATACCAGCATTGCACTTGGTGGGACTAAATGAACATAATTAACTTTAGTATTTATGTCATTTAAAATTTCATTGTATGTTAATAATTACAGAATAAGTTCACTGTTACAGATATTGTATTTACTTAAACAATGAAGTAAACATCACTTAATATTTGCCCATACACTTTTAAAAAATCTTTATTTAACTTTTAAGCTTATAAAATCCATTAAACTAAAACATTCAATTGAACTGAACTTACAATTATTAGTACATGTTGTAAGGAATACCCATAATGGCTGAATATTATGATTATTTATGCTTTTTTACAGAATAAGATAAGAATTTTGTTATGAGGCCAAACAAAAACTTGTGCGATGTGATGTTTTGCACAGTTTGCTGTCAGTTTCCAGAGCGCAGCTTATGAGAAAAGCTGTAAGGACATACTGTGCATGGTCTCTTAAAAGGTTGCCAATAACCCTTCATCTGGTCCACTGAGCTTAATAACTAGACGAATTAATAAAGAAAATTTTAAGTGCATCGAGAGACATATCAAAAAAAGCATATTAATAACACGGTTTTATTAAAATTGGTTCGTTATCTTCCTTACAACAAGATTCCTTTGATATGAGTTCTCCATTTCTGATATAGCTGGAACTACTGACCCTGATAAGTCAGCAGTGTACATGTATACAATTAGACACTGAAATCTTTTTTGGTGGGGCCAGTGAAAATTTTGGCAGGGGAAAACCCTGAACCACTGGCCCGACCAGGCCAATATATAAAATTCTTCGTGATGAGCCCTGATGACTGCTAGTCAGTCATGAAATTTGTGTTATAATGCCATTATAAAACTAAAAGTAACTTGGTTAAAGGAACAATATGTAAGAAATGTATATCAATTAATCATAAAATGGCCCTGATATGTCACTAGACATTAAGAAATCATTTTCATTTCAAATACTTATATCTATGACAACAGTGGTCCGGCCAGGATATTGTCATTTAAAAAGTGGAGTTGCAGCCCTCAACTGATGTTTATGTTGCCATATTGTGTATTGGCCACTAGTTGTGTGGTTGCAGCACCAGTTTTAGCCACAAGTTTTGTGATTGTAGTACCAGTTTTGACCACAATCCTACAAACTGTTCCTTTTTACTAAATTAAGATGCTAGAGAGAGCAACTGATATGACTAATTATTTCAAGTTAAATCAGCTTAAAATTCGGTTTACTGAACTTGCTGAAAAAAGTTGAAATTACTAGAAATGTACTTAGTTGTTTTAGTTCACATTACTTATTTTTTTAGGGCAACAACTTTCCTCCAACTTGTCTGGGTTTACAGTGTGTATTAAAAGCGGTTTCATTTATTTGTAGTTTGTTTTATGGTAAAAATGTTAAAAATTTTTGAGGGTATTTTATTTGTTGAAGTAACTTAGAACTTACTATAAGTTATCTTGATGAGTTGTTATAACATATAAATTGAGGTTCACATTTTTCAACTATATTTTATAAGTTGTAGCAACTCATCTCTTTTCAAGATAGATAATATTAGACATAACTTGTAAATCTCAGTTGATTCAACAAAACATTTAAGGCAGTATTATACTCAGTCCCTGTGTTGTAGAAGCTATAGGCTAAGTCCAATGTTCTTCATCCTTTAATCTTATCTTTCCTCGTATCTACACTAAATTGTTACAACAACTACCTTACTTAGTATTAAGGCAGTAAATTAGGAGTTTACTATTATGATAATAGTGAATATGTGTTCCAGAAGTGAAGTATTATTCACATTTTATATGTGTGTCATTGTAGGCATGCTAATGTGACCTTGGGTTAACATGGCACATATTTGCTTGTTTGATGACCAATAAATAATGCATTATGTAAACAATAAATAATCCAAAAGCTTTTATCAGTAATTTATGTCTTAGCATTTCTTTTTCAAAATCTAAAAAAATTGATTTCAAAAAGGTCTAAATGAGATTTTAAATCTTAGATATTGTTTTCAATAAAGACTTTGAATGACAGTCTAAAGTTTTAAATTATGAATTGACATGTAATTACTAATGTTAAGAGACACAACAGAGAGAGAGAGAGAGAGAGAGAGAGAGAGAGAGAGAAAAAGGGGGGAAATGATGTTGAGAGAGTGTTGGTCAAGCCCTCAGGCTGTATCCAGTCTGTCTGCTTGTCTATGAGATTGTGCTCTTTGTTGCAATAAGTGCTCTTGGTAGCCTGTCAGATCCACGACTGTTGCCCTGTCTCTATCTCCCGCTCTACGTTACGAGAGGAATTCAAAACAACAACAACAACCTCCGCAAAGAAGTGGGCTTGGATCACGTGACGGGTCTCTATTGAGATTGACGGGCTCTTTGCCAGCATGACCAGACTCAAGGTTGCATGAGAGAAGAGATGGAAACATGGGAGTATTGTCTAGACAGCAGGTCATCCGAGTCATAACCAGGCCCAGACGGAATATGCCGACTTTTCTGCTCTAATTTCAGGAGAAGAACAGCTAGATGTTAAAATATGTCAAATTAAACTAAAAGCACTATAGATTTAGGAGATAAAAACCTTGCCACAACACTGAATAAACAAACACACAAGAGATGCTGATATGTGTGCAACTGAATGTTCAATTTTAAAGAAACCTACTGAGTATACTGCACGTTGTGGATGCCATGTAGGCACTGCCGTAAAAAAGTACCCATAGACCCCCAGGACCTCTACGTTTATGTAAACTAAACATTTATCCATTTAATGTGTTAATATTTAATTAGATATGGGAATTCTAATTCAAAAAGACTGCACTGCTTGTACTATACATGTATCTGTAAGATACGCTACACCTCTAAATTATGCATATCTGCGCAGAGCGCCGAATGCAGATCTGTGTTTGATCTCTTTTAAATATTCAGATGGCTTGAGCGTTTCACGCTCCTATATGGATAATGGATTTTGATGCGCAGCCTTCAAAACATCTTCATTCTCCATTTGCACAAACTCGCTGATGCAAACTCGCCATTCAGAACGAGCTGATGGTAGAAGAAGCTTCCATGCATAATCATCCATCATAAGGAGTAACTGTCACAAACTGCCATGCTTGCCGGTCTTGAGACAACTTTGATGACTAAAGATCCAATAAACAAATGTGATGATTGCTGTTCAACATGACAGTCGGGTTAGGGGTCTGAGTGTTATATGTGTACGTCCATACGTGCTTGCTTATCTGGGGTTGTCCAGACGAACATGTCATCAAATGGGTCTTTTAAAATTGGTTCATAGCCCCAACAAACATCAATACACTAACCTAACAAAACCTGATTTGGTGTTTGTAGGGCAGCGAGTCACAAATCGCATTTCCTGCATTTTGCATCGCATCGTAACGTTCGTCCTTAATGTGTTCCTCACCAAATGGGAGAGTTTTACAAGAAGAGTTTGACCCGGTGGGGCGAAGGATTAACTGAGCAAAAGAGGTAATTGAGATGTACTAAACGTCTTTTTGCTTGCCTCATTGAAATTAAAAGATATGAGAGACACGAGAAAATAATCCCAGTATTACACAAAATCCAGACTTCAGCTGTGCTCTTCCTAATGTGTGTGGCATGTGTGTGTTAAATTCCTCACAAGGCCTTTAAGTACATCACGTCTTTCTTACACCAGTGAGTGTTTTACTACTGCAGTCCAAGCTGTTGTAGCCTCATCCTGCTCTCTCTCTCTCTCTTATTCTTTTTCTCTCCTTCATCTCTGCAGGTCATTAAGAGTGTTGTACTGCCACATACCCAAGAACAGAGGACATAAAAAGACAAATAAGGCCATAAAACGCCCCTATGCCCATGCATACAAATACATTCTCTCTCTCTTTCTCTCTCGATGCCTCTCGCTCACTCTCCTTTTCTCCCCGCCCGATACTTTCACTCTTGTTTTATTCCTGACTGCTATACGAACTATAAAAGTCTTGCATAAGGAGGCTTATTCTACATTCTAATGAAATGGTGGGGGAGGCACCATGGCCAAAAAAACCTTTGGAGACTTAAGCCTGGAGTATAGTCTGTTTTAACGTGTATGCGCACGGTCAAACGCACAGCCTTGAAGAGTATAGTTTATTTGATTCGTACGTGTACACAGATGTTCAACGCATGCGCATTGCGACAAAATGCAATGCATCTCCTGGGCTACATACTACCATAGTTTCCGGACCATAAGCCACACTGGAGTATAAGCTGCATCATTCAAAAAAGTCATTAAGACAAAAAAACATATATAATTCACAGTTGACTATACGTCGCATTTATTTAGAAAATGATTTCACAAAATCCAAGCTGTAGAAAAGACATTTAATCTGGAAAGGTGAGATATTCAACTAAACAATAACAGACAGAACAGCAGGCTGAATGGATGTCTGTACGTTAAAGTAATATTATCAGTTATTTAAATGATAAACCATAGCATACAGAACTTACCTGGAAGGTTGAATAGGCTAAATTAACTGAACAAGCCAACTAGTTTTAAGTTTGCATACTCGTCATTCCACATTACTGAATCCATTGAATTATATAAATACAGAAGCAGCATATGGCGGACTCTCGCGGCTGTAGACGGTAATGTTGTCTCTTGCCTCATAAATGTCAAAATTAATTCATACTGACTTACAAGGCCCACCTGACTATAAGACACAGCACCAACCAAGTTATGAAAAAAAAAACAGGGCTTATAGATCGAAAAATATGGTACATAGACCTGTTGGTGCATGCACAAACTATGCGTACAATGTACGCGGGGTTTTAAAAATCTGCCGGTATGGTAAAAGTACTCTTCGGATGATGAAAACCTTACTGTACGCTTAAAAATGGACCATACTTTGGCCTTTAGGCCACATGTAGAAATGTATGAATGTCATTGCATTACATAAAAAAAACCATCAAAGTCACAATCTGAGCTCTTCGAATGTACACATAACAGACAATTAACTCTTTCCCTGCCATTGACGACTTAACTCGTCAATTAAGAGAAAACGCTTCCCTGCCAATGACGAGTATTTCTGGCTTTCCGCAATACCGCTATTATCCATTTCAGGCACTTCCGCAACTTATAAAACCAGGAAGTATCGCTGTATGTCCATGTAAGTTTTGAGGATCGTTCTGCATCTGATCTCTATCAATAGTCCTTCACAAAAACGGAATTATCTCAGCTTTTTGCTCAAAATTTGGTGTTTTTGAAGAAACCTACCCATATTTGAGAGGTGATAACAAGAGTAAACTAATCAATGTAGGATGAAACGGGGTTTTTTTTAAAGCAGAGGGTCTGTTCTTTTATTTGATATATTGTATGTTTATATATTTTAAGAAAAACATTTTCTGGAAGGCATTAAACTTTTGTGAAAATCATGAAAAATTCTGGCGCTGGCTGGCATCTTTACACTGGTGAAAAAACGCTGGTGGGGCAAGAGTAAATGGAAATGTAAAGCTGACAAATAGTAAAAAGTAAATATTATACACAAATATAAGGATATACAGTATACATATACACACATATATGTGTGTGTGTGTGTGTGTGTGTGTGTGTGTGTGTGTGTGTGTGTGTGTGTGTGTGTGTGTGTGTGTGTGTGTGTGTGTGTACCTGGTAATTATCACGTTGTGGGGACCAATTGTCCCAACAAAGATAGGAATACCAGTATTTTTGTGACCTTGTGGGGACATTTTGATGTCCCCATGAGGAAACAAGCTTATAAATCAAACAGAATGATGTTTCTTGAAAATGTGAAGTAGTAGAAGGGTTTCTGTGATGGTTGGGGTTAGGGAATGGGGTAGGTTAGGGGAATAGAATATACAGTTTGTACCGTATAAAATGCATTACGCCTATGGAATGTCCCCACAAAACATTGAAACCAGAATGTTTGTGTGTGTGTGTGTGTATTTGCACCGAATCCAGGATTCGGATTCGGCCGAGAACTGGGCTTTTTGACGGGGTTCGGGTTCGGCCGAATGCTAGATTTTTTTTCCACTGAACCCTAGGCTTGCGCTACGCTGGTCGAAGTCACGCGGCTGTTGACTACACACATCGGGTGCTGACGTGGAGATAAGCTTTTTCTTTCGTGAGCTTAGGAGCGGTTCACATTTCGCGGACGCACCTTAAAAACAAGCATGTCGCACCGCATCGCTTTCATTTGGCATAGGCTTATGGTAATTGTCAAAATAGTTTTTCCCACTTGTTATCCTGGCATAATGTTGGTCGACGTTTGGTCGATATATATATATTTAAGCAATATCGCTCGAGTAGGAGTGTGATATAGCTCTATATCATCACGGCTGTGATTACGCCAGAGGCACGCGGCCGTTGGCCGCGTGCCGGAGGCAGTCACACCCCTGATGATGTAGAGCTGTATCACACGACTCCGAGAGCGATATTGCTTTTATACAACAGAACTACTTCTTCCGCCACGGATTTGAGGGCGGCCAGAATGACCGGTAACACTTTCGGCTGCTTTGAATCTCATAATAACTGTAACGTAACATCCAAGAGCGCTGATCTTTGACGGAATAATAACTTCCGATTGGGGATTCACAGACTGATTTATGAGCTAGTGAACTAATGAGACACACGGAGAGTGTTTAAAAACAGGGCGTCTGTGTTTTTCCATTCAGAGATGAGCCTGTTTAGGACCTCCATTCACTAGGTGGTGGAATGACACGAAAGGTGAAGCGGTTACTGTGCCGTTACACAGTATATATATACAGTCTTGTTCAAAATAATAGCAGTACAATGTGACTAACCAGAATAATCAAGGTTTTTAGTATATTTTTTATTGCTACGTGGCAAACAAGTTACCAGTAGGTTCAGTAGATTCTCAGAAAACAAACAAGACCCAGCACTCACGACATGCACGCTCCCAAGGCTGCGCAATGGGGGTATAAGTTGAAAGGGGTGTGTTCAAAAAAATAGCAGTGTCTACCTTTGACTGTACAAACTCAAAACTATTTTGTACAAACATTTTTTTTTCTGGGATTTAGCAATCCTGTGAATCACTAAACTAATATTTAGTTGTATGACCACAGTTTTTTAAAACTGCTTGACATCTGTGTGGCATGTAGTCAACCAACTTGTGGCACCTCTCAGATGTTATTCCACTCCATGATTCTTTAACAACATTCCACAATTCATTCACATTTCTTGGTGAAACAGCATTTTTGATATCACCCCACAAGTTCTCAATTGGATTAAGGTCTGGAGATTGGGCTGGCCACTCCATAACATTAATTTTGTTGGTTTGGAACCAAGACTTTGCCCGTTTACTAGTGTGTTTTGGGTCATTGTCTTGTTGAAACAACCATTTCAAGGGCATGTCCTCTTCAGCATAGGGCAACATGACCTCTTCAAGTATTTTAACATATGCAAACTGATCCATGATCCCTGGTATGCGATAAATAGGCCCAACACCATAGTAGGAGAAACATGCCCATATCATGATGCTTGCACCTCCATGCTTCACTGTCCTCACTGTGTACTGTGGCTTGAATTCAGAGTTTGGGGGTCGTCTCACAAACTGCCTGTGGCCCTTGGACCCAAAAAGAACAATTTTACTCTCATCAGTCCACAAAATGTTCCTCCATTTCTCTTTAGCCCAGTTGATGTGTTCTTTGGCAAATTGTAACCTCTTCTGCACATGCCTTTTTTTAACAGAGGGACTTTGCGGGGGATTCTTGAAAATAGATTAGCTTCACCAGACGTCTTCTAACTGTCACAGTACTTACAGGTAACTCCAGACTGTCTTTGATCATCCTGGAGGTGATCATTGGCTGAGCCTTTGCCATTCTGGTTATTCTTCTATCCATTTTGATGGTTGTCTTCCGTTTTCTTCCACGTCTCTCTGGTTTTGCTCTCCATTTTAAGGCATTGGAGATCATTTTAGCTGAACAGCCTATCATTTTTTGCACCTCTTTATAGGTTTTCCCCTCTCCAATCAACTTTTTAATCAAAGTACGCTGTTCTTCTGAACAATGTCTTGAACGACCCATTTTCGTCAGCTTTCGAATGCATGTTCAACAAGTGTTGGCTTCATCCTTAAATAGGGGCCACCTGATTCACACCTGTTTCTTCACAAAATTTATGACCTCAGTGATTGAATGCCACACTGCTATTTTTTTGAACACACCCCTTTCAACTAATTCAACTAATTGCCCAATTGCACAGCCTTAAGAGCGTGCATATCATGAATGCTGGGTCTTGTTTGTTTTCTGAGAATCTACTGAACCTACTGGTAACTTGTTTGCCACGTAGCAATAAAAAATATACTAAAAACCTTGATTATTCTGGTTAGTCACATTGTACTGCTATTTTTTTGAACAAGACTGTATATATATATATATATATATATATATATATATATATATATATATATATATATATATATATATATATATATATATATATATATATATATATATATATATATATATATATATATATATATATATATAGTCTAATACACACACACTTTGGAAACATTTTTCATAGCTGGCCCAATGACAATAACATTTCTATTCGGCTGTCTTGTTTGATAAATTTGTTCATAACGTTTAAACAACTGTACATTTCATTTTTGTTTATTAGATTCCTATCCTGAAACACACTCCCAACCGAGCTAGGCATCATTTCTGCTGGCAGAGAAGAGATTCAGTCCTGAGCAGATCTACTTATGAAGCGCACAGTGTCCTCGTGCCTAAAGCGGTAATAACGTCATCAATAACATGAAGTGATAAGACTTTGATGAATATCATACTCACAGGTAAAACCAAATATTTGATTTGTCCACCAAATGAACATTTCCTCCGAATAAACCTACCTAATGCTAATGTTACAACAGTGTCACTTCGGGTAATTAGCTAAGACAGATTTGGCATTAAACCTATTTAACTTAATGTGGGAAAATCAATTATTAATTACCAAAAAGTTTTAATTTGGGTGTAATCAATAGATCTCTTATTAAAGCGTCTGTTTTTCGTAATCCCATTTTTCAAACTTTAGTTGTTGTGTAAGGTTGCTGTTAGAGCATAAATAATGCCTGCAAAATTAAAAGGCAAGCGATAGCCTATATTTAATTTAACCGAATTTGCTTTTTAAGGACTACAGAGAACATCCGGTTTAGACTACAGCCCTCTACTTCCCGGTTGAATGACGTCAATATAAAAGTTTTTGACAAGAAAGACATCAGCCGGTTTAGGAAAGTAAAAACAGCGGTATAGAGATAAGTAAATTGTGTAAGTAAATTGTTTTTTTACACACAAAACATGAACACATGTTATATTGCAGTGCACCGTAAACACAATCATAGCTTGGAAAACACAGGAAAAATGGGACCTTTAAAGAAAGAAAAGACTAAGAGCAGCATGAAATTAAGGATGGGTGGCATAGTGGATAACACTGTTGTCTCACAGAATGAAGATTCTTAATTCAAGTTTAAGCCAGGAGGTGGTTCTGTGTGGATGCTTTATGTTCGGTTTAAAGAGCACCTATTGTAAGATTCACGTTTTCACATTTCCTTTGGTGTGTAGGTGTGTATTAGTACATGTTTACGATATGCAAAAGGTACAAACCCCAAAGTAAACAATGACGCGAGTTATTGTCTCCAACGTAAATCTCTTTTTTTTGACTACAACAAACACACAGATTGTTGGCAAAAGTTTACTTCCTGGGATTGGTGATGTAGACAAGACCGACATTATCATATATCCTCTGCTAGGTTAGCATTGCATTGTGAGCGAATCTTTCAAACATGGTAAGGAGCGTCACATTTTCGGCTGACGTCAGAGGTATTCAGGCCAATCACAATGTACAGATTACTGTACCTGGCAATTCAGAGACACAGCGCTTTTCAAATCCGTGCGTTTCAGAAAGAGAGTGAAATCTGGAGCTACAAAAATGCACGTTGGAAAATAATGTGCTTTTTTAATTTGGTTTTAACCATAAACCATGCGAATACATTGTATTATACCAAAACCACAAAATAACGTTGTTTTTTTAGCAATGAATAGGTGTTCTTTAATATTTCTAGTATCAATATACTTAAATTATATTTACATAAAGGATTAGTCCATTTTCTTAAAAAAAAAATCCAGATAATTTATTCATCACAATATTTTTTTTGTTCAGTCGAGAAGAAATTATGTTTTTTCAGGAAAACATCGCAGGATTTTTCTCATTTTAATGGACTTTAATGGACCCCAACACTTAAAAGTTTTAATGCAGTTTAAAATTGCAGTTTCTAAATGATCCCAAACGAGGCATAAGGGTCTTATCTAGCGAAACGATTGTCATTTTTAAACCACAACTTCTCGTCTTCCTCAGGTCCTGTGACGTGCCAGCGCGACCTCACGAAATACGTCATCACGTCAAGAGGTCACGGGTGACGTATCGAAACTACACCCCAGTGTTTCCAAATGTGGAGAAAGAGGACCGTTCCGACGTTGTTGTATGTCGCATGATACTAATTAATGTATTTGTGTTTAAAATGGTCCGCAAATGTGCGTTTCATATATGTAACATGTGACTTTTCGACGTCATTACGCAATTACGTGAGGTCGTGTTAGCGCGTCACACGGCCGGAGGAAGAAGAGAAGTTGTGGTTTAAAAGTGCTTTTTTTTCTTACCAATCGTTTCATTAGATAAGACCGTTATGCCTCGTTTGAGATCGTTTAGAGTCCTTTGAAACTTCAATTTTAAACTGCATTAAAACTGTTAAGTGTTGGGGTCCATTAAAGTCCATTAAAATGAGAAAAATCCTGGAATGTTTTCCTCAAAAAACATAATTTCTTCTCAACTGAACAAAGAAAGACATTAACATTTTGGATGACATGGTGGTGAGTAAATTATCTGGATTTTTTTTAAGAAAATTGACTAATCCTTTAATGCCACAAGAGGCATGCATTTCTGTATATACTGTTTTGAATAACATCCTCAAAACAGTTTTTACTTAGTTTAAAGAAAAAAGTGTAAAAGAGCTGAACACCGAAATCAAGTGTAATACATGATCATTTCACAGGCACAGCTGCTGTCAATCTAAAGGTGCAACTTGCAAAATGCTCATAAACTGCTATTGAATTTGATGTTTAGCCCTCTTACACTTTACATTTGCAAAGTTCAGCTACATCTGTCTGTTTCTATTCCTGCAACATTTTAACATATACCTTTGCCATGTATTTTTCTCCTGATGTACTTGCCCTTTCAAATCCCATTTCATGTGAAATTGATTTCATTTTTTACATTGATGCCATATTTCTTATCAATAAATGTGCTTTCATCAGTGGCTTTCCCTGTCTGGCTCTCCCTGACAAACGTGAGAGTGATGAAGGCCCTAAAAGAGGCTTTAATCTCTCGAGCATTCCTAATGAGTTTTTCCTCTACAATTATTTGATAAGACCAGAGACAGGCCTGTGGGCACTGTGAATGATCTAGTACCTGTGCAGATCCCACACATGCACGCATGTTCAAGCGTGCTTACATTTACATGTGTCCATCTCCTTAATGAAAATGAGCGTGCAATGCATAGCGGTTATAAAAAGTCACTAGCGCAATAGAAATGATACACCGCAGACAGATGTACTATAAAACACATGCAGCGACTAACCACGCTGAGGCCAAGCTGCTCGCGCCGGAGGTAATCCAGATTTCTGTGCTCCAGGCTGGCCAGGTAATGCTGCAGACGGGAATAGGTGTACGGGTAGCAGTAAGCGAACTGATAAACGTCATCTTCGCGGTCAAAGCAGAAGGCGAACGACATCACGTAGTTCCTTCGGTGATCAGGGCAGCGGTAGTAATACACATTCTTGGCGGGCAGTCTTTGCCTGTGACAAAAAAATAAATAACATGACATCAAAATTGACCCTTTTTACTTTCTAAATAAGCATCATTGATCAGTTCAATAGTGCTTGTAAAAAATACAGCGTTACTATTTGACACAAGAATATGAAGATGTATTTGTAAAACTTTTCAACTGATGGAAACAAGGCTGTGTGGGTGGGGCAAAATAATATGAATCACTTTAGAGACGGCAAAGGAGAAAAGACAGGGTGAGAAAAAATAAGGAATAAACACTTGCAGCCCGATCAATGTGAAATGCAACTCCCCTGCATCCCCTATAGTCACTCACATTACTGTTGTTTATTTAAACACTCAGTTTCTCTTTCTCATCTGTCCTTTAAAAAAGGCAGATGATGGAAAAGATGGCGAGACAGAAAGAAAAAGAGAGAGAGAGAGAGAGAGACAGAGAGATCATATAGAGATGCTATCTATATGTCAATGCCACAGATGCTCCTACGCAGCCATACAGATAAGAAAAAAAAACTGTCTAGCTAAAACCTAAAGCCCTACAATCACACTTCTTTCTTGAACTTAACATACATATATGTGCCCTGTTTACGCAAGTGTTTTTGCTAAAATATTTAATAGTTTTATGTCTTGATTACAAAGCATATAGGAGGGGTCATCAGTGTTTGAAGCTGTTGTACTTATCATATAGAAATAAACAAATTTCCAGTTAATCAGGTTATGTGCCGGCCAATTGAAGCTCAACATGTGTTAACAGAATAGTGACCCAAAGCAAAGTAGCACATCACCCACAGAAGACCATACCAATTTTGGAGTAGCCCAATCACTTGAGACTCACCCCTATCTGTTTGGGATGGTTTGGTATGACCTCAAGTGAGCCATTCACAAAGCACAAAGCAAATTTCCCCTTTTAGTTGAGCATCACATGAAAGGTTTGATGGAGGTTATTGATGCCAAACGAAGGTCAACCACATGCTTTTCCCATCCTACACTGTTGTGAATAGTTATATGGCCTGTGTCTGAAATCGCATACTAAGTACTTATTGAAATAGATGAAGTATCGACTATTAAAAGATCGACTATCCCCTTTCATAAAAAATCCAGATAATTTACCCACCCCCATGTCATCCAATATGTTTATGTCTGTCTTTGTTCAGTCGAGAAGAAATTAAGGTTCAGGATTTTTCTCCATATAATGGACTTTATGGGCCTCAACAGTATACAGTTTCAATGCAATTTAAAATTGTTCAACAATGCTGAAACGGTCCTCTTTCTTCACACTTGTAAACAGTAGGGATGGGACGATTACCGGTTTCACGATTAACCATGATAAAGTGACCTGACGGTTAGTATTATCGTTTAAAATTGATTTATCATTACAACTGGGTTTGATTACCGTGATTTTGAAAACTCGCTGTAAATCCTGTCCAGCCAGAATCAGTTTGACACAGGCGCGCACGTGCAACATAGTTTTTTGCACAAGAAGGCATTTAAGGGATAATGTATTGTATTAATTCACAGTAAACTTATTAGACAGATTTATTTATTTTTTACCACAGAAATAATGTCAGGGACATGAAATATTAAATTGTGAATTTAAAAAATAAAACTTGTTCAAATGTTTTCAGTGTGTGTATCAAATTTACAATGAGTGAACAAATTTACAAGTTTTTTTAACAAATTTACAAGTTTTTTTAACAAATTTACAATGAGTGAACAAATATACAAGTTTTTTAGCAGATTTGCAATGGGTGAACAGATGTACAAGTTTTTGTGACGAGTTTACAATGAGCGAACAAATTACAAGTTTTGGAACAAATTTACGTTTATTACGGAAAGGGAATACAATACGCTGATGTCACACATCCGAGCCTCTGGTGGGAAGAAACCCGGAAGTATCGCCATGAATCACATGAGAGTTGTGAATGCGATGTTGTGTATTAGGCTGTACATCCTATTAACGGAAAGAGAGTGATAATTTATAACCTTTCATCGCTTCCGAAGTGACTTAAAGGGATATTGGACCTTATTTTCAGGTAAGTGAAATAGTTTTAGTTAGCTAACGGTAGCTTTCCAAGTTGCACACGTTTTTGATGGCAGTAATCAAAATAATTCACTGACTTTCTCATTAGATTACAGACAACACGAGAGGGTGCTTCAAACTTTTTAATCAGGACTGCATTGTTCGTTTGCTCCTGGGGTTACATAGACTGAAACGGGGAAGCGTGACGAGTTTGTTTACATGGTGCTGTAACGTGGATTTGTTTTGAAACTTGTGATTTTGTTCCCTCATTGTACATTTGTTTAAACACTTGTAAATTTGTTTAAAAACTTGTAAATTTGTTCATTCATTGTAAATTTGTTAAAAACTTGTACTTTTGTTCGCTCATTGTAAATTTGTTTAAACACTTGTAAATTTGTTAAAAAAATGTACATTTATTCACTCATTGTGAATTTGTTAAAAAACTTGTAAATTTGTTAAAAAACTTAACTTGTAAATTTGTTTTTAATATTGTAAATAAGTAATTTACCATTGTAATTTATTTTTGCCTTTCCAGGCCACGGTACTATAATCATAATATAAAATTTTCATACCGTCCCATCTCTAGCAAACAGTGGAGCAGTAGTTTCGCATACATCATGCATGACCTTTTGATGCGATAACCTAAAACGGTCACGCTGGCACATCACAGGGCCAGTGCAAGACGAGAACTTGTGGTTTAAAAGTTTTTTTTTTCTCGAAAATTACGATATTTTTGATTGATAAGACCCTTATGCAATGGTTGGGATTGTTAAGAGCCCTTCGAAGCTGCATTGAAACTCCAAACTGTTGAAGACCACTAAAGTCCACCATATGGCGAAAAACCCTGGAATGTTTTCCTTAAAGCTGCAGTCTGGCACTTATTTGGGTTTAAAAATATCCACACAAAAAAACATTTTTGAGAAAATGCATAACCTGCCAGTGTTCAAAACTATCTGCTTGCCTTAGCTCGATTCAAAACGGTAAGTTTGTAATAATGATTTTAATTCCAGTGGTACTGGTGGATTTCCGCGGGAAATTCGAGCACATGTTTGCGTCATTATGTAATTTTTGCATACATAATGAAGGAGTCCCAGCTAGTAGGCTTTATTGCGTGTGAGGATGATGGAGGTGGATATTTATAGCCTTTTCTCACAGCACTTGGTGAACATCTGCAATGCTAAGTTATATAAAAAGCTGTTTTCAGATGCCCATCGACTGATAAGCTTCTGTTTTTAGAAATGTTTTAATGCGTGTGTTTCTATAAACGCGTATAAACTGACTGGCATCACGTCACGTGCAAACAACAGCGCAATGTATGGAATCATATTACAGGACACACTTAAATATCCTGTAATAAACAATACATACGCGGACGCGTGTAACTTACCCGCGTGACGTGTAATAAGAATATTATAAATGAAAATAAATGACTTACTTCAGGAATATTATCTTTCTCCAGTCAATCTTCCATTGATCTGTAAAGTTTCCCACTGAGATAAAGTATCTAACTGAAATGAACGCTTCTTTACTTTTCCTTATTGTCCAGACATAACTGAAGATCTTACTCATGTGTGTATATAAAGTTTATCATCCAAATACGCAGTATTTAGTCTTTAAATTGGATTAAAAAATCAGATAATGAAGTTAGCCATGATGACAGTATCCAAAGGGACGCGGTGATTGACAGATTCTCCTCAATACATTGTGTTCATCCGTGCTGTTTCGTGCCGATGTATAATCCACGTAAAGTTGATTATTCTGCGAATAGCTGCAGATTTCGAACAAAGATGGTGACAAAGAGGAAAAAGGCCGGACTGCAGCTTTAAAAAGCTCTCGACTGAACAAAGAAAGACATAAACATCTTGGATGACAAGATTTTTTTGAATACTATAAATTTGGACATACAACTCGCCTCCCCTACTTCCTTTCACCTACCATATAGTATGGAATTAGGAGATTACGGATGCAGCTCTGGTGTATGTAACAATAACAGCGTTCCTGTAGCTCAACAGACAGAGCATGGCACTCAATGCCAAGGTCATGGGTTCAAGTCCCAGCAAACATATAAAAAATGAAAGCATGATTTTTGGTTAAATCTATAATATCTGCAAAAATTCAGGTAAATCCATATTATTTATATGTGCTTCACTGTACTGTATAATACTATATATACATACATTTTGTCTAGCAAGCTCCTTGGATGTAGTGTTGTGATTGGCTGTTTAGAGCAGTGGTTCTCAAAGGGGGCCGCAAGATGGTGCCAGGGGGGCCCCAGTTTTATGACATTTTATAAAATACATTAATTTATCATGAATTCTGTGAAATTAAACATAAAAAAACAAAACCAGGCAGCACTACTTTGTATAATTTAATGTTTTGTTTAATTAAAATGTGAAGTTTTAGAACTGTTTTTTTGTCATAAATTTTCTTTGGGGGGGCCGCGAAGGAATGCACCGTACACAAAGGGGGCAGCACGCTGAAAAAGTTTGAGAACCACTGGTTTAGAGGACAAGCTCCATCCAGATGTACAGTAGATGATAAATCCACTAAAGCTATACAGGACTATGCAAATAATATCCAATCAAAACAATATAACATCAGATACACTGCTTCATAGAGAGACACACATTCCCAGAGTCCTCGGCTGCATGGACAGATTAAGTGAAGCGATAAGCTGAAAGTGAAATTGTTTATTCTCTGCAGAGGAAAATAAAGCAAATGAACGATCAAACTGAGAATTCATCTGGGGAGGAGGGCTGCTTGCCATCTCTGTGTTTCTCAACATAACATTCATATAGCAACAGTCAAACTCAGCTTTGTGTTATTATCATTACAAGTCACTTTCACAAATACCCACCCATCACAGTCTGTCAATCTAACAGGGTTAGCTGCTTATGCCTGCCTATGCTTGACCAGGTCAGGACCTGCGTCTGTTCGTCATGCACCCCAACCAGTTACACACACTCTCTCTCACACACACACACACACACACACGTTTCTCCCCACGCAGGGTTAATGATACGCTGTGACACCTCACTTTATTTTTTTATTTATCTGTTTGAGCATTATCCCAGTTCCTCTCCAGCGTTTGACCTTGTTGGCTACTGAGCGAGTCGTGGCTATTGATTTTAATTACCCAGCGGGAATTTACTGCTCGCCTTTCCTGCGCCGCTGCGCCACTATTGGTCAGAGAAAATAGCTTCGGCGTTGCTCCCCTTGTAATAGAGAAAGAGAGAGAGAGAGCGCATGGCGAATCTTGAACCTGCCGGGCGATTTTCTATCTTTACTGCAATGCATCTTCTGTCCCTCCATCATTCACTGTTTCTCTCCTCTTGTTGTGGCTGCTGGTAATTTGTTTTATCTAAATGATAGTGGCCCATGCCTCCCTGTGCCGGTGGATGTGCTACACTGCCCCCCGTTCCCAAACACATTTATCTCGCTGTGCGTCTGAGGGGAAGCAAAAAAGGTTGGCACAAAATAACCTACACACACAGGGCTTAACAATTCAGCTGTGCCCTCCTTCACATTCGCACCCCAACTTTAGAAACACACACACAGCGAGATGTCACTCCTTCCATACATACAAAAGGTCAACGCCTGGAGCTCAAGGTCAAACATTTGAACTTGTTAGACTTGTAAAAGTAATTAAATAGGAAGGGCTATCGATGACCATATAAAGGGGTTTCTATTCGCTTGTGCTGTTAGCAAAACATCTGGGTTTGTACCGAGGTGTCATTCTCCATCCAAGCGCTTTTCAACTCCGACGGGCCTTTGATGCTGCCGCGGCTGTCGGCTTCCCTCTGAAGGGAACTAGACGAAGGGGAAAATTGCTGGCTTTCATACGGAGCGGGACATCTTGTCTATATTCTCAAATCAATCAAGCGTAGAGGTCATCACACAGTGGCTCCCGTTCCTCTGACTCTTTCCATCTCTCGCTCTCTTTTCTCCCTCCCTTATTCCTCTAAGAGCACCGCCTGTCGTGTGTTTTAATGCTGTGAAGGTTAAATGGTTTCAAATTTCAGCATGAATCTGTCAAGTGACAAAATTCTTCTCTCATCCTTCTGACAAACACAGGATCTATAACATATGCGGATATTACATCACGATACTTTGGACGTTGAGATCTGTTGAGCCTCTTAGAAGTAAGCGCATGCTATATAATTACTGTCTAATGCTTAAACAAGTATTCCTACTTTATGTTGAAGATTTTAAACTGTCAAACAAGCAATCTTACTTCTAATGTATTCATTGTTGTAGATTTTATACCATCTTCTTCTCTCTCTCAATTTTCCGCTGTAATGTGAGCGGTAGAGGGAATGGAGTGGCCCTCCTGTGATTGATCTATCATTTGGGGCATGAATCAGACTGGAGGAAAGCACTGGATGGCACTGTTACTAAGCAACCTCACTTGCTTTGTGGTCGAGCTGTCCATGTGCGATGGTATGTTTGAAATTAGGGTTTATTGGCGTACGAGTTGCCTGTGTGATTCTCTAAATAGCAAAAAGCATCGGAGGCATGTGGATGATCGCTGCTAGGGCCCTCATTGGCCCATGTGGGGACACAGGAAGTGCACAGGATGTGCTGGTGGTGCACAATATTGCTACAGCACAGAAATTCCTTGTTGAACTTAAATTTAAGCAATTTGAAACTGCAATTAATATTACATTTTTTTACTAGTGAGAAGTTGGCATAAATTATAAAAATGCTAATTCAACTTTTGAATAAATAAATATTTTTATAATTTATAGTAACGCCTATAGTAACTAGGGGTGGGACGGTTCACAAAGCCTACCGTTTGATTCGTATCACGGTTTTAGGGTTACGATTTTCTGTTCTGTACGGTTCTTGTTTTTTTTCTTTAAATCGTTAACACTCAAGAAATTTACTTCAGCATATGATATATAGCACAATTTAGGATACAGTATTAAGAAAATTGTTATATGATGTAATCATGCACATATTGAATTTGACTTGACTTTAAGCACATTATTGGGACCATCTCTGAGGAAAGCTATGTGAGATTTTGATACAGCAAGAGAGAAGACATTGATGACATGCTTTTCATTTACTTGGCAAAAAATCTCTACAAGAACTTATGTGCCTTTTTAGCACACAAAGGTTGAACTTTAAGCACACAAAAAGATTAAACTGACATTTATCAAACTTTAGTGTAGCTATAATCGACGCGTCCACATGAGCGCGAGGGTGCGCGGCAAAAATGACGTCAACGCAGAGTGGGCGGTGGTGCACGTTGAGTGTGCGAGACCCCATTTTGCTTGGCGGTGTGCACGTCAAATTTTGTAACTGTGGGCCCGGCTCCGCAACCCAAGAAGCACGAGTTCCAGGCAAATCTAGCCGAGCATGATGTTTTATCATGCCGGCACCCAGTCTGTGCGTTAAGTATAAACACCTCCCCAAACGGAGGCTCACGCTGTGGAGCCAGACGAAAGTAGGCTTCAGGTAACATTCGGGCACAATGCTACATAGCGCATGCGTCGAACCGTGTGACACACATACGCTCTGAACCGAGACAAGCGAACCGAACTGTTTGGATGGTTTTTTCATTTACCGTGCCACCCCTACTCCTTACTAGTCATGAAAGTTAAAATGAATTGTAAATTGAATTTCATTAAACTTAAAAACCTAAGTGCAACGTGGGCTGCGTCTGAAAACTAAAGCTCGGAATACACTGCAGGATTTTTGCACTCCTATAAGATAATTACCTTATCATATTGTGCGACATGGATCGTTTAAACTTGGGTACGACAAGCATGTAGACTGTACGATGATGACATGGAGGCTTTGGTGGCTGCGTCACACGTTAGCGCAACGTCACCAGCAAGCGCTAGTGGTAAACAAATACCAGTACACCGATCGTAGCAGCAAACACACTGTGTGATGATCATGCTGATTTTCTGACAATGTCAGAAAACTATCGTAAGCTATCTTTGGACGCATTACAGAGAAAACAGCCATCTTTGAACCTTTCTCACTGCAGGACATAGGACCACCGATGAAGAGCCACAATCACAGAAATCACAATGATTGTTTCACGATGGTAATTTTTCGTCTGGGACAGCCAAAAATCGTGCAATGTATCCTGAGCTTAAGGCAGCTGACTTGTTGCCTCGCTGGCTGGTGACTTCGGAGGCATGAATGCAGCTCCAGGAAACGCATTCGGACAACCTTCATAGGCAGCGTGACGAAATTCTGTTTGAAATATAAACAGAGAGCATCTTTGTGATACCTAATCCCAGATTTAAAAACTGCAACACTAAATTATCGCTAGAAATGCAATCAAAAGGTGTAAAAAGTGAAAATATAACTTTATTTACACTAAATTTGTGCTTTCTTGGTTGCCATTTTATTGTTTTAAACTCGACCAGATTCGACCAATCACATTCCCCACGTATAGAATTGTCAGAAAAGACGATGAAGTTATCTCAGGAGACAAAAGTAGACCAATCATTGAACTCGGACGTGCCTTGATGCAAAGTCCTGCAACGGGTCGGGTACCCGAGGATACCCGCATAAAAGTGTCTTAAACGGGTGGATTGTCACATTCCTAAAAGCGGGCGGAAAATTAACTCCGTGCAGGTGGGTAGTAGCGCGAATGAAAATATGTGCAATATTTGTACGTCTAAATTACCATTACACGAGCAACATTTGACATTTAACCCATCACGTCACCACCACTGTGACAGTGCGCAACCTTTAGTGATGCTTCTCTTAGCCTAGTTGGAGTGAGCGTTGCAGGAGTTGCATAAAGTTTTGCCGTTGGTAGCCGGAGGTTGGGAACGTCTTCTCTTGGAAAGCATTTAGAGATGAGACTTTTAGCACAGCGGGGTTGTGTAGGTAGGTTGTATTTTTTCTTGTTCTTTTTTTCATTAATAGCTCTATTTGTGTATAGTTATCAGGTTCCATAGCCTATTTAGGTGCCGATGGTAGGCTACTTGAATGGCGCAAAACAAAGCGAACTTTAGCCTGTTTCATTAGCCCATTCATGACGCTGTTGTGATGTTGAGAGAGGTATGAGATAAAAAATAAGGCACTTTAATTGGAATGATTTTAACGTGTGTGATTTATGCGTGTGTGGGTCGGGTAATGGGCCAAATATTAACGGGTCTGGGTGGGTGCGGATTAATTTTGAAATTATCACGGGTCACGGGTGTGGTCTGGTGCTGAACTTTGCGTGTACGGGGGGGAGCGGGTCTCCAAAAATGGACCCGTGCAGGACTGCCTTGATGCCTTTGAAAGTTGCCCCCAAATGAGATTTCGGCGCAGCCAAGGAATTTTTGGCTCGTTGCTAGATGGTTACTTTCTGAATGGATTTTAAATAAGACCTCTTTGAGATTCTGATCCCTAGATATGGCTAATACATTTACATTATATGTGCTTATATGCATTTGACAGATGCATTTTTCCAATATGACTTACAAGCTATACATTTAATCAGCATCTGTGCTAAAACACCCTGGAATCGAACCTATGATCTTTTGCGCTGCTATTGCAATGCTCTATCAGCTGAGCTACAGGAACAAAAAGGTAAGCAATAATTTCATTTTCAATTTTGAATGAGCTATCTCTTTAACATCAATTCCAAACTATATTTACAGTACACGCCTGTACCAATTACTCCAGCAGATTTATACTTAACTCTCATTCAGAGAAAGCACCTGCACTAAAATGAACTTCAGGGGGCTACTAATGTTTCTTACACTACACCGTTTCATTTTACTAATGCTAAGTGAGTCTGTAGGGGTTTAATAAGCAGTGGCAGATTAACTTTGAGCCTATCGTGATTTATTACTAGATCACTAGATCGAGAAGCATACTGTAGTAGAGTTTTTGCTGCAGTGTTTATAAATTCAGCAGGATGGTATTTGTTTGTATATCGAGTGCTATCATGGTAAAAACATGCTAAGTGCGTGCACACACACAACACAAAAAAACACAAGCACGCATATTAGATTCTGAGCTGCAGTGCTCTTCACAAGCGCAGGGGGACACATGTAATATTAGCGCTTAGAACCCTGGCCATCACGCTGCCTTCACAGCTCGTAAATCATCTACTCATTACAGCTCAGATCATAAACGTACACCCCAGAGAGAGAGAAAGAGACAAACTCTCGGGCTAATATATTCCAACCTAGCGCTCTTTACGACTGCTGCCCGACAAGAAAGAAAAAAAGAGCGTCCGGGCACCTCTAGGGTGATATTTGGCGGATAAGGCTGGAACATCAAAACGCCGTCTGGGACATTCAAACGCGCCACGACAAACTGGTCTATCTTCAATAAAAAAACAAAACTAAGACAGGTTACAGATATTCCCAGGTGGGTCTGTGTTTAGATTAGGGGTAAAATTAAGCTTTCTGCATACAGTGGTGCTGGAGAGATTTGAAATGTATTATATTGAACAAAATATGAGGGAATTGTTGCACCATTGGTTGTAGAAGCAAAAAGGCTAAACAGTAAGTGTTTAATCAATAAAGCAGTTCTGCATAGGACACATAAATGCTATACTGATCCATACAAACACATCCTGACATAAGGGATGCTTTAAACAGCAGTACACACACTCATAAAAAGCTGTGTTGTTCTCTGTAAAAAAAGCAGAATTGACCCTCAATTGGTCCTTGGGGTCTATAATTTCATTTAAAAAAGTGGTTCCCTTTATCTCACAGATATAAAAATTTTTGAATTTTCCTAAATAATATATCTATACATACAAAAAACTGGGCTTGATTCGATTGTTCTGAAGGTATGTAAAAAAATATTTTAAAAAAAAAATCTGATCTTTGGGGTCAAAATTGAGGACCCCTATTGAAAATTAATGGGAAATGCAAACATTTTTATTTTTTACATTTGTCCAAAAAGAAATCAATAAATCCAGCATAAATCTAAAAATGTCCACACAGAAATGAAGGCCTGGTACAAATGCAATGTAGAAAACACATGCTCACACAAACTCACACACACACATTTCAAAATGCATCAAAAACTAAAAAAAATATACTATTTGAAATAATATTTTATTTTTAATGTCCTTTCTAGTGTTTATATCTACATAAATTCACAAAAATGTATCATTAAAGTAGTGATGTGAGCAGTTACCCATATCCAGTAAAATGAATGTCTTTCTATGGGCCTCTAAGCCATTTCTTTCTTAAACAGTAATTTCTTTAGGTTGAATTCTAACCAGCAAAAGGTGAAATTCTACACCTAACATCTAGATCAAAATCCAGAAACAATTTAAATTAAATTTAGATAATCATTTAAGTGATTTTTTTTCATAAAAAAATCTATATTTCACATGCAAGCTAATAGTGTAGTTGAGTTTTTTTTTGTGGTAAATGGGTACAAAAGTACTTCAAATCTCTCAAAACACAGTTTTATTGTAAACAAAAAAATGATATATAGTATATTATTTTCATTATTGAAAATGTATATTTTTCTTACAATTATGCTTTCAATTTTGGGGTCATATAGACCCCAAGGGCCAGTAATGTAAACAGGGAACGAGGACCATTTGAGGGTTAAGTTAATACCACTACGGTAACTAAGCCATGTGTTCAGGTTATCAGGAAACACAAGAACTGATTTATATCCAATCGCACTTAAAGTGACCAAGGCATAAATATACTAGTCAACATTTGAAGTGAATCCAAAACGTTGATCAAATTTATCATTGAGTATTGGATATTGGTTTTAAGACCACTTTTGATCCACTTCAAATGTTGACTAGTGTATATAAATGCATTTTATATAGAGAAATCCCCTGCACTGACCGTATGCATTTAAGTGTGTTCTGTAAGCTCTCACCACGGCCAGCAGATGGCCATAGATGTGTTTAGGTGCTGAAAGTATCGACCCACCTTTTTCCCAAATTGACTCATATTGCATCATCACGCTTAATAAAAAAGATGAAGCGAAAACATGGGCCACACCCTGCCTGTCTGCACAGCGAGGTGCATGTGACCCTTTTTTCACACTCGCTAATGCGTCATTGGTATAATACTCCAAAACACCCAAATGCAGAGCTGTGTGTCCCAGGTGGCTCATCCCATCTGCGGCAGGGATGTAATGGTGTGTGTGTCACAGAGAGAAAGCGTGTATGGTGTATGTGTAGTGAGCCACAGGCAGGCCGAGAACCAGCACGGTGAACGGCGTTAATATAATGTGAGTGTGTGTGTTTGGATATGTGTGACCCCATGGTGGGTAAGTAACTGCCCTGCTGCGCTGAGGGATGTCTTGGGTAATTATCATAGAGCAGATGAGACCTAAGAAGCCGCCAACATGGCGCCATGCCCCCTCATGGGGCAGGGGGCAAAAAAAATCACAGAGGGCACACAGACGTATACACGGGCTGTAGGGGTTGGAGCAGGTGTTGGTAAGAGAAAAGAGGGTAATAACAGCCAGACAGGGTGACGGCTAAGAGATGCCCTGGTGTGATCTGTTTACGTGGTGTTTTTTTGTGGTTTTGAAGACCTTCCCATCTGAGCACCTCTTCGCTCTAGAGGGACAGCTGAGATTATGAGGGCACAGCTGGTGTCGTCATAATTCCCATGACAAATTATTTATTTGTTTGAATAAGAGAGTATTTTTCCATGATCAAATTTTTGGTTTTATTTGCAGAGATAATACTGCATTGTTTCTGAGACGAGACTTGTAAAGCAACTAAATTCAACTTGTGCTGAGCAAAAACAGATGGGAGGCTGGATTTGGGTGGTTGGTTTTGAAAACCAACTTTAGTTGAGCTCACTGAATTCATGCTTGAACAAACCCCTTAACCAGATTTTAAACTTGAAAGCATATGACTCCAATGCTTGTGCTACGAAGATGAATTGTAATTCAGCCCTTGTAGCTGGTTGGGGAGAACTGTTATACCTGTATTTTTTTAAGTGGTTAGGTTCACGATTTTCACCTGGTGAGCGAGAAACATCTCAAATAAATCCCATAGAGTCACAATTAAAAAAAAAAATCATTTGAATTCATAATGATGTGTGCTCTTTGATTTCGATTTTAATCGACCGTCCAATACATACGAATACATTAATAATCTGCTTAAAAAGTCAGAACACTTGCAACTGCTAAACAGGGTTGCCAGATTTTCACAACAAGAACCCACCCAATAACTCTCTCTCTCTCTCTCTCTCTCTCTCTCTCTCTCTCTCTCTCTCTCGGGACAGTTGAGATGTGTTGGCTGACTGCATCAGCAGAGTAGGTGGACTTTAGGAGACGGCCTGGCGCCAGACTGCACTATATCCCCACTTACTGTCTATACATACACACACATGTGCATAAAACTACACACATACTGATGCAACTGGTGAGACTGGGAAATGGACAAAGAGGGATGAGAGTTAATGTAAGAGAGATGGCAGAGATACAATATGAAATCTATCCACATTAGCTCCATTAAACATGGGCATCACATCGAGATCGTATACCAGCAGCATCACCCACTAGCTAATGTAGCCCCAGGCACTGCTGGTATAAGGATGCTGGAAGCAGAGAGGGTTTACTGTTCTCCTAAACCCACATCATCACTTCTCATTTGTCTAAAAGTTCATTGACAAGTTCTTTTGGCAAAAACATCCTTAAATGCAAAATGCGATTATGCCTTCTGGAAAAATACAGTATTATATGGAAGTATTACTGGACACTGCAGGGTGTGTATTTCAGCATTTCAGTGTAAAAGCTATTTTATTCATTGCCTACCACGATTTTTATTACATATTGTTCTTAAAAATTGATAGTTTACATAACACATAGTGTAAATTAATATTAAAGTACCCCTGTAGTCTATAATTTTATCACATAACTCTTTGAGCATCATAATAGCATATTTATGTAATGTCTTACTTTAAAACAGCTTAAATGCAACTCTACACCCCTGCCCCATTTAGTGTACACAGATCTATGATTATGTGAGTTAGTCCCAGACTCCACTTCAGACTATAGATATAAATGTAAATAGATGCTACTTTCGGCAGTGTCAGACACATAACTGCTAAGTCCGGTTTCACAATGCACATGTGAGCTGCAAGTTTGTAGCACAAGATTTTGTGAGCATTATCTATAATGAGCCACGATGCCTCATATTTGACAAGCTTTGTGGTATTCTTATAAAAGATGCGATTGCAAACATCACATAAATACTTGTTTACTCGCACCTGTAACTAAAAGTTCACTCCAGACGCAATGGCCAAACGCACACACAAACACGCAATGCCTCATATTTGATGTGTTTTGTGGTATTCTTATAAAAGACGCGATTGCAAACAGCATATATTTCTGTACAGTAAATTTATTTAATGCAGGATCAAACATGGGAAGGCATTTATTTTGTGTTGCTTTCACAAACAAACACGTGCCGGAATAATGCTGTCTTCTTACATTCCTGCCTAAAGGCTCATTATGCAGCTCATTATGCAAGTCTTTTGTTTCCTCAGCTGTCAATCACAGATTATTCAGGAGCTTCCAGCCTCTTTGCATATTGCCTTCATAAGCAAAAATCAATAATCAATATATTGTTTTATGTGAATGAGTAGGCAGATTGAATTTCACATCATTTAAAATAAATTCTAGACTACCAGATCCTGTTTTGAAAAGTCTTGGGAAAACATGTTAAGAATGAGTTTTGTGGACTTTATCAATCGCTTAAAAATGTAGCTTTTTTAAAAACCACGCATAATTTTTTTCTCTCAAAACTACAAACATATACATACATGTTGATCATATAATATTGTAGCCCAGTTTGTGCTGAACACAGCGTTATGAGACTTTTGCCATTATTATGTTTTTAAGCAAATGAAAAAGCTCAATTGTCAGTGCAGGTCAAAACTTCCAGGGCCCTAAAAACCCCTTAGACCCCAGATGGTTAAAAACACCACATATAACATATGAACAATAAAAATTAGATTTTTACCACAGGGGTACTTTAACATAATATTAACAGCTATTATTAATTCATAACATTAAGTTAATGTTAAAACAAATTATTTATTGTGCATCACGTGATGTCTGAATACGGTAAATGTGCACTGAAGTGGTTGACATTTGGGTGTGTTGGTAAAGTTGGGTGATGTTTGCTGCTGTAATGAAAACAGAGATGAGCAGCAATGATGTCAGTGGTGTTTTCTGTCCACCACACAAGGTGACTCATGCAAGATCAAACCAATATCACACTTGGCTAAATATGGTCTCAAAGGAAGTGATGTCAGCACAAGATGGTAAAAGCCAGCTTGAGGTCAGAGAGCTTATGACTAAAAGCCGGAGACAGAGAAATAAATGAAATCAAATGTAACACTCAATATGGCTGTAGGACTGGAAGCCCCACCCTTTAACAGAAAGAGACAATCAGCTTTTTTTAAAGACTTAGTTTAGAACAAGGTACACCCTTAAAAAAAATAAGCTACCAAAGGTCCCTCACACAGGTGCCACAGAATCACTTCCTTCGTAATTCAATACTAAAACACGAATGCTTAATTCAGTTTTTGTGCTTCAAACAAATCTATGGCCAACATCCATAATCTGTTTAACGTTTCATTATCCTTTTTGTAAACTAGTACACATTTGTATGCCTAGAACTACCAAATTGGATTATTTTGCTCTATTTGTCCAAAACTAATGACACTGCCAAATTGTAAGTGTTTCATTCTAATCCTTGAATCTTTTTTGGATTTGTCAGGGCCTCCCCTCTCTGACTCTCTCTCTCTCTCTTCTTGAATCTTGTCCAGATCTGTAAACCATCTGTCCCTTTGGGGCGTCCCTGCCTGGCGCAGCTTGCAGCCTGTCTGACCATATCCCCGCTAGCAAGAGTGCCAGCTGCAAGTGTGCTCTCTGCATCCCTGTCTCTCTTTTCCACCCCACCCCATGCACCCCCCTTCGTATTTGGTGCCCACAAGTAGACTGGTGTCTCCAGATGCCTGGGGGGGGTGAAGGGGTTTGGGAGGGTATGCTGCCTCCTAGATACCAGATGCTGCCAATTAACTTCCCTGCCACTGATTCACAGGGGGAGTGCGTGTGTGTACACAGTACTGGGGGGGGGGGGGGGGCATGTGGGGAGGCATTTGTGGATAGATGCATGTGTGTGTACAGGTTTTGGGCACATTTGTGATGGCCAGTTTTTAAAATGTCTTTAATAACGTAGTGAAACTTGAGGTACAATTGTCAAAATTGTCAAAAAATGGTCCCTAGCTGTCACTGGGAGAGTACCCTTTAAAACAGTCCTAATATGTACCATTTAGACACAGTTATGTATACATTTGGTACCGATATGTACACTTTAAAAAGTTGGTTCAAAGGTTACTGAAAGTGAAACCTTAAGTTTTTGAGGTGTTACCAATTGAAAGAAAAAAAGTTGATTCAACTTTTTACTTTCTACAGTGTACCTTTGAGGTACTAATATGTACTACTTGGTACAGTATCAATATGCACCAATTAGGTGGGTGATTCTCACGAAAACTTGGTTTTAAAAATGTCAAGCATGAAAATGTAAAAATTGCTTAAATTTACTTTTTTCCCACCAGACATTGAAAAACAAAGTCTGGAGTAAATGGGAACATTAATTTAAAAACTTTTACTTATCATTTAACACTTTTTGTAACATAATTTTAAAAATTAGTCCTAAAAAATCTCATTACCGCAACAGTCAGAAAACATCAACACTGACATATTTTCAAAATGACATGACAAACCTGAAAGAACATAATTTGGAGATTCTGCACATGTATTTAAAATCAAAGTAATATGCTTCTATTAATTAAATTAACATTTAATAAGCATCTGTTGCAGTAATGATAATCAAAATGTCGTGTAAGCATTCTGACAAGACAATATTTCAAATTAACTGTAAAAAAAATGATCTTACCTGGTAGCCATCTTGAAGTAACTGGTCCATGTGCTTGGTCACTCAAAATCAAACTTTATTAAAATTCTGTATGTGTGCTTAAACTGTTCTCAAAAGTGTTGCGGAGGATGAGAGCATCAGGCATGGACACATCATTTCCCTAATTTTTCTTCATTATTATTATACATGAATATTCAGTAAATATGTTTTCTGTCATCTAAAGTAGTCTAGCAAAACATCCATTTATTTTTTTTCTTAATATTTTTGTGTTAATTTGATTAAATTACAACATAACGCATGTTCAAACACAGCCGGACACATTGCGGTAATGAGAATTTCAGCAGAAAATGAGATAAAATTTCCAATTATAAATTCTTATGTTGAAATCACACATTGTGCAAGGTAGAACACAGTATTGTGTTAATTCTGATGCTTTTTAATGTTACTATAGTACACATTTTAAAGCTACAATCATTAGTGCCGTGGTGTTTCAATGGTTTCGTGAGAATCACCCAGGTACTAATATGAACTCTTTAGTACTTTTTGAAAGGGGCTGCCCAGTTGACAGCTAAGGACCATTTCAGTGTCAACAGGTTTGTGTAAGGGTTAGGGTCAAGGCAATAAATATCCTCATTTTAGTTTTAAAACCATTGGGGAGATATGAGCAGTGGGCAAGGTATTTATTAAACTTTATCATATTGTGTCAAACAGGCAGTCAGACAGACAGACAGACAGATAGCACTCTACTATACAGTCTTCTCACCATGCTTTATGCATGTTTGCACAGCACCACATGCCACATGACTTTAAAACATCTCAATTACATTCAGAGAATCCCGCCATGATCAGCCGAGTCCCACGTAAACCGAAATGATGATGCACAACAAGAAACATTACCATACACATTTAAAAATAGTTTAATTTGTTATGTTCAAATATTCTAACATTCACAAACCGCAACTGGTTTGTAGAGCTTAGCACACATTTACATATACAGTACTATATTCATATACAGTAGTTAAGGTGCAAAAACAAAATCAGCCTATTTTATTCTAAAGGAAAACACCACCGTTTATTATATTTTACTATGTTCTTACCTCAACTTAGACAAATTAATACAGTACATACCCTATCTTTTTTCAATGCGTGCACTTTTAATCTTTGTACAGCGCGTCGTAAATGTGTTAGCATTTAGCCTAGCCACATTCATTCCTTAAGATCCAAACAGGAATTAATTTAAAAGCCACCAAACACTTCCATGTTTTCTCCATTTAAAGATTTAAAAAACTTTTGTTTGGAGCCATAGGATTGAATGGGGCTAGGCTAAATGCTAACACATTCAAGAAGTGCTGTACAAAGATTAAAAGTGCATGCATTGAAAAAAAGATCATCAAGTTGAGGTAAGAACATAGTAAAATATTGAAAAACGGTGGTGTTTTCCTTTAAGAGTGAAAAAGGTGTATACTAGTGTATAGTGGATATACACATATTAGAAAAAAATAATACTAATGAAAGTGTAGAATATGACCCCTTTAACTATTTATATTCTCATATATTTCTAAGAGACACACAGTAATATCTGTTGTGGGCCTGTTATAAAAGATAAATGGGTCAATCTCATGAAGAAATGCTGGGGTCATTTTTCATACAAGAAAAAAAGGGAAAATAAAGACGAGTAAAAAAAATAAGTTTTTTATGTTTATAATTTTTATTTTAAAAAAGTAACTTTAAAGGCGGGGTGCATGATCTCTGAAAGCCACTGTTGACATTTGAAATCATCTAAACAAACACGCCCCTACCCCAATAGAATCTGGACCTTCTTTTCTGGACCTTCTTTTGATAGACCCGCCCAACACATACGCAACCCAGGCAACGATGTCGGTTAGTAGACACGCCCCTTACTGCTGACTGGCTACAAATGAAGACTGACTCTTCACAAATGAAGATAATTTACTGTGTGCTTACCATCATTTATCAAAATATCTTCTTTTGTGTTCAACAGAAGAAACTTATACAGGTTCAAAACAACATAAAGATGATTAAATCCTGACAGAATTTTCATTTTTGGGTCAACGGTCCCTTTAATATTGCACAGTGCTATTATTTATTACAATATTCGTTACAAACCAATTATTATTTTGGAATGATATATAACCCAACCATTTCTTTTCTCTTATGTTTTAACTTTTTAAATTACAGTAAGTTTAGTGGATCTATGCTTTAGTATAAGTAGATTACAGCAAGTCTCAGATGTCTAGTGACTCGTCAGCAAATAACATTGATTGACCTGTACATAGAGCTGCCAAGGACCGCCTGCACTAGATCAGTTATACACGCACATGCAGAGGCGGATGTTCAAATAAAACTGAACGTCTCCATTTATTTAATACAACATTTACAGGTCCTTAAAGGCGGGATGCATGATCTCTGAAAGCCAATGTTTATATTTGAAATCACCTAAACAAACAAGCGTCTACCCCAATAGAATCTGGACGATCTTTTGACACACCTCACACATACACAACCTAGGCAATGATGTCGGTTAGCAGACACGCCCCTTACTGCTGATTGGCTACAAGGGTGTTTTGATACTCTGCCCGACTCCCTTTTCCAAAGCGTTTTTCAAAAATCGTGCACCCTGCCTTTAATCCAAATTTTCTATTGAATACACTCAATTTCTATTGAATACACTCAATTTCTATTGAATACACTCAATACGATTTTTGAGAAACACTTTGGAAAAGGGAGTCGGGCCTAGTACAAAAACACACTTGTAGCCAATCAGTAGTAAGGGGCGTGTCTACTAACCAACATCGTTGCCTGGGTTGTGTATCTGTGGGGCAGGTCTATCAAAAGAAAGGTCCAGATTCTACTGGGGTATAGGGGCGTGTTTGTTAAGGTGATTTCAAATATCAACATTGGCTTTCAGAGATTGTGCTCCGCGCCTTTAAATAATTAAATAAACTTGGGCCAAAAAGAGACAAACCCAACCTGTTGCAATACTGTTTCAACCCAAAATGTTAGGTTGTTTTAACCCATTGTTGGTCAAATATCAAAATTGTCTGGGTTCATTTAACCCAATGGCTGGGTTTGTCCTGCAACACGATTGAAAACAACCCAGCATTTTTTTTTTTTTTTTAGAAAGTATCAACACTGATGTTAAATGACAATGTCCCACTGTCACTTTAAATTCCATTCAGATACATTTCTATAGTACTTTTCAGATTAAAGTTTTTTTTTTTTACTATTTTTAAAAGTGAAATCAACCATTACCAAGTGCATTATGTATCAAACTGCAGCAGGAAATGATAATAACCCTCATGGCGTATAAACAATTCAAGCAGGTAAACGATGGTGAAAGATTAGCACAGAAGATTAGGACAGCAGATTGTAATTCATTCTCTATGAGCTCACCAGAGGACACCGTGTGCTCCTTAATTTCAGTTTGAGAGATTAAAATGGCAACTTTGTCTCTTTCGGTCTCACGTTCCTCTGTTAGAGAAGTGACAGATTACTACTAAAAGAGGTGAGAGAGAACTTCAGCTGTAAACCAGGAAGGAGCACTGAAGAACTGCAGCATTATGCAGTAAAAGGTAAATCACATCCACAAAGCAATTTACACGTATAGCACATATGCAAATTCGTAACGGCTCTCCATGCACCGGGCAGGTACGTGCACGGCTTTAACTGAGTATAACCTCTCTGTCTTCTAGATGTGAAGTACGCTGTGAACAGCCAAGCATCTGCTAAGAGTCCGTGCGATTGATGAGGCTGATGTAGCTCAGATCGAAACCGCTTATAAAGTCAATAGCGTTAGTTTGTTGTTGGAACACGACTGTGCCATAAACATTCTCTGTACGTGAAAAACCAGACTAATGCGTTGAGTTTGTTTTGCAGAGGTTGCATAGTTTGCAAGTTTATATAATGCGCTATGTATAATGAAAACATGATAATTATGCTAAATCTTTCTAATGTCTCACTTATTAAGCTTTTCTTTTGTGCCGTGAAACTACTTTAAATAATGACGCATGAGGGGAAATTGTAATTAACCTTTAGTATTATCAAAGAAAATATTGTCGTCACCTCTCTGGTCGATATTGAAAACACTGCTTGATGATTCAAAAAGACAGGACATTTTTTAAATCACAAATAGTTTCTTATAAATCATTTTTGACCTGTTGTGCTCAAAAGCGCAGTCTAATTAAACACACAAAGTCCTTCATCTCCAGCAATGATGCAGCGCTCTGGCAGGGTTTGATAACATAGACTTTACAATTCCAATATCCCTCATTTAAACAGCACCCATTCCTCCATTCTTCCCAGAGAATACGTTGACGGATCGCTTGCCATCCTTCTCATTTTGTTTCATTAAGAAATTAGGCCTCATTATCAAAAACACATACACCTATTCTCATTCCAACAGCTGCCAAGCGCTGTTTTCCGACACTCGCCCATCAAGCCACAGGTACCACAGGGGCCACAAATCACCGGCATAAACTACATGCAAACAACCATTATCTCCACATAATGGTGGAGAGTTCAAAGTGCATCCTTGAGATACTCACAAATCAATACTGAAGGCTTTCATTGTCGGTCTTAATGATGGCAAAGGGCCATGGGAAAGGGAAGGCAAGTGACCTTTTATGTACTCTATACATGCATCCATTACACTAACCGCAAATGAAACATAAATTAGATATGGGATGCATGTATCGATACCATTAATGTGTATTGTACAGTATATACACCTTGGTTTGAATACAATCCATGTTTAATTGAAAGAAAATGAACGCATAGTATCTGGAGAAAAGTATCCACCTCTTTCTTGACGTAAATGTGGGCGCTGTCATCTTAGAGCTTTCCTGCTTATGACTTCCGGTGAGCCACTAAAGCTAATGGTAGTCTATTGCGAAGGACACAAGTGTGCCGTTTTGACTGGCTGTTTAATGTTTGTTATGAAATCCAAGAAGGCCGACATAATTTGTGCAGTTAGGGGTTGGCATAATAGCTAATACAAACGCACTAAATCTCTACAAAACATTTCGTTTAACCATAATACATGCTCAAGAACTGAATGTGTATGTGGCGCACATGCACTCATGATCTGTATTTGAAGAGTTTCGTTGCAAAACGAGATAAATCCATTTTTTAACATTTTTCTTAAAACATGTTTAGTATTATGTTATCATGTTATTATTTTGTTTTATGGTGCTACTTAGCTGTATTTTTTAAGTAATGAAGGTTTAAATTAAAACAAACCAACTGCAGTTGCATTGAAATTAATTGGAATGCACAACCAAAAAACAAGATTTCTGAACAATTAAAAAAACGGTGGTTATCTCGTTTTGCAACGAAACTCTTCATTTACAAATCCATCCAGTAAAAGCTTTCATAGAAACTCCCAGTAAACAATAAATACAATAATTGTTTAAAAACAACTATATTATGCTGATAAAAATATGCAGATTTATTTATTCTGCCACTATATATGATTACAAAAATGCGATTACAGTACAGAATATATACGACATAATCTGCTTAGTTAATGTTTATAATAGTTCGTAATATTAACTATTCTGCTGCGTGTCCTTTTGTTATGTTTTAAATGAAAAGCAAATACTTTAAAAAGTAATCAAATAATTTAAGCTCAAGTCTTCACCTAGTGCGTACAAAGTGCGATGTAATAATTTTTTCATAAAATGAAAACAATACTCATGGAGTAGTTTAATATGTTTATTATGGTTCGTTCAAACTTACAATGTGTTGAATGAGAAAGATACTGTTGACTGTGTCGGACCGCGTGAAGCTCGACCTGTCGCCATAAACAAGTCCATTAAAAATTGCCGTTAAAAAAACTCACACCAGAGAGACAGTGGTGACATTTTAAACCAGCCCCTGAAAAGTTAAAAACACAAAGTCTTGGTAAATTCCACTCGACTGACTTTCCCATTGTAAAGATACTGGTATGTCTCTGTGCTTTTATATTTGTGCATTGAAGACCCGTCACCTCCGATCGACAACACAAAATTATTGAATATATCTTCATATATCAAGCCACTTCTTAATTTCATCCTCACATTGGTTCATACATGGCAGGTGTAGTAAATATTAACTGTTTAAATCATGTTTTATGCGTGCTCCCACTACACTGTTTTCGATTCTTAAAGGCCACAAATGGTTTTTTTTATATTTATTTCCGCAAACATTGAACATAAGATTAACGTATTCTAATTAATAGTCTTCTCCACTAGATGTCACCCTCTTTTTTGCCTTGCGTGATGTTGTAACACAGTCTCACCCCATGTCGTCAATATTTGACGACACTTGACCATTCGTCAATATGTGACGCGGAGGGTATACCTTTCGCGTCATTTTTTGACGAACTGGGGACTTCAATACTATTACGTCCGTTGCATTCTCTTCTCCTATTTTCTTACCATTTTCGCGTCGGTTTAGGGTTAGATTACGCAAAATTAAACAGTGTACGCGAAATTAAACAGTGTACGCGAAATTAAACAGTTGTCACCTGGCATTGGGGTTAGAAACAGTTGTCACCTGGCGTTGGGGTTAGAGTTAGGTTTGGGTAGGGATGTCATTATGTAAATCTAACCCTAAACCGACGCGAAAATGGTAAGAAAATAGGAGAAGAGAATGCAACGGACGTAAAAGTATTGAAGTCCCCAGTTCGTCAAAAAATGACGCGAAAGGTATACCCTCCGCGTCACATATTGACGAATGGTCAAGTGTCGTCAAATATTGACGACATGGGGTGAGACTGGGTTGGATGTTACCAAGGAGCGAGAGGCAAGCCTGTCATTCATTCATTCATACAGTGCTTAAAATGACGGTTTCAGGTGCTTCGTCGACGTTGATGCCACCTTCACATTAAAAGTCAGAGGTATGGAAGCATTTTAGATTTCGCAAGCAAGACGACGACAATCGTTTTGTGAACAAGAACAAAGCTATATGCGTGATTTGTAATGCAGAGGTAAAATTATGTAGTAATATTAAATCTATATTCATTGAGTTGAATCAAGAATCGAGTATAAAAATCGACCCGAGAATCAGAATCAAAAATCGAATCGAATCAATTTGATAGCTTGTGAATTGAAATTGAATCGATCTGGAACATCTGAATCGATACCCAGCTCTAAAGGATTTGTGTCAAATATGGCATCTACCTTTACTAAAGCCCGCTGTGCTGAATGCTGATTGAAAAATAAACCTATAGGAAAATTTTTGCATGTTTTCAGATGGTATTTGTATTTATGTTTATCTGTGTATTTTATTGCATGCGAGCTGTTCGCTGTTTGCGTCTCAGAGTCGTGAGTCACCTGTTCTCCGAGGACAGAAGCAATCGGAGCTGTAGTTAATCTGAAAATATGTTTGGGATATGTGTTCCCTCTACACTCTTCAACACTCGCCCAGCTTGAGCTATAAGCTACAACACTGGCAGGAAATGGCATTCAGCCAGAACGGAGATAAAACATAATGCAAAAACGCCACTCTGCCCGCCTTGTCATCCACCAGGTTATCCCTCCTTCCCTCCAGACTGTCAGCCTGTGCCTCCCCCTCCCCTCTGTTTCTCATTTCCTTTCAGGAACGAAAGAACAGGACCCCCAAAATGAATAATGAAAGATTGGCATCAATGTTTTATGAAGTAGCCACCATATTATTTTGAAGGAAGGCAGAGATTAATGAAAATATCACTTATTTATTTGTGTCTAGAGGAGAGAGGAAGACAGAGAGAGAGAGAGAGAGAGATACAGTAGAGAGAGATTTGTTGAGAGAGTTGTTGCGTATTAGTGGATCCAGTAGAAGACTTCAGGCTATACGGTGACCAGACACCCTTTTCCTAAGCCTACCGAGAACTTTCATACATACCGCAGAATCCGAATTGGCAGAAGCAGGATTCATAAAAAAATCAACCTCAGGTCAACGAGATGGATATATTGAAGAGGAAATAGAAGAATACTCTTATTACTCTTATTCCAAAGGATCCAAGTCGAATGAATGTGATCTTAAATAAGATTTACTGAAACCTATAAGATTAAAAAAAAACATCAGTGGCCATGCACCATAAATAAACCTAGCCACACACATACCATACACAGGTAAATTTCACAAAACCTGTCATGTATGGTCAGATTCACCATAACATCAAAATAAATAAAATTTTGAGAAAATTAAGATTATTTTCAAGACTGCACTGTTACAGTAAAAGTGCGTGATTTCTACGCCACTGGTGTAGCTTAATGGCAATGTGATGTCGGACTGGTCGGGAAACTCACAAAACAATGTTTCGACTGCAGAAATAAAGCTGAAAACCACTTACTGTATTTTTCTAAGCACATTAAGCTGGAAAGGAAAATTGTAACAAAATTATGCACTTCAATTTCTGTATTCCTGTAGCTCAGTTGGCAGATCATGCCGTTTGCAGCGTAAAGGTCATGGGTTTACTCACCAGGGAACACACATTCTAATTAAATGTATAGCCTAAAGTGATAGTTAAGCTTTATCATTTATTCACCCTCACCCCAATTTTGCTGATTTTTTAGAAAGTGTTACTGTGTTGGGGGGGGCAGGTTCCTATGGGAGTGGATGGTGACCACCTCTTCAAGCTTCAAAACTGTCCGAAAGTGTTAACTCCACTCGACTCGCGTCATATATTTTGAGTGTCCTGAAGACATTTACTTTTGTTTTACAATATTTAGAGTTCAGACAGTTCAGACAGAGAGAATGTGCCCTTAAAGAGAGGCAACACTTTTCAAAAATCTGCATTTGGGTTCTGACGATAAAGAAAGATATTGAGGGTTCAAACGCCATTTGGCTAAATGAAAGTGCTTTAGATAAAAGCATCTGCCATAATGCACAAAAATAAAGGTAAATAAATGTAAATCATTGAGAATCACTATTAAGAATAAAGGACATAATCTAAAAGTCTGGACAGATAGTAATGAGAATTTGGGGGGAAACAAAAATACCCAACTACGTACAGTACATGCATAACATTTATAAAAAATAATGCATCAATGCAGAAGTCCCCGTAAGGCCAATATCAAAATTTGTTTCTATAAACATTATAAATGTTAGAAATGTATTGCTGAAACACACCACAAAGACTGTGAATGTAGAACTAAATTGCAGAGTTGGATTGTTAAACAGTTTTCACAATTTTGAGGCCTAAAACTGTGGCTCGCACTTGAGCCACCACTCATGGCCCCGCCCCTAACACAACCGTGAGCATCCATTCAGGTTGTAGCGGTATTTGAAAGTTGAGAGAGACGGTGTCATGAGCAATTCTGTCCCCAATTGCAATTCTGCCCCCTTAGGACCCCCGGTGATTTAATTGGCTAAAAAATCTTCATGGGTAGTCTTTTTAGTGCCTTATTAAAATTCCTTCAAAAATCGCGTTATAATTTATGTCGTTAGAATGTTGTTAAAATTACAATTGATTTATTTTAAATTATATGCTTCACGTGACGTACTAGCTTACAGCTATCGGTAAGATAGTATAACATAAACACCAGTTGGACTCACTGCACAATAATGTTAAATCACATAGTTTAACGCAGCTTCGATTAGCCATTAGCAACAAGATATCGCAATGACAAATTTTGACCAGGCATTAGTGCTAGGTACCAGTCGGGGTACCAACGGCTGCTTTCCGTGAGTGGGTGTGGTTTCAGCGCTGACAGCAGCCACACTCCCACCGCTTGAGAGCAGAAAATGCGTTTTATTTACTTGGCTTTTTCAGCTTTCAAAATTGGTTGGGTTACCAAATAACCAATTTTTCTGTGGTGTGACATAGTCAGAACACATTTAATATCTCACTTTTTATCATGGACTTTAAGCTTTATCTTGGGGGTTGGGGATGAAATCTGACCTGAAGATGTTTTTCTTTTGTGAGACACAGAGAGAAAAATTGTGTATGCGTGTGTGTGTGTGTGTGTGTGTGTGTGTGCAGCAGGCCCAAGATCAACCAGAAGGAACATTTAAACAGAGCAGGTGCCTCTGCCACATTCACTCAGTGTAACACACATATCTGTAATAGACCACACCTGAGTCTGACAAACACATTCGCAACCCCGTAAGCACACACAATGATCACAGCTGAGCCTGTGCTAGCGCGGCTGGCCGCTGTCCCGTCCTGTTCTCCAGCAGAGAGATTACAGTACCGTCATCCCTCACTGTCTACTTTACCACTTCCTGCATGCACCTGAATGACTTTCATTTAAACCCAGCAAGGCCGCGTGGCTCTGCGCCCTCTCAGCTCGGCCCTTTTGTTCATTCGCACGAGGGTGGGGCTTTGCTGCATTCGACTGAATGCTGAGATCGGTACCACAGAGATACGGGCGGATTGTTTTGGCATGTTAGTGCTCACTCTAAGAAATAACAGTTCACAACTGGAAAATAAGAGTGCGGAGAGTTCGTGACCACAATTTTTCTTTGGCGGTCGGAGCCCAGACACGCAAATACTCCCAACATGTTTTGAAGTTTTCACCCCTGTTCTCCCAGCGCATGTAGTCATACGCAATCCAACAGCAGAATTTGTGGTTTGCAGAGTATTTAATCTTCATTCCCTGGTTGTCAATGCTTTCTCTGGGCTTGTGGCCCTGTGTCCACACTGCTGCACATTTGTGCGGATGCTCCATTTGTCTAAAAATCGGACGTCGGGAAAAATTCTGAATTACAGAATTGGCTTGCTTTTAAATAATTATTTTGTATTTGAATAAAAAGCTCACAAATTACATTTGAAGTAAAATGTCAATAAAATTGCAATTGAATAAATAATGTGTGCATATCATTTACTGATTTACATTTATTGGTATTCACATTTTAATGTATTACTATAAAATGCATTATTACAAAATACTTTTCAATTAATTATACACTGAAAAAAAATTCATTCAATTTACTCAATTTTTAGTAAGGTAAGTGGTTGCAATCAATTTATTTAAGCTACATTTAAACAAAAGTTTTTTTGTTTTGTTTTTCAAATTTTTTTAAAAAATGTAGTTTAAATAAATCAATTTTGACTACTTACCTTAAAAAATTACAGAGCCACTAAGGTGACATTGGAGTAAAAAAAATCTAAAGTTTAGTTTCGCGTGCACGAAAGTTACACATAAAGGTTTTGGGTGAGCACATTAAAGTTTCATGTGAGCACATGCACTGCAAAAAATAGTATTTTTGTCTTGTTTTCAGTAAAAATATCGAAATATTCTTAAATTAAGATGTTTTTTCTTGATGAGCAAAACAACCCAAGAAATTAAGTCTAGTTTTTAGACCAAAAATATCACATTTAAGTGATTGTGTGCATAAAACAACAAAAAAATCTGCCAATCGGTTAAGCAAAAAAGTATTGAACATTTTTCTAAATTCAAGAAAAATTCAAGAAAAATTTGCGTACCCCATTGGCAGATTTTTTTGCCTGTTTTTTTATTTTTGGTCTAAAAACTAGACTTATTTTCTTGGGTCGTTTTGCTCATCAAGAAAAAGCATCTTAATTTAAGAATTTTTATATATTTTTACTGAAAACAAGACAAAAATACTAAGATTTTTTTTCTTGAAAATCATTTTTTTTGCAGTGTGAAACTAAACTTTAGATTTTTTTTACTCCAATGTCACCTTAGGGGCTCTGTAAAAAAATTAACAAATTGAATGAATAATTTTTTTCAGTGTGTCTAGAATATCCAAAATAAGTTGAATCATCAATCCCAATCTAAACAGCACACAACCCCTGGTGTAAAAGTTTGCGTGTACATGCTTGCATATGTATATGTGTTCATATAGGTGAGACTGATGCATTGATGTACAGCAGTGCGACTGAATCTCCTACCATAAAGCTGTCAGCGAGCTGATGGACGAGAGGGGATGGGTGCGACTGCACACCTGTCTCATTGCTCTCTCTCCTCATGAAACGCAGTAGAGCTTGAGGATTTGTTTCTGTGGCCTTGAGAGCAAGAGCTGAATCACAGAGCGGCAGGAACGTTCAGCACTGACCCCAAGCACCCCTAACAACTCAACTCTGACGCTGTACTGTACTGACCCAACTCTAAAAAAACACTCCACATACGCTCTGCTGCACCGGTACTTCCCTATGGTACCGTCCTGCAGGATACACAAAGGATTTCGTAGTTGGAGTTCTAACAAGTTTTTTGGTGAAAAGTAATTTGTCTCTTTATACAGAGACAAATGAAATGCTGCACAATGCAACACAATGAATACCAAACAGACAGTACACACTCTTAAAAATAAAGGTTCCTAAAAGGTTCTCTGTCAGGCTGTATGGTCCATAAAGAACCTTTAACATCCACCTTATGTTGCACAAAAGGTTATTTGTAGTGGGAAAGAAAACTACAAACTATAAAAAAATGTAAGAATTTGTTCTTTTATAAACCTTTGCTTGTTTGGGGAACAGATAAGATAAAAGATCATTTTAACAAACAGTCCATGATAAGATGGTAAGAAATAAATGATAATGATTTTCTCTATCTTTATATGATGTGAGTTGGATTCACTCCATTCCTATAAATGAAGAGTCCATTTTGACTAATTTTGGTAAAAACGTGTTTTCTATACCAAGAAAGTGGCAAGATGAAAACCACTATTTTCTGTTACAAACTTTCACAAATCATATTTAGTAGGGATGCACCGAAATGAAAATTCTTGGCTGAAACCGAAAAAGAGGAAACCAAGGCCGAAAAACCGAAACCCCGAAATAAATTATTATGCCAATTATTAGTACAAATGCATTTATGGCTATCACTGTGTACTAACTTTACTAGGGGTGTGTGACGGATCACAAAATTCACGGTTCAGATGACATTACAGTTTTTGAGGCACGGATCGGATTATTTTTAAGATCAGCGAAAAGGGGGTGGGGAAAATCTAATAACAAATAAAGAAATTGAAAAAAATAACGAAATATAGAAATTTATAAAAAAATAAAATAAAGAAATTTATAAAAAAGAACAAAGTTGCACATTAATAAGGGCTAACATTAGCATTAAATCAAATTAAATGAGTTATAACACTGTCTTTATTGTTTAAATTAAATATATTATTATTTCTAGAGCTACAGAAGTGATTTTCTCTTTGTCTTGGGTTGTTTGATTAACATAAATGACACAGACTTAAGTAGGTTAATTGAGGTTACTGTCTCTTTAAATAAGCAGAGACTTTTCTGACTGTAATCTATACATACACTTAAGACATAAACAAATGTTTTTATTACAAAAATAATACTTTGGAGATAATTTTGTTTATATGTGCCCTTTCAATAACAGAAAGATTTTACGTTCGCTTGTTTGCGTCTCACTCGTGTGTGCACTATTGAGGGCACCTAAACACGTGCGCACACAAAGACAGAGGGCAAATTCCAAACAGTGCAGCATGAAAACGTTACGTTGTTTTTCATTGCTTTATTCGGCCAATGTATGTTAATGGACTACAGTATGAGACACATTTGCGCGACTCTCTAAAGTTTCCACATCAAGACTTCTGATCTTTCAAGGGCGTAATCACTGTGATGATCACGTCTGGACCGGACACATTCAACCGCATGTGCCTCTGTGCGTACAAACAACTGCTCTCAACTGGTCTCGTCTTTTTACGGTTAAATACATCCACACCGCATACATGTTGCTTCAGACAAGCACGTGCAGGTCACGGTTTCTGTTTGCGTCATCACAACATTTCGGCCGCATTGTTTTGGTGATAAAAGTCTTTCGGCCGAAAGAGCATTTTCGGTTTTCGGACGAAACATTTTCGGTGGCCGAATAATCAGTGCATCCCAAATATTTGGGTTATAATAACATTAAAAATTCAAATCCATAATTTGATTTTCAAAGATTTATTATAAAAACTGATTATTTTTTCCGCAAAAATACAATAAATCCATAAGTTCAAAGTTTTTTTTTCTTCAAAATGCTATAAATCTATTGAATCAATATATAAATGTGCATTCATCTTTGCCATGTTATATTCATTTAGTTGACTAGTGGTATACACTGATTAAAAAATAAACATTAATGGCATTAATCTAAACACTTACTTTGTCATATTAAGAACACTGTCATTGCTGCTGTTATACTTGGGATGTCGTCACTGAACTTTTTTGACAGTGAACAGCTGTAAAATGTTTTGGTCCTGCATGATTTTCGTTGACTTTGCATAAAATAAAAAGTTCTTCATAAGATCTCCTGGGGTCAATGTGTTAGCATGACAGAAGCTTAATGCTGTTGGGAGAACAAGCAACAGCCGGCATTTTTCGTTCGCAGAGTGCCTCTCATGTAAATTATTAGATTTTGATGGCTTACGTTTCTTCCCCGCCACAGAAAACCACCACAGGTTTAGCAATGCCATCAAGGTATTATTTTGTTTTGTTTGTTTGTTGATCACGAAGTACAAAGTAGATGAGGAAAATTAGGATTCTGTGTGTATTCAAAGCGCAGCCATTATTGTTTACAATGTGTGGAATGGTGCGCTGTGATTGGTTGAACGGATTTATTGCATTCTGCAGAAAAGGAGGAGTCTTGTTTGTCGCGGTTTGGAAAAAAGGGAGAAAAGATGACAGAATAACAAGGCGGATATCGGATTTTGCGTAAAATTAAGAATATACTGTTTTAATACTGACTAGACACAATACTGATTTTAGTGGTAACTCATTTTTTTATGGCGTTTATCGCGTTTTGGAACAAAACTCTTCATATAATTTTTACCTCCTCACCCCATACAGAAACTCTCTCGGCAGTCGGATAGCAGTGTGCTGGCACTAGGAGGTCCACTCCCTCTGGGCTCCATTCTATTTTACTTGAGATTTGAAGTGACCTTTGTGGTGCCGCTGCAGGTCTTATGATTTATGTACCCAAACAAAGAGCAGCACATTGAATTCTAACCAGAGAGACACAAAGTATAGAAGAGTAAAGAGAGTAAATCAGGCTATAAAAGAAAGATGAATGAAAATGTAGCTTGCAAACAGAAAACACAAACTGCATGTGAATGCTTGTATTTTTTGTTTGGAATAAACTAGAGATTTTCTGATACCCTTGTTCTCTTCCCGATACCGATTCCTGGCTGTGTATCTGTATATATAGCTGTATATACAGTATGTGCAAAAGTCTTAGGCCACCAAGCCAAAATTAGATCGGAACAACCCTATAGAATAAACATCAGAAATCACTTGAAACAAAAATGAATCATTCTGTAAAATAAAACTTTGTTTTTTACTTCCCCTCGTGTTATTTCAAATGTGTTTCTTTTTATTTCGTCTGTTAAAACAAAATGTGATTTTTAAGAATACAAACATATGAAAAAGCACTAGAAGGTCTTCCGGAGACATGCCATTTTTGTGAGGACGGGTTGGAATTACAAAGTGATTCTTTCTGGAATTGAACATCACTACTTCTCTCATAAAAAGATTTTTAGTGGAAAAACATTTTTTTTCTTGTTTCTCACAAAATCACTACCGTATAGTTTTAGAAAGTAGTGCACAAGAAAAAATGACCAGGATATTCTTTTGCCTTTTGTGTTTCACAGAGGAAAAAATAACACTTTACAATAAGGTTATTTGTTAACATATAGTAATGCATTAGCTAACATGAAGTAACAATAAATAAGCTTATAAATAAAGCTTCAAATAAATATGTTTATTAATCTCTGTTAATGCAAAAAAAGTTTAGTCTATTGTGCATTAACTAATGTTAAAATTTATGTTTAGTAAATTGCTCATTGTTTGTTCATGTTAACTAATACATTTATTAATGGTAACAAATACAAATGCATTGTAAAGTATTACCAAAAAATTAGGTGAAGGATGACTCATTGTTCATTGTTAGGTGTTCCTTCAACTCGAGTTACTAATTTAATGCTTTAATAATTAAAATGGCGGACAGCAGCATCAAGCACTCCCTGAAAACAAGGAAAAAAATAGCAAATAAGGCCCTAAGGGAAACCCATTATCCTCTGGTCAGCTTGAAAGATTAAGTCAATTTCGGCATAATCCATCAGTAAAGTGCTGTGGTACCGTAGGAGAGTCTCATGGGTGGAGATGGTGGTAGTAGGCCATGTGCGAGACATTGATTAGCAGATCATTTTCAAAATAGCACAATCACCATCTGTTGACCACCACCATCTCACATTTGAAGCTGAAGCACGTTTAGCGAACGACTTTTGGCGCGCCTGCTAAATGCCTTAAATATGCGTTCAAAAGATTTAAGAAGGCCAGCCAGGCTGGCACTTAGCAGTCTAATCGGCTGGGGTGTCATTTTGGCAGGGCAGCGCGATGCCCGTGTGGATTTGGCCTTCAAGGCTGCTTCCTAAGAGTTTAGTGAGGAGATGTGAAGCGGGAGATGTATTAGTAATTAGGCAGCAAAGCAATTAATTAGTATGGGATAACAACAGTGCAGAAGGGAAACAGGCAAAGGGCGACCCGCCCATGAGCTCTGAGGAAGTCGATGGAAACCTGCCATCTAACCATCACCAAACATAAGTGAGTGGGTCAACAGCACTATTTAGTTTAATCAAGATAGTCTAAAAATATATATTAGATATACATATAGAATATATAAATGGGTGGATAGATGGATAGGTGCTATAGAAAGAAAGACAGATAAAAAGTTAGACAGATAGAAAGATAGACAGATAGGTAGGACCGCCCAAAAGGCAATATGACTGAATCGCAAAGCAACCAATCAGGCCACATCATGTTTAGAGGTGCAATCATCATCCACAAACAACTCTGAAGTTTATAACAACAATGGCACATTTTTAAAAATATCTCTTTAAGATTCCACAAATTGATTTAAGCTAAACTTTCGGACGTCTTTTAAAGGAAATCACCACAGTTTTTCAATATTTTACTATGAACTTACCTCAACTTTTTTCAATGCATGCACTTTTAATCTTTGTACAGGGCTTCTTGAATGTGTTAGCATTTAGCTTAGCCTCATTCATTTCTATGGCTCCAAAAAAATTTTTATTTTGTGCCACCATACTTCCTCGTGTAACTACTCATGTAACAGTCTTTAAATAGGGAAAACATGGAAGTGCTTGGTGGCTTCTAAATTCATCCCTGTTTGGATCCTAAGGAATAAATGGGGCTAGGCTAAATGCTAACACATTCACGACACACTGTACAAAGATTAAGTGCACACACTGAGAAAAGATAGGTATTTTAATCTAAGTTGAGGTAAAAACATAGTAAAATATTGAAAAACTGTGGTGTTTTCCTTTAAAGACTTTATGCCATGAACCTTGCACACTTTAAAAAATGCAGCGTTTATTTGATCTTGATGAACCATTGATGTAAACATGACAGCTTTCATCTTCTTCGAGCAGACGGTTTTCTGTTGTGTTATTTGAAAAGATAAAGACGAGGCTAATATAATTACACCTTTTGTAACCATTCTGTAGCAACTGTAGCTTATGCAGTGATCTAGGAAATGCCGACATAAGGCAAACTAAGCTTCAGAGAGATTCTTCGAGTGAGCCTGCTGTAGGCCCGAAGCCCTGATTTAACAGGCTGTTTGAGCTCTGACTCGAGATGATGTGTGACATCAGAGACTCTCACATCAATGAATTCACACAACACGATAGCTAAAATGTGAATCTTACCATTATACACAAACACACTTTGATACCGCGGATCTAAGAGCTTTGTGGTTATAAAATGATCAGAAACAAAGAACGTTTTTGAGAAAAGATTTGGCTTTGTAGGAACATCAACAAATTTATACTGTAGTATGTTAAACATTGGCCTTCACTTAAATATATTGTAACTGTAGCTTAATAAGTAAAACATTGGGTTAGCAGTGCAAAGGTCATGGGTTTGACTGCCAGGGAAGGTACATACTGATAAAAATGTATAGATGGAATGCACTGTAAGTCGCTTTGTATAAAAGCATCTGCCAAATGCACATAGCTACAAGTACTGTAATGCTGCGTTCACACCAGCCGCGGTAGAGGCGTCAAGCGCGAGTGATTTCAATGTTAAGTCCATAGACTGTAAAAAAAAGATGGACGACGCCTGTTCGCCCTCTTCCATTGGTGAAAAGTGAAGCCGCCAGTGTCCCGATACGGTGCTGACATCTTGGCTCTTGAGTCTGCGCAGTAGAGTTTTCGGGACCAGTCCTGCGCAGTAGTGAGCAGGAAGTAAAGCCGCGAAATCAAGGCTCTCGAAGGATGCACATATCGCAGCTGTCAATCATGACGTGACACCACCGTTTTTATAGCATTAAATAACTAGCTAAAAAGAAACTTATTTAAAAAACAAACACTTGAATTTACATCAGCGTGATAAAAACTACAATAAATGACAGAAACCAGCTTAGGAAAAAAGATAATTGAAGTGTAATTAAATTGTTTAGTTGGTCTCAAGTCCCATTGAATAACATGGGGGAAGCAAGGTCACTAGCTTCACTTTTTATGACTTGTGCGGCACGCTTGGTTAACTGTGGGTTTACACCAGATGCGAGTTCAATGATTTGCGCGAGTAGATTACATACAAAGCCAATTCAAAGACGCGATCAGGCGCGTCCTCGCGTGGGGCGATGCGAATGACATGATATGGGCGGCGTATTTGCCTTGAAAACACGCGCTATTCACATCAAACGCGTCTTCGCCCAAGTTGAAAATATTCAACTCGAGCGGAAAATTCGCATGACACAAAGTTAAATCCCGCGAGTAATCTAGCACAAGCAACGTGATGCAATTGGTGTAAACCCACAGTTAGTCAATGTAAAGACGCGTTTACGCGTGGCTGGAGGTCTCACGGCGCGAATGAGGCGTTTAGCGTGCCGCAGTACACGCGAATCTGTCTCATTTGCGCATCTAGTTCAAGCGAATTGATGTGCGAATGACGCAAATTGAGCGTTGCCGCGGCAAACGCGCAAGTTGAAAAATCTGAACTTTGGCGGAAAATTGCGCTTTGTAAACCAATCAGGAGCTTTCTTTAGTAGTGACATGATTACAGGAAGCGAGCGGAGTCGCAGAAGCCCCTCCCATGATTTCTGCGTGAATGTCTCGAATGACTAGAATTTCATGCGCGAATAAAGCGAGTAAACTCAAGAATCCAACTACGTGCGAATAGCGCGTTTTTGCCGCCTCTACTGCCATTGGTGTGAATCCAGCATTAGAAACATATGTATGATAGCAGTAGAACACAATAACTTATTTTGCAATACACAACCAACCAAATACATTTTAAAGAGATGACTTTTTGCTGTAAGTTTCATTTAACTCAAACTGACAATACATGAAAAATAAATGATTTTGTATTAAAATATTTACTTAAAATCTCAGGGGGCACTTCAAGTAAATTATTAGGTCAAGGGGGTTCAGCTGACAGAAAAGTTTGAAAGCCCCAGCCATACACAATTACACAGAGCAAACAAACAGGTCCAGGAGTATTTTCTACCCAATCCCCATTATTCCCCTTCCTCGCTCACCCAAGCCGAAATTAAACACACTTCAACCAACATGACTCTTTGTGACCTTTCATAATAGACTACGCGCCCCCGGTTTCTCCATATATTTTCTTAACCTTGTCCATTGGTCCCCTCTAAATCAACACAGGAAGGGCCAGTCACGACTGCAATGATGTTGATATTGATTGGTGGACGTGTATTAAACAAGCATTTTGGCTTCAATAGTTTTTAATGGATTTTCCATTGATCACATGAGCAAATACGAAGCCGGTTTTAGCCGTAACCGTACTGGTGGCGTCCTGACAAGGGCTTGGTGGAAAAACATGACCGCAGGTTTACCTCGCAAGCTCTTAATCTTAAAATGGAAGAATGCACCAGCCAAACAAAATGGGCTCAAATTCAACTTCCTGTGACACTTGAGAGAAAGAACCCACGTCAGTGCCAATTCGAATGAGACCCTCTAAACGCCTCAGGATAAATGACACTCCTTCCCGTACTTCGCCTTTTAATCAAACCCTCTTATAATTAATGCCACACTCCATTGCCCAAACAAATATCTTTGTCAAGGTGCTAGTTGCTGTACAAGCTCTCTTCGAAAACACAATAACAGGGACACCGTAATCGCTCCTTCCCGAAGACTCTGCCACCTATAGGCACGGATTTATCATGAAAAATCTCTTCTATCCAACAAGTCCATAAAATATTTTATCACTCTGGTGCTGGCTAACTTTAATAAAGCCGGTGACCTTGAGGAATAGCCCAGGGGAGAAATGAAGCCTTTCTCTCCGAGCAGCAGATGCAGTTTCTCCACGCAGGGGTTCTTATCACAGCTCTTCTTAATTACCTGCTCTAATTTCAACAGTTTTTAAAATGACCTCCACACCAGCACATGACAGCCTGCTTTAATTAAACAAATGAATTCGCTGCTTATCTAACAAGATCAAAGCACTCATTTGTCACAGTGATAGTTAAGAATGCTGATAATGTTATCTGGACCGGACTGCGTTTTGCCACACAGAAAGACTGCTGATTTCATCTTAAATGAATGCGATAACATAACCAAGATTATTAATGCTTGTAGTGTCAGATTAGGAGTAAACGACAAAAGCTGTTTACGCATTCATGTCAAAGTAAAGTTATTTTACTCTATTTCTGTTCTCACTGCCGGTCTCATCTAAAAAGTGTGACAGATTGCTCTATATACAGATAATGCTTTCAGTAAATCATCTATATTTATGAAACTGTTGGGATCATGGTGAAATCTTTTCAGATCTCACATGAAATTTAGTCTGTTTATCTGTCCATACATCACTTTTTCAGTATAAAGCATGCATTATTTAAAGAAATACATCTAAACACAGATAAATGTCAAACAAACAGTCATGTTTGGAAAGTCATAAATCATTCATGCTCAATAAAATCAATCAATGACTTGAATGATCCCATGATACATCAGTACAGCGAATTGTAAACAACACTAGGCCTATAAGTTCAATGAAGAGCTCATAAACAACTTTACATATCTGAGCCTTACAACATATTGGCTAAAAGCAATATCTTTACTAATAATGAATAAAAAGACACTATAATTATTCATGAATGAATAAATTAACTTTTTAAAGCTATTTGAGTTCACTTCCTGGAAGTCTTCCAAGCTATATCTGCATGACTAAATTAATATTCACACATTATACCTTATCTCATATCATGTCGCACATGCAGAAAGTGTTTCTAGTGTAAAAACATGTTAAGCGAAGCGAATGTGGCACAAAGGTCTCAAGATATATCTGTAACTTGAAATATCTGTTAATTGTGACAATGAAAAACAGCCACAGAATGTATAAAACGCAACTGTTGGGAATGCAGAAAAGCGTATAAAATGCAATTTATGAATAAGATTAGATGCTTAAAGGATAATTCCAGTATTTAACACTTTGAGTCTCATTTCTGGTTTGTTTTGGATGAACTACAGTGATGGACACTGAAATTTTGACAATGGGTCGTGACTTGACTTTTTGACTCGTTTAGAAGCATCTCTTGACTGCTTCAGAATGGAAGTCAAGGGCCATGCACAAACATGTCAGTAAAACAACACTTAACGTTCATTTTTAAAACTGTGCTACTCACCGAGTGGTTCGTGGTGTTCGTTGATGATTAAAAACAAATATATCAGCGCAATGTATGATTTCAATCAGAGATATTTGCTATAGTGGAGCTATTTTTCAGATACCTCACAACCGCGTATATACTTCCGCTCTATATTTGACCACTTGATGGCAACCACTTTGCCGTACAAGGACAACTGAACAGAACTCGGTGTCTAGCGTGTAGACAGTCACAATCGAGCTCAACTTCAAACCTAAGGCTGGTCACTGAGGCATCAAATATGGGAAAAATGTCTTCTGAGAGAAACCAGGAGAAAAAACTACAACCACATGTAAACAGACCCCTTTTCTGTTTTCCGGCGGCGGAGTGATATATCAGCGAGCAATGAGTCTTCCAAGAGAAGTCAATGGAATTTTACAAAATTCCAAATAAAACACGACAGAAACTGTATTTCGCTACACTATTTGTTTTTCATCATCATTAACGAACACCACGAACCACTCGTGAGAGTTAAGTGTTGCTTTAATGACATGTTTGTGCATGGCCCTTGACTTCCGTTATGAAGCAATCAAGAGACGCTTCTAAACGAGTCAAAAAGTCAAGACACGACCCATTGTCAAAATTTCAGTGTCCATCACTGTAGTTCATTCAAAACAAACCAGAAATGAGACTCAAAGTGTTAAATACCAGAATTATCCTTTAAAGCTAATGCACAAGCTGTAGCTTTGATCTGGTCTAGTTTGCAATGGCAAAACTAATATAAGAGAGTAATTGGGTATATTTTCGTTTGATATCAAGGTTTATTATAGATTATGAATCACATTTTTTTTTAAGTTTTATTGTTGTTTATCATAGGTCAGAAGATCCGATGGAGTTCATGGTTGTGTTTTAGTTAGGCATTAACATACACTGTAAAAATGATTTTAATGTCAAATAAATCTTTGGTGTCCCCAGAGTACATATGTGAAGTTCTAGCTCAAAATACAATATAAATAATTTATTATAACATGTTAAAATTGCCACTTTATAGGTGTGAGCAAAAATGTGCCATTTTGGGTGTGTCCTTAACCCCGGAGAACCTTTTTGGGTAGCAGCATTTAACAACGGCCAAATTTGACCCTATGGGTTCTCTAGGATTAAAATGCAAATGAGCTGATCTCTGTACTAAATGGCAGTGCCGTGGTTGGATAGTGCCTATTAAGGGGCGGTATTAACCCCTTCTGACATCACATGGGGAGACAAATTTCAGTGACCTATTTTTTCACATGCTTGAGAGAATGGTTTACCAAAACTAAGTTACTGGGTTAATCTTTTTCACATTTTCTAGGTTGATAGAAGCACCGGAGACCCAATTATAGCACTAAACATGGAAAAATTCAGATTTCAACTCAAAATTTTAAGGCAACCAAGTAACTTACTTTTTTTAAGTTGAGCCAACTTTATTTACAGTGTTATATTATAGTGTTACTCAAACTGGGGGCTGCCAGATGGTACCAGGGGGCTCTAGTTTCATGACATCTTATGAAATATATATTAATTTATCATAAATTCTGTGTAATTAAACTAAAGGAAAATAAGGCTACCAACCAAAAAGAACTGCATTAAATAATTGAATTTGCTTTTATTTAATTAAAATTCTAAGTTTGAGATTGTTTTATGTCATGAATTTTCTTTGGTGGGGCACAAAGAGAATGTCTACACAAAGGGGGCTGCACACTGATAATGTTTCTCCTTAAATTTCTTAGGAGCAATATAAACAGAAACAAATGAAAAATGATTAAAGTGCACCTATTTTATTGCTAAAAACAAGGTTATTTTGTGTATTTGGTATAATACAATCAAGGCCGCCTTAATGCACTGGCTTACCTGGGCTGAAGCCCAGAGGCCTCCGAAGTTCAGGGGCCTCCCATATGATGAGCTGAAAATGTCATTTTGTTTTGTAACTTGTCAGGTTTTCTGTCAATCACTCTAATTGCACGTTACATGTCTGCTGATTGGTCCGTGGTAACTTACCGCGTAATGTAATTAACTGCGCGTTTTCAATTTGCATTCCAGCATGTTAGAGTGCGTGTGACAGAGAAACGGGAAATAATCCACCAACAAATGAAAGAGTAATTTCTGAATTCCAGTGAGGTGCAGGTCTCTCTCTCTCTCTCTCTCTCTCTCTCTCTCTCGCGTGCTCGCTCTCTCTGTGCTCGTGCAGCTGAGTCTCTGGCATGCAGAAGTCTTTCCAACCGTGCGTAAGAAACTGTTCCACCAAATAAAGAAAGGAGTTCCTGCACATAATGCTGTTAGTTGTTATAAAGTTTAAGTTTACTCGCGTTTATATCAGTGACGTGGCGCAGCTGGAGCGTTTGACGCGACGTTAGCTCACAGTACACACATCTGTTGGTTTAGAAAGACGAGAAAGAGACGCAACGGTAAAGGTGCATGTCTTAGAAAGTAAAGAGCGAAAAGACGATCTCAAATGATCATCCCCTGATAGCACCATTCATATTTATAATCTCCTTATCTTAAGATCTTATATACAGGTATGCTCCCTGTCTGTTTTGTGCATATTCATGCTTGTTCGTTTTACATGCTTATGTATGCATAAATACTAAATACAATGCATACTATATCTTCAATATCCTACAAAATAAATGACTGATTAAAAAATAAGATTTTGTCTATAAAGACTTATCTTTTTTTCTCATGAATGCATTTTCACTTTTAAAATAAACTTTAACGTCTTATATTTTTAAAACTGTGCTGAGCATTTGGTTAGTGAGTGGCAATGAACTTTCTGCAAATTTGTATATTCCAAAAACTATGTAAAGCTTATAAATATATACTTTCACACATTTTGGTTTTATTATCACCACAAGTTGCTGGGTGTGGTTGTTAAATAAAGTGTCTTGAGTTTATGCTTAAGTGGGCTCAGTGATATGTTAATAATGATATTATGGTGTTTTCTGGGTCAAAGAGGGAAAACTCACTGTTGTATGTCTCGAAAGAAACTAATGCATTTTGTGATGTAGATTACCTAGATATTTCACTTAAAGGTGCAATGTGTAATTTTTAGAAGGATTTCTCGACAGAAATGCAAAATAATATACAAAACTATATTATCAGGGGTGTATAAAGACCTTTCATATTGAACCGTTATGTTTTTATTACCTTAGAATGATACGTTTTTATCTACATACATGAGGGTCCCCTTACATGGAAGTCGCCATTTTGTGCCGCTATGTTTCTACAGAAGCCCAAACTTTTTTACTAAGTTGTCTCCGATGATGACACATGGTTGTCCGGTGGCGGCTACCGTAGCTTCTCTATATGTTTTAAAAACGAGAGGTGAGCAGTGGACTGAGCCGTTGGTTGTAATTTGCAACCTCACCACTAGATGACACTAAAATTTACACACTGCACCTTTAAAAAAAGAGACTCTAAATCGAGGGTATGGGGGCCTACAAAACCTCTCAGCCCCAGGGCCTCACATTAGGTTAAGGCGGCCCTGAATACAATGTGTTCGCGTAGTTTATGGTTAAGCTCCACACGCATTGATTTAAATAAAAAAACATCGATCTGAAAGCGCTGTGTCCCTGATTGGCCAGCTAATCTGTACATTGTGATTGGCCTGAATACCTCTGACGTCAGCCAGAAATGTGACGCTCCTTACCATGTCTGAAACATTTGCTCACAATGCAATGCTAACAGGATTTAACTTACAGGCTGTGAGTCCAAGCGGGAGGAATTATGATAATGTTGGTCATGTCCACGTCAACAGGCCCAGGAAGTAAACTGTTGCCTACAATCCGTGTGTTTGTTGTAGTCCAAGAAAAGAGATTTACATTGGAAACGATAACTCACGTCATCGTTAACTTTGGGGTACCTTTTGCATATCGTTACACACCAAAAAGAATGTAAAATTGTGAATCGAACCATAGTTGCTCTTTAAAATAATTTATGCAGCTGGAAAATGTAATGTAATGTATGATGTATAGGTGAAATTATATTTTAAAAAAAATTGGTTTGAGTTCATATTGAAACCTTCAGGGATATTGACTTTAGACTGCAGACTTGGAAAATATGAGCTTAGTTTGTGACATTGCTTAGATTTCTTCTGAATTTCTAATAGAAACATTTGGGATATTTCTGTCTTATTTTCCGGAGAAAAAAATCTGACATCCAGAAGACCAGTGAAAGTTTCCATTTGCACTCCCTTAAATCTCATTAAAGTCCCCCTAACCTAAAAAGCACTTTTAAATGTGTTTCTAGCAGAAGATGAGTCGCCAGTGTGTGCAGAAACATCCAGTTTTTATACAAATCCATCTATTATTCTTCCTTTAAACTGCAACAGTCACACAAAACAGGCTGTTGGGGATCCCCTATCAATGTAATGTCACATTGATTACACCCCAACATAAACGCTCACAGACTCCGCCTTATGAGCAGGTAGTTCACAAAAGTACCACAAACACAGTACGTTTTTCATTGCATCCACAAATGGCCATGTTCAACATCGAATAATGAAAGATATGTGGTGTATTTTGAGCTGAAACTTTACAGACACATTCTGGGGATACCAGAGACTATTTTAGTATTGCTGAAAACAATATTAGGAGCCTTTAATAAAGGAGAAATCTCATCGGTAACTCTTCTTTCTGATTGGCAGACTTTTGTCACAAAGTGACATGGTATTACCATCACTGGATCGTGGTATTGTCACTGTACTTTTCTTATGGATCGCATTACTGTACCATTATTATTATCATGATTCGAGTATCTCAAACAAAGTGTAGGGACACATAATCTGCAGAACAGCACAGCGCTATCATGTTAATAATCCACAACAGCAGCTGAGGACAGAAAAACAACAACAGCATGACAAATAATACCTGCTTGATAATGCACCCGGGACACTTCGCCGCATGATCAAGAGTCTTAATGAGCTGGCCGAGGAGATACTTGCTTGGCAAATAGAGAGAGAGGAAATAAGAGAAAAAAAGACGAGGAGAAAAAGAGTGAGAATGCCAGTATGACTGAAGACTCGCTCTCTTCTGCTCCATGCCGGAGGGTAAAGCTGAAGTCTCTTCAGGAAGCAGCAGGCTGGATCTATGGAGGCACCTCTCTGAGACACAGACATCTGCAGGCCTGACAGCCTCTGACAAATGAGAGCCAGTTAAAGCTAAACAGCTCACTCTCAGCACCCCTTATCCCAAATGAAAGAGACCCAACACACACACACAGGCGCTGAATCACACAAATACACACACGGGCGGGCTGAAGACCTGTCAACCACATAAGAAGACTAGATGGCCTCAGGCCACAATCTCACACATTCAGTGGTGGAGGTAGCCAGGGGGCTACACCCCAACACAGCATCCATCCATATGACCGATCAGAGACAGAGAAAGAGGAAGTCAGCGCTAAGGACTGATTTCTACGCGTTCTCGTTCGTGGCTGAGGTGTGAGAAAAGCTGTCAGAAGAGAGCAGTTCTGGTCGTGTCTGCCACCAAGCTGTTCTTGAACTTGTCAAAGTGCAAATGTGCGCCCGCTTAAAGCACAACGTGGCACGGGACCCTGTGCACAGCGAATGACGCGTTGCTTGATGCAATTGAAAGTGTAACGGAAATACAAAGTGATGGAACAGTAATACGATCAAAGAGGTCATGGGTTGGCTGGTTAATTTTGCAAAAAATACAGGGAGATACATATACATTTTTGCGTTTGGCCAAAAGCAACTTACAGTGAACTCAAGCTATACATTTCATCAGTAGCCTAATACAATAGCTCTTTTCACAGAGAAATTACGGAAAATAAACGGAAAATGCATCCAGGATCGTTTGATTTTTGGTTCATTCACACTGCCAATAATTTTCCGGAATCTGCTTTCACGCACATACCGTAAAAATCACTTGATCACCTTTTTTAAAGTCCCGCACTTGGTGAAGTTCGCTAATTATCCGTGATTTCTCTCTCGAGATACTGCACGCGTGCATGTTTGTTTATGAAGAGATCATAAGGAGCGCATGATGCGCTGTTCTGTAATGCTGGTGCATGATCTCAGCTTCAGCGTGGATAGTGATGAGCTCCCTAATCTCTGGTTTAGTCCAGTTTGTCGACATTTCTCATTGTGAACGTTGATCTGCGTTTAAATCCCTGTGTCAAAGAGCTGAACCAAAACTTCTGGTTGTGATGACATGCGCATCCTCACTACGGCACTCCCCTGTTTCTGCATTTTGTTCACATGCAATGCTTTCCGTAAATGTTACAGTAATGCGCTTTAGGTCCCTGTTTCCGGGAGTGATCCCAGAACAATGTTCTGGTACCAAAATGCTGTGTGAATGGGGTTTATGTGTGTTCCCGAATCAAACCCATAACCTTTGCACTATAAACATAATGCTCTATCACAAGCTACAGGAGATGTTGTACATCCGCCTGTAGGCAAAAAGTAACTTTCTCCTTTAAAGGGACATTCAACTTTCAGCTCCCCTAGAGTTAAACATTAGATTTTTGCCATTTTGGAATCCATTCAGTCGATCTCCGGGTATGGCGCTACCATGTTTAGCATAGCTTAGCATAATCCATTGAATCTGATTAGACCATTAGCATTGTGCTATAAAAACCCCAAAGAGTTTTGATATTTTTCCTGTTTAAAACTTGACTCTTCTGTAGTTACATCTTGTACCAAGACAGACAGAAAATTAAAAGTTGGGATTTCTAGGCAGATATGGCTAGGACTATATTCTCATTCTGGCGTAATAAGGACTTTGCAGCTGTTACATGGCTGCAGCATGCGTAGTGATATCACGCACTGCCTGAAAATAGTCCCCTGCCATTAAAAGTTAGAATAGCTAGAAAATCGCAACTTTTAATTTTCTGTCGGTCTTAGTACACGATGTAACTACAGAAGAGTCAAGTTTTAAATAGAAAAAAATATCAAAACTCTTTGGTTATTTTTAGTGTGATGCTAATGGTCTAATCAGATTCAATGGATTTTGCTAAGCTATGCTAAAAGTGATAGCGCTAGACCCGGAGATCAGCTCAATGCATTCCAAAATGGTAAAAAGCAAATGTTTAACTTTAGGGGAGCTGAAAAATTAGTATTTTTTAAAAAGCGGAATGTCGCTTTAAGGCAGCTCCAAATTCTGAAGAAATATGTATCTATATACTGTATAATAGATGGATATTGGGGATGAAGATAGACACAGAATATAAAAGAAAAAATGCAGGATAAAGGAGGAGAAGGATTTAAGGAGATATGCACCTGTTCCTTTGCCACCTCATCAATGATTGGTAAAAGCTTTCAACTTCTTTCAACTTTAAGCACTTCTTCTGTCTCTGCTGATGTCTTTGCTGTCTCTCCTATTTTACTCTTTTTTTCTCTCTCTCTCTCTCTCTCTCTCTCTCTCTCTCTCTCTCTCCACTAGCTGTTGAAAAATGATCCGTGTAATGTCCTCCACTCCAGTTTGGATCTTTGATTACCGGTAAATGAAGTACGGAAACACAATGAGGATGAGTTTTCTCTGTGTCCATTAGGGCTGCGCGATAAATCGCATGTGATTGTCACATGCATCTCGTCAATAAAGCCGGTTCCTTGATTAGTAATAAATCGCCAACACCTGCTTTCAGATGAAGCAGCATTTACTACACAAAGCCGTACTTCACTGATAAACGGGGCAATTTCGCATTAATTATCTCGGACGTATCGCCTGCAATATGAATGTGATATGGCCCAGCATGTCAGTGAACTATGGCTTTGTGTAGTAAATGCCACTCCATCTGAAAGCAGGTGATGGCGATTTACTAATAATTAAGGAACCGGCTTTACTGCAAGATGCGCATGACTATCGCATGCGATTTATCGTGCAGCCCTAGTGTCCATTAGACGTTGGAATAACAAACTCAGCATATCCTTGTGGACTTAATATCATAATTAAATTTACATTAGGAGCCATGCAATGAAGTGTTTAAGGTTTAGGGCTGACATCCAGAAGGTTGCTGGTTCAAAGCAAGGTTGCTGGTTTTGCAAAAAAAAGTTGAATACAGAATTTAAATACTCCAGTTCATCATAAAGATCATCTTCTAGAAAAAAAAAAACACTTGATTTACAGCACTGAAATTGAGACTGCTGACTGCTTAACAGCGCACACCAGGCAACTCTTGCTTAATTTTATTTTTACCTCAGGCGCATTATTTTTCCAGATTGCTCTGAAGCAAAACTTAAACAAAGTTTGAATTAATATACTGTAGGGCAACTTGAAGTAATGTCTCTATAACATAACAGGCCATATGAGGAGAGAAGACAAGTGTCTTTCATGGTGAATTTCAAAGGGAATTACTGTGCAATGTGTATCACTAATCACACTCTCAGCCGGTTATCAACTCTCTTAAATATTACAGCCTCTCTGCAAAGAGCAAGTTATCACCCGTCATTAACCACTGAGAGAAACAGTGTGAGAGAGAGAAACACAGAGACTGAGGAGAGAGAGTGGCGACAGACAGAGATTACTGAACTTAATGTACGGTGTATGAGAGTGGATATACAACAAAACAAATAAAACTAGTAAACTGTCTCTTGAATAAGAAAATACTTAGGCTTAAGAGTTTATGTGGTTATTTAATCCTTTATTTTACTGGAATATAATAGCTACACACTCTCAATGTTTGTTTGTTTACTTCTTAACACCTGTCTAGCATCTATGGCTATATTCATGGTGAGAACAGTCATGAATCTACACACAAAATAATCCACAAACAAGTTGGGTAATGTGGCATCTCCAATTCACCTAACCTGAATGTCTTTGGACTGTGGGATGAAAAACGAGGACCTTCTTGCTGTGAGGCGACAGTGCTTCCCACTGTGTCTGAATGTATAGTGTAAGACACATCATTATAAAAACATTAAGCCGGTTGTTCCTAAACGGTGGTTTGGGTTGAGATGGTGCAATGGGACCCAAGTTTTATGAAATTTTACAAAAATACATTAATTTATCATAAATTCTGTGTAATTAAACCTTATTAAAATAAGGCTACTAACCAACAGTATTACATTTTATTATTTATTATGTTTAATATTTTATTTATTTATTAAATATTAAATATTTATTTATTTATTAAATATTAAATATTTATTTATTTATTAAATATTTATTTATTTATTTTATTTATTATTTATTAATATTTTAATTTATTATGATTAATTCAAATTCTAAGTTTAAGCTTGTTTTAAGTAATGAATTTGCTTTTGAGGGTGCAAAGGGATGTACCCTACACAAGGGAAGAACCACTGAGAACCACTACATTAAAGGAAAACACCAGAGTTTTTCAATATTTTACTATCTTCTTACCTCAACTTAGATGAATTAACACATACCTATCTTTTTTCAGTGTGTATACTTAATCTTTGTACAGCACGTCGTGAATGTGTTAGCATTTAGCCTAGCCCCATTCAATCCTTAGGATCCAATCAGGGATGAATTTAGAAGCCACCAAACACTTTCATGTTTTTCCTCTTTAAAGACTGTTACATGAGTAGTTACACGAGTAAGTATGGTAGCACAAATTAAATATGGTAAACGAGTAAATATGGTTGCACCTCGGCGAGCAGTAACATCATCACTCCCGACTACTCTCCCTTAACTTTCCATCAATATTACTGCGCTCAAGGTCGAAGTGCTGCAAACTAAGTGCTTTTCCATCATGCAATATAGTTCTCATTTTTTATCTGCTTAAAAAATCACCTTAAAGGAAAACACCATCGTTTTTCAATATTTTACTACGTTCTTACCTCAACTAAGACCAAGTAATACATACCTATCTTTTTTCAACACGTCGCTTAATCTTTGTGCAGCGCGTTGTGAATGTGTTAGCATTTAGCCTAGCCCCATTCATTTCTTAGGATCCAAACAGGGATGAATTTGGAAACCAACAAACACTTCCATGTTTTCCCTATTTAACAACCCATTCTCACTCCCCAAGGCGTCAAAATCTGAAGCATGTTCAAACGCCTTCAGCATCAGTATGAAGACACGAAGGGTGCCCCTATGCGTCACTATATCGACGAAATCGGAACTCCGTTGCTTTCATGCTAATCCCTCAGCGTTGGATATAGACGAAAGGGAATCACGGAAGGTGATGCCGTCCCGTTATGCGACGATCGGCAGGATCATGCCGCTTCTGGACGGTAACTACTCAAATTTTTTCCAATTTTTAAACCATTGTCGCTTGGGGTTGGGGTTAGACTTGGGGTTTGGATGTCAGTTTAAGTATTGGTTTATAGTTTTTGTCTTCTGATTTTTAAGCCGTTGTTGCTTGGGGTTAGTGTTATAGTTCGGGTTTGGATGTAATTTTATGTAACAGAAAGTGGTTCTAACCCCAACCCCAAGCGACAATGGTAAAATATTTGGAACAAAAATTGAGTAGTTACCGTCCAGAAGCGGCATGATCCCGCCGATCGTCGCACAACCTGACGGCATCACCCTCCGGGATTCCCTTTCGTCTATATCCGACGCTGAGGGATTAGCATGAAAGCAACGGAGTTCCCATTTCGTCGATATAGTGATGCATAGGAGCACCCTTCAGGTCTTCATACTGACGCTGAAGGCGTTTGAACATGCTTCAGATTTTGACGCCTTGGGGAGTGAGAATGGGTTGTTAAATAGGGAAAACATGGAAGTGTTTGTTGGTTTCCAAATTCATCCATGTTTGGATCCCAAGGAATGAACGGGGCCAGGCCAAATGCCAACACATTCACAACGCGCTGCACAAAGACCAAGTGCACGCACCGAAAAAAGATAGGTATGTATTACTTGGTCTTAGTAGAGGTAAGAACGTAGTAAAATACTGAAAAACGATGGTGTTTTCCTTTAAGCAATCCAGGGCACTAACATGCTCATACACACATATACATCCACCCAACAGGGGCACTGCATGCCACAACTGTAATGGGTTAATCTGGGGACCTCTGATTGAGAGCTCTCAGTCACACTCAATGGCCCAATGATCACTTTAATAGACTCCCATCACTCCGTGCCCTCTAGCAAAGACATCACAGAGCCTGTGTCGGCACACAGGAGTGTCGGAAACAGAGAAATTTCACCCTTCTTCTTCATTTTTCCCCCAATCACAGCCTAAACACTTTCAGAGTAATATCTCAGAGTTTGAGAAACTGTGTCTACGTGACCGTAGCTCAGATGAGGAGAGGGTGTTTTTCAGAGATGGGTGTTGAATCTGGTCTAATACTCTTTGCTGGATTGGTGAATCCATCTTAATCAGCGCAGCTCTCTACCTTTTGCCAGCACAAACGGTGGAGCTATTTCAGAGGCCGCGCTAAATATCGCACAATATAATGAAATATTATCAGCTCGCAAACAAGATCAGACATTCAGCATTGACATTCAGATTTTGTGTTACTTTTTGGCGAGTTAGAAAAAAAGGCTTTCACGTTGGCTTTTTGATATTGGGTTATTTGTTGCGTAAAAAAGGTTGTTTTTTCCAAAAGCACACCTTGTGATTACCAGAACGTTTCATTTGGTGATTTTATCAAAGATTCGCAGTGGAAAATTTGGCTGTATTGTGAGGCGTCCGGTGTAATGATTTAAACACGGGTTAACGGAAAACTGCCTCCTAATAGTATGAATCTGAGTTATGACTGCTATCATCGGTTTTGACATTTTATTATGGAAAATTACATACGCTGCGGTCAAACAGCTGAAACACAGGTTATTGCGCTTATCAGGGGCACACACACACAGAAATAAGTTTCAAATTGCAGATGACCTACAGAAAAGTTACATGACATTAAAAATAACAAACATTGATAAATAAATACTATATAAAAAAAAACTATATTGCGACAAACACTAGCAACATACGACCAGCATGCCACATTGTTTCTATTCATTTAAATATCACATTTGCAATTCTGTTTGGTGACACAGAAATTACATAACTTTAAAGTTATAAAATACAAAACTCAAAATAAATAAAACTATAGTATACACTCACCTTAAGGATTATTAGGAACACCTGTTTAATTTCTCATTTATGCAATTATCTAAACAATCAATCAATCGCATGACAGTTGCTTCGATGCGTTTAGGGGTGTGGTCCTGGTCAAGACAATCTCCTGAACTCCAAACTGAATGTCAGAATGGGAAATAAAGGTGATTTAAGCAATTTTAAGTATGGCATGGTTGTTGGTGCCAGACGGGCCGGTCTGAGTATTTCACAATCTGCTCAGTTACTGGGATTTTCACGCACAACCATTTCTAAGGTTTACAAAGACTGGTTTGAAAAGGGAAAAACATCCAGTATGCGGCAGTCCTGTGGGCGAAAATGCCTTGTTGATGCTAGAGGTCAGAGGAGAATGAGCCGACTGATTCAAGCTGATAGAAGAGCAACTTTGACTGAAATAACCACTAGTTACAACTGAGGTATGCAGCAAAGCATTTGTGAAGCCACAACACGCACAACCTTGAGACAGATGGGCTACAACAGTAGAAGACCACTCATCTCCACTACAAATAGGAAAAAGAGGCTACAACTTGCACAAGCTCACCAAAATTGCACAGTTGAAGACTGGAAAATTTTTGCTGGTCTGATAAGTCTCGATTTTTGCTGATACATTCAGATGGTAGAGTCAGAATTTGGCGTAAACAGAATGAGAACATGGATCCATCGTGCCTTGTTACCACTGTGCAGACTGCTGGTGGTGGTGTAATGGTGTGGGGGATGTTTTCTTGGCACACGTTAGGCCCATTAGTGCCAATTGGGCATCGTTTAAATGTCACGGCCTACCTGAGCATTGTTTCTGACCATGTCCATTCCTTTATGACCAGCGTGTACCCATCATCTGATGGCTACTTCCAGCAGGATAATGCACCATGTCACAAAGCTCAAATGATTTCAAATTGGTTTCTTGAACATGACAATGAGTTCACTGTACTAAAATGGCCCCCACAGTCACCAGATCTCAACCTAATAGAGCATCTTTGGGATGTGGTGGAACGGGAGCTTCGTGCCCTGGATGTGCATCCCACAAATCTCCATCAACTGCAAGATGCTATTCTATCAATTTGGGCCAACATTTCTAAAGAATGCTTTCAGCACCTTGTTGAATCAATGCCACGTAGAATTAAGGCAGTTCTGAAGGCGAAAGGGGGTCAAACACAGTATGAGTATGGTGTTAAAGAAGACGTTTTTTTTCTGGAAGGCATTCAACTTTTGTAAAAAATAAAAAATGCTGGTGCTGGCTGGCAACTTTTTTTAAATGCTGGCATGGAAAGAGTTAAAATACCTGTCGGCCTGTTTTGTTATTTTAAAAACATGGAAAAAGTGCACATTCTGTCCCGGGCAATCACAGCAAAATATTTCACCAGAAGAAAGCAAAGAGACAGCAATAAAAAGCAAAAGAATTGTTTTCTCCCCCTACTCCTTTTTCATTTCCAAGGGGAAATGTGGTGAAAGACAGCAGTGCAGTACTGTAATATGTTTAAGTGGGGTCTGTAGCTTTGGGCTGGGCGAGTGATCCAGCCACCATCAGAGGGTCAAGCCACTGTAATACTTATTTGGTGGAGAGGCAGAGGATGTGCTGTGCTTATAATGTTTGTTTTGGAGAGGAGGGAGGAAGGAAAGCTGGCGGCCTGCTCTCTCATATCAGCTTTGGGTCCAGCACAAAACAACATCTCACAGATGTTTACTGGAACACAGTTTTAGATTTATTCCAAAGAATATGATATTCGGAGGAGTGCTGAAGGGAGAGTTTTATGGAAGAAGTCCACAAAACTTAAATGCAAGTAAGAGGCCATACAAATTCATACTGGAATCCACAAACAGACAAACAATCATGTTAAAATATGTAAGGAATAATTGACAACGAGCCATTGAATTATAAGAAAATAATGCACACCCAAGGTGGTAATGCAGCACGAAGCGGAGTTACACCGCGGGTGTGCATTATTTTCAAATAATTCAAAGGACCGGAGTCAATTATTCCGCTTATACCACGGTTACCAAAAACATTGCTCTGGTACCTATTTTTAAGACGTTTGACAGTTTGGTGTGTGGTTATTGGAAAATAATGCATAGCCGTGGAACATTTCTCAACCAATCAGAATACAGCATTCAACAGACCCGTGGTATAAACTAATATATAAAATATTAATCACTTGTGAAGCTTAGTTACAACACATTACATTCATAATACGACACATTCCTGCAAGAAAATCCAGAATACACTTTTAAAAAGAAAAAAAGCTGTAATGGTACATTCAAACGGGGCGTCAGCGTTAACGCTTTATGGAGGGCGTGTCTAAAGCATGGCCCTGATGCATTCGTCATAGTGACAACAGCAAATCACAGTTGCCGCAACACATGCTTTTTCTGTTCTCCTGCCTTGCATAAACGTAATTGGCTGGCTCTGCACTAGGTTATTTGCATAAGGCGATCTGATTGGCTGATGCCTGCGTTGACGCTTGAAAGGTTGAGGAATGTTTAACTTCAATTTGGCAATGCATGACGTCACCCGTTCAAAGTAAACTAGAAGCATAAACGGTGACACCCCATGTAAATTAGGGCTGGGTATTGGAAAGGGCCTCACGATACAATACGTTTGGCGATACATGGGTCATGATACAATGTATCACGATACGATACAATACATTGCATGTTGCAAAACAATGCTTTTTCTTTTTTTATCAAAAATGTAAAAAATAGAGCTGATTTTTTTTTTTTACTTTTTTTAAAGCCAAAGGGCTTCCACACGAAAGCTGCAGGTGTTTTTAAAATTTCTGTCATTTTTCACTCCCGCTAACTTATGAGACATTGGCCTTATATAACAGACAAATGGACAGCGACAACTACAGCAGCGGTGGAGGAGGTTGTTTAATGCACACAGAAATATCGATACACTATCGTGGAAAAAGTACTACGATAGTTAGCTGTATCAATATTTTTGCACAGCCCTAGTGCTAATGTACCGTCACTGTGAAGGTACCCTTTGAAAAAGTACAACTTTGCACCTAAAGAGTTCATATTAGTACCTCAAAGTTATATAACGGCAGCAAATTTATACACATCTATTTAAATGGAAAATATTAGGACCTTTTAACTCTTTCCCTCGTCAGATAACCTCGTCAATTAAGAGAAAATGCTTCCTTGCCAATGACGAGTTTTTCCTGCAATCCGTATTTCCGCTATTATGCACCAGGTGGCGCTCTTATAAATGTATAACTTATAAAACATATAAATCTGATCGCTATCAAAACCCCTTCCAAAAAACCTCAATTATCTCAGCTTTTTGCTCAAAATTTGGTATTTTTGAGAGGTGATAAAAAGAAAACAAATAAAGGCAGAATGAAACGTTTTTTTGTTTGTTTGTTTGTTTGTAAGCAGATCTGTTCTTTCATCTGAAATATTGTATGTTTATGTAAAAGTATGACAAGATTTTCTGGCAATCCGTATTTTTGCTATTATCCAAACCTGGAATTATAAAACCTGGAAGTCCCCTTACGGCAAACAGATCATCGCTCTTAATCTGGGGCCTATACCATGAAGCTGGTTTAGTTGGTTAGCCAGCTTTGTTTAGGATTAGTTTGTGCAAATCCTGGGTTTTGGGTACCATGAAAATAGCTTTTACCAACAAGGCCTGCACATTGGCTTGGTTTTGTCAACCTGAAACTAATCCTGTAACCCTGAGTTTGTTTAACCATTTTCATGGTACGGGCCCCTGATCTCTATCAAAAGTCCTTCACAAAAATGCAATTATCTCAGCTTTTTGCTAAAAAAAATTGTATTTTTGAAGAAACCTACTGTTGTGTTGTGTTAAGAAGCATACAATATTTAATGTTCAATTCATAGTAAGTGCTATATAACACATTAATGTGGAACTGCACCACTAGGGGCTCTAGTGAGCAATTGTGTTAAGTGATGTGTGAAGAGAAGAATAAAGTTATGATGTGAGTTGTACACAACGTGCAGTGTGTTCTGTTAAAGTGTGTTAAACACCAAACCTACCTGTTAAAAAGAGAACAAATAAAGGTAGGATAAAACGTTTTTTATTTTTCATTTGATGTATTTTATGTTTACATATTTAAAGAAGAACATTTTCTGGAAGGCATAAAAATTTTGTGAAAATCAAAAAATGCTGGCACTGGCTGGCAACTTTTTTTTTTTTAAATGCTGGCGGGGAAAGAGTTAAAGGGTACTGTCCCAGGTACAGATAGGGACCATTTTCTGCAGTGTATGAAGTGGCAAACACAACAGTGCTAACTTTACTGTTACATGCATAGTGTACTAACTATATTGGAACAGATCTTAAATAGCATGATCTCCCTTTTTTTATTTTAACTACTACAGGTAATAAAACCTCATTTTGCAGCTTTGATCACACTAACCTTGCTTGTCAAATCTACAGTTAAATCTTGACACTAATTGTAAACAGGTACATACAGTAGCCTACTGCCTAACATTTTCTTTGGTGTTCTATAACAGAATGTTAATTTTTGGTTCAACTAAATCTCTAAAAAGTGTGAGCTTTGTGCCTCCAAAACCCTTTTGATTGTTCAAAGAGACTTTTACGTATAGATTTTTTTATTTTATTTAAAGTCTAACATATATATGACCCACCTGCTGCTCTGGAGCTGACAATCTCTCATTATGTCTTTCTCTGTTTGTCTTCCTATCTTTTTAATTCTCTCTTTCTCATACACAGGCTTTTGTTTCATTAGAGCACACAGATGCAGTGATGCTTACTGAATTACAGACGAGTGTTGCCAACCTAAACCAGATGGGACCAATCTATATTCAGATTAGCTATTTCCCTTCATTCATAATAATCCAGAGTGCTATCCTACTGTCTCTGTCATTTGGCTCCCATTGATCAAACAACACTCTCTTTACTTCACAAGCAGCCACAACACCATAAAATACACAAATAACACAACTGAAGTAGAGGAGAGCAGGGGCGAAAGTACCATTTTTCAGAAAAACTTAATTTTAAAAGATAATGGTATAGACAGAGATATATTTTTGCTGTGGTCAGTAACTCACAAGTGTGGTCTATAATGTGTGGTCTATTTTGTAAAAATGTAAAACAACTTATAATTAACAGTATAATTTTACTTTAAACTTAAGTAGTGAATTGTGGGTCAAAAGTAACACAGCAAAACAAGATAGATTTTTGTGTTACAAGTGTTTTTATTAAACATACAGTACATGACTATGACCTTGTTAATATGTAACTGCAAACATATTTTGTAATTTATCTTTGTAAAAAATAAGGAAATAAAATTTTAACATAGTAGGGAAAACTACCGAGCCCTTAAGGTGACATGGAGCAAAAATTAAATATTAAATACATGTGCTCACGTGAAACTTTCACGTGCTCACGCAAAACCTTCATGTGCAGAATTTTTTTTAAAAGTTTAGTTTCGCATGCTCACGTGAAACTATCGCGCGTGCACGTGAAACTAAACTTAAAACAAATATTCTGCACATGAAGGTTTTGCGTGAGCACATGAAAGTTTCACGTGAGCAAATTATACTAAACTTTAGATTTTTTTACTCCAATGTCACCTTAGGGGCTCGGTAGTAAACAAATATTACGGAAGTATTGTAATAAATGATGAATAAGATATTTTAATAAACAATATTAAGCACACAGTTGACAGTACCCATTAAATTCCATCATATTTGTGGTATTCAATGGTTACAATCAGCTGTGTGCTTATCATCATTTTTCAAAATGCCTTCTTTTGTGTTAATCAGAAAGAAAGAAATTCATACAGGTTAAAAACAACATGAGAAAATGATGACAGAATTTACATTTTTGGGTGAACTATCCTTTTAACTCTTTCCCTGCCATTCACGAGTTATCTCGGGGGTCTGTTCTTTCATTTTATATATTGTATGTATATATATTTAAAGAAGAGCATTTTCTGGGAGGCATAAAACTTTGGTGAAAATCATGAAAAATGCTGGCGGGGAAAGAGTTAAAGGTTCTTTATGGAACCATTCAGCTAAAACTATTATTCTATGGCAATGTGAAGCACTTTTATTTTTAAGAGTGTGATCAAATTTTAAGATGAAATTGACTTGTAAAGCCAATAAAATTTACGACAGTAATATTTTACAGTTTAAAATAAAAATGTTTCTTCTCCCCACTACTATATATTTCTGTCTAACAATGACTGTTGGTTATTTTAACAACAACCGCAAAAAATGGAGAAGTCCTTGAACATGTCCCACCCAAACCCCCCGCTTCAACAGAAATAGAAAACCGTCCTCGTCACGCAGGGCACCTTAAAGAGATTTTATCTCCCGCAGGAATCAGGCAGAGAGACAAACTAAACAGATAATGTCAACTGGATGGAAGCCACTGCTTCCTCAGACATTCTGATTCGGTGTAATTTGATTGCTTGCCCACATTAATTCAGTCAGCCTAGAGATTTTAAGATACTGCGCAACCACTCGGCCTCAGATTGCATTTACCGCAGCTCTCGTGCGGCCGAGCCTCAAACCAGTAAACAAAGTATAGCTGAATAAAGCACCTTCACAAAGAGGGGAATGTGTATACTGTATATTTAAATAGTGACAAGATATTCGCATATTTCAGATTGGATGTGTATCCTGCAAAAAAGCAGCACAATGGTAGCTCATTAACAATATGCAGTGAAATATTGTAAGCCTGCAAAGGCTTGTGGTACTACTTTCGGAAAGTGAGATAAAGTAAAGAGAGAGAGAGAGAGAGAGAGAGAGAACAGAGAAGAATGGAAAGATGGATACAATTAAGTGTGAGTAGCATTTCTTTACGATTCATCTTCATAAGAGTGCGGGAACGTTTGGAAAGTCTGCATTCTAAAGATACACGGTTTTACTCTGTGTCCTTCCACTCCTGTGTCCTATTGACATAGCAGTCTTTCTTTACTTTTTTAAATTTGGCATGCTTTCTGTCCTTCTCCATCTAGAAATTATATACTTTCTGCCTGGCTGTTCCCGTCCTGTTTGCCTCCAAGAGCAGCTCTTTGTGGATTTGCTCAGATACCCGCAATCCCTCCATTGAGGTTATAGGTCACCTCGCAAGTGTGCTGAGCGTGCCCGAAAGCAACGGGTGGCTTGAGATAACACACACACCCGTACCATCTCCTTAAAAACATTCACTCAGCACCATGCAAAGAAAAGTTTTATTGCTCAAAGTTTGCACAGGAGAATTAATGGAGGTTATGTTCCTTGAAGTACTAACTTTGCTGCTTTTAATTTTTGCTTTTAACTGAAAGTGAAGATGAATCTGCTGTTTTTATTGTTTTATGCTGTTTGCATGAGGTCTACTTATGATGTTTGCGTGGTTTTTACATTCAAAAACATCAAAAGCAATAAGTAATAGGCTATTTGTATCCTAGTTTTGAGGATAGCTCAAAAAAATGCTCCGTTTTGTTTGGCTGTGCCGCATTGAAGAGCTGGAAGTAAACACCCACTGCTATGATTGGATAGCTTTATTCCCCATCATTACATGTGGGGAATTGTTTTGAAAACTTTAATGTGTAAAAATAGCAGCCGAACACATATATGTTCGAGCCACAAAAGTTTCTGGGTGCTAGAGATGATACACATAAATGACAATCCATACCGTGAAGTAGCAACAAAACTTCAAACCCGACGTGACTAAATTACCAAATACAACATAGTTTCTATAACTGTTTTTATACAACAGTTCTTTCTGGTTCTCGAATCTGATTGGCTAAGAGCTATGCGATATTGTGCTGATATCGGCACTGTAACCGCTTCACCTTTCGTATCATTCCGCCACCTAGTGAATGGAGGTCCTAAGCAGGCTCATCTCTGAATGGAAAAACACAGACGCGCTGTTTTGAATCACTCTCCGTGTGTCTCATTAGTTTACTAGCTCATAAATCAGTCTGTGAATCCCCAATCGGAAGTTATTATTCCGTCAAAGATCAGCGCTCTTGGATGTTACGTTAAAGTTAATGGGAGAAATGTCTTGTCACATCGTGTGGACGATTAACACTTGGAAAGAGGAATATAAACACTCGTTTTTTTCAGGACCTATTATCTCTTATTAGAACGCGAAAACATCGTGGAACTGCAGGTAAGCACCGCAGCTTTTAAATGTGGACATTGATCATTTACTTTATCGTGACGTGACTATTAAAACATGTTATGAGATATCGCCACTGGTATAACGTTATTTATAAGCCGCATGCAAAAACATCTCTCTGACACTTATAAAAAAACGTTTTATATAGTACTGACAAGAACAAAGTTTAATAATAATAATCGAGTGCTCGTATCACGTTAAGAATAAATGAGAAAGCAATAGTAACGTTATACAAGTATAATGTTAGTTTTATTAACTTTTACAATAACAACACAAAAGACACTAAATATGAATAAGAAATCAAGTAAAAGTTTGATCATGACACCAAATACTGCTGATTTGATCTCATTTTGACGATCATAAACAAACAAGGCCAACATGAGAGCCAGGGAATCCCTTTCAGAGATGTAGCCCAGAGAGGGCGGTGGTCAGCGGGGCGAGTGAACACTGACCTCCTTTCATGCTTTGGTTCTCATACCGAATCTTACTAAGCAAACGTTCAAACAGGCGCTATCTTTACTAATCGACTGCAGATTTAAATATAATACATATACATTCTCGACTGAACTAATCTTAAAACTACACTTTGTGACCAAGAAACGGTAATATAAAGTAATGGCTTTTCCGTCCATTGAGTTGTTATGAGCTTCAAAGCAGCCGAAAGTTTTACCTGTCATTCTGGCAGCCCTCAAATCCGTGGCGGAAGAAGTAGTTCTCAAACAAAGAGGCTTTTAAAATAACTCCGTTGTTGTTTTCTAGTTTTCGTTCGTTTTTCAAACGTGTGCCGTCGAACTGTTGTATAAAAGCAATATCGCCTACGGCCTCGTGCTTCTGGCCTAATCACAGCCGTGATGATATAGAGCTATATCACACTCCTACTCGAGCGATATTGCTTAAATATTTCTAATGTGCTTGTAACACGTTATGCTGCATACCGCAGTTATATGATTAAAAAATTGAGTGTTGGACCTTTCAAATGCAACTTGGCTAAAAAACACAGTAAGCGGGCATCAGAATCTAAATCGCGGCTGGTAAGTCAGTCCCTCCAGAAAAACCCGATTATGCGATCGCATGATTCAATGCATAATCAGCCAAAGTCCGCTAATTTATGCACGGGACAAATTTTTTTAAATACGCTGCACTTTGGCCGCATAAATTGCAGATTTCCGCACGCAAAATATGCGGGGCTTGCATAGTTACGTAATCCCAGCATTTTCGTAGCAAAAAGTCACATATATCTTAGCAGAAAGTTGAAAAATGTTGCATTTACTTCACACACGTGCAGCCATGTCCTCTGTTGCCGTGGGAACGTTATGAAGTGACATAATTACGTGACGTGAACATCATTGAAAAGCTGCAAACCCTGCGATGCCGATGAATTTTTTTCTCTTTTTCATGCAACCGCAGTTTTTTCAAGTTACCGCAGTTTTTGCAATATCCTGCATATTCCATCACACTTTTTAAGAAAACGTGCCACAAGATCACGGATTTTTCTGGAAGGACTGGTAAGTCCTTATCACTAACTTTGTATATTTCTAATGTTATATTACAGTTATATTATGTTGAGTGTTGGACCTTTATTAATCGTTCAATGTTTTTAGTAAATGAAAAAGTCAAACATATGTGTTTAGACACGGATGTTATGTAACACACAATCAGGACATATCAAGCAGTAGGGGTGTCAACAACAATCGATTCGGCGATGCATCGCAATGCGCGCATGCCCGATTCAGCATCGATGCAGCAAAGTGCCATAATCGATTATGTCACTATTTATTTTCTGGCCTCGAGTGGACAATAAAAACGCACCCTTTTCCATGGAAAGCAGACATATGGGCACATTTCGGATTCTACAAAGTTAATGGGAAACTAGACAAGACTTACGCTGTGTGTAAAATTCTCATCTCAGGTATATAATTGTCATTGTCTTAAAGCTGCTAAGCTTCCGTTTTTGTTGAGAATAGTTGCACTTGACTTTACTACTTGACTGATGTGTACAGTAGAATTCTGATGCATCGCAATGCATTGTAGAATCGAATTGAATTGAATCGTTACCTGGTGAATCGTAATTGAATCGAATTGTGAGGGCAGTGCCAATGCACACCCCTATAAAGCGATATCTAATAAAGCAATAGTGACACACAGTAACTTACTAAAACGTTTTCTCACATAAGACTGCTGTGCCATTACTGTCAGATCCAATATTGACGGTACAACATTGTTTTTTAAAATCACAGTCTCTCTGCAAATCTGGCTTCTTTATAAATGAAGTAAACAAACACTCCGTTTTAACCATGCAAGCTCGAAGGTTTTTAAAAACTCATTTCAAACATGCATTCCTAATGTTAGGTTAAGAGGGAAGGTTATACAGTGTCTGTGTTCTTCCACAACCGGGCACTGTACAAACTTTGGCCATCTTTAAAAACATGTTTGCTGATTGTTGGTACAGTTTGCTTCGCACACATGTGTTACTTCCCTACACGCGGACCTGTGGGCGGGGCTACAAAAGTAGTTGTTGCCATTCCAGTTTGGAGGTGGTGTTTAAAATCTCTATAACATCATAAATTGGTACATTTTCTGGACCTGGCGTTATATTTCACTAACAAGGACGTTTTCAGTTCTGAAACTTGCAGGATGTTCTTATATAACAAAAAATCAAGTTAAAATTGATTCACTGCAAATGCAATGTAATATACATAACTATATTATCAGTGGTGTATAAAGACCTTGCATAATGAACTGTATTGTTTTTATTACCTTAAAATTAAGTACATACACCACTGATTCCATTAAATGGAAGTCACCATCATGCTTCTACAGTAGCCTTAAACGGACAATCTGCAGAGCATGTTTCATCCCTACGTTGTCTCAGACGACGACATGTTTGTCCAGTGGCGGCTAGCATATGCAAATTGAAATTGAGGTGTGAGTTGTTGGTTGCAATTTGCAGCACTAGATGCTGCTAAAATTTACACAAAGCACCTTTAAGTAGCTTTTAAACTGTAAATACTATCTAGAAAAAAATTACTGGTGAACATCTTGAGATTTTAGTAAATGTCCTCGCTTTTCCAAGCTTTATAATGGTAGAAAACGGGGATCAGTGAACAACTTCTGACTTTAAACCCCACAAAAAAATTAATTCATCCTCCACATGGGTAATCCACACGGCTCCAATGGGTAAATAAAGGCCTTTTGTGGGTAATCGATGCGATTTTGTAAGAAAAATATCCATATTTCACACTTTTTAAACTGTAATAACTAGCTTCATGTTCTGAAAGAACGAAGCCATTGTTGACTCTCACGATTCACGAGTTATTTTGAACGTAGTGAGCGTTGGTTGTCATAGGTACTTTGCCCAGTGACTGGTGTGAGTCCAAGATGGCGTCGCTACCGGAAGATAATTATTATTATTTTTTAAGTTTTAAATATGTTTTTTTTAATTACCCACAAAGGACCATTATTAACCCCTTGGAGCCGTGTTGATTACCTCTGTGAATGATACACAGTGCACTCATCACAGACCCCTGTTTTCTACAGTACCGTTTTAAAATGCAAAAAGCAAAGACATTTACTAAAATAACTCCAGATGTGTTCGTCTGAGAGACGATAGACATATGTGTCTCAGATTGCTCGAGGGTAAGTAAATCATGGGGTAATTTTGATGTTTGGCTGGAGTATAGCTCTGAGCCTTGTCTGCAAAACCAGGCCTTAAAGTATGAGTTCACAGTTATAAAATTTGAATAGCATTGCTTAGATATTATGGTGTGAAATGTTAATATTAAATAGGGCTGTGCAAAAATATCGATACAGCCAACTATCGTGATAGTTAGCCGTGTCGATAGTGTATCGCTATTTTGATATCTACTATCGATATATTAAAAAACATCAAATCCCTCTGTGTGCGACAAACGACCTCCTCCGCCGCTGCTGTAGTTGTCACTGTCCAGTAGTCTGCCATATACGGCCATTCGGCCAATGTCTCAGAAGTTAGAGGGAGTGAGAACATGACAGAAAATTTAAAAACACCTGCAGCTTTCAAAGAGCTGCAGGTGTTCAGCTCTATTTTTTACATTTTTGATAAAAAAAGAAGAATTATTGCAATGTATCGCAACATGCAAGCAACCACCGTATTGTATCGTGATATGTATCGTATCGGGAGGCCCTTGCCAATACCCAGCCCCAATATTAAAAACACAGGGCAACACCAATATTTAAACTATCGAATCAGCATTAACGGGCACATCCTAATATGAAAACCACAACAATTTGCAATAACTGGCATACAAATGCTTTGCCCATGTGTCCTTTGACATAAAAATATGATCAATGATCAGAAAGATTGTGAAACATGTATGTTGATTATATGGTTTCAGTATAGTTATAGATATTACAAACTTCACGTTTTTACATTTCCTTTGATGTGTAAGTGTGTATTATGTTAATGATTAGGGGTGTAACGATTAACCGTGCAAATGCGCGGGGGGCGCTCTCGTGCAGAAACTCCCTTTGTGCCACAGAAGAAGTAGCATTGCAAACCCTATTCCAGAAAATGTCTACAGGAATATTTATCACTGTTCTTCAAATTATTTCAGGTATTTTCATGATAATAAGGAATATTATGAATGATTTTGTTTAACAAGTGCTTTTTTAAATGCACGTTATAAACGACTCCGCCTCATAATGATTTTAGATTGATAAGGACTTCCTACCGACCAAATGCCGTAGTACACACACACGCTGTGTATGAAACAGATAATCCCAGCCTTGCGATTCAGAATCTAATTCCGACAGGCATTTTTAATGGGACACACGATTAATCGTTACATCCCTATTAATGATATGCAAAAGGTATAAACCCCAAAGTCAACGATGACACGAGTTATTGTCTCCAATGTAAATCTCCAGTGTTGTAATGTAACGAAGTGAAAATACTTCGTTACTGTACTTAAGTAGAAATTTCACGTATCTGTACTTTATTTCGCTATTTAAATTTATGTCAACTTTCACTTTTACTCTACTACATTTTCTAGATAAAATGTATACTTTTACTCCGATATATTTCCACTAAGCATATTCGTTACTCGTTACTACAAAATAAAAGCAAGAAATGTGTGCGACCTCAAAAAAGGAGGTTTTGGCGAATCAATGCTTCTAGATTGATTTACGCATGCTCCGCACATGCAATGAAAGCACCTACTGGAGGACCTCCCGTTATCGTAATCGACCACCCCGACGATGAACAGGGTGAGAAAGCTAACGTTATACATCCGTGTATACGTTAACGTTAACGTTGCACCGCTGATTTTCCCATGGATTTATTTAATTCACAGAGAACTCTCAACTGAAACACGCTTAACTGTTTATGGTAACATTAGCATAACTGCCGGCCGAATATTCCCTCCGGTAGGCTAATGTTAGATTGAGAAATATATTTTTTTAAAACTGCTAGTTAATCAGTGGCAGGTTAGAAAGAAAGTGTTAAGGACTGTATTCACATCTTCAAAAACATCATACGTTTTGTCAAACTTGAGATTTCCTTTTATGTTAATTAACTCAAAACTCAGTGGTTATAGGATAATGTTGTGCTAATGTTATACATTGTGAATGTACGCTTGCATTGTTGATCAAAGTCACAGTGCTTTCATTGCCACACAACGAGTTGGCATTTTTTTTCTTAGTAGAGCAGCTAACTTAAAGGGATACTCCACTTTTTTCAAAAATATGCTCATGTTTTGAAAGAAATAAGTTATTATGTATTTTTCATTTTTACCTGAAGTTCATACAAAAGTGAAATTTCTGCTTTTTTATTTGATGTCAGCTCTAAAAATATGCTGTTTGCTCTTTGAACTTAAGAGAATTGTGCCTGAAAAGTCCTGGAAAAGACAGATTTTTATTTGATGATTAAGATTAAGAAGATAATGGGAACCCTATGCTTTACTATAAGAAAGCCACAATAAAGTTCACAATCAAAGTTCTAACCGCTTGCTTTAAAAAAAAAAAACTTTTTTCTTTTATTTCAAATACTTAAGTACATTAAATATCAGAAAATTACTTTTGATACTTAAGTACAGTATATATCAGATACTTTAAGACTTTTACTTGAGTAATATTTTAAAAGACAACTTTCACTTCTACCAAAGTCTTTTTCTAGTACAATACTTGTGCTTTTACTCAAGTATTGCTTTCTAGTACTTTATACAACACTGTAAATCTCTTACAACAAACACAAAGACTGTAGGCAACAGTTTATTCCTGGGGTTGGTGATGTAGACAAGATCAACATTATCATAATTCCTCCCGCTTCGGACTTACAGCCTGTAAATTAACTCCGGTCAGCATTTCATTGTGAGCGAATCTTTTAAACATGGTAGGAGCGTCACATTTCCGGCCGACGTCAGAGGTATTCAGGCCAACGTACAGATTAGCTGGCCAATCAGGGACACAAATCGTTCAGTTTTGTACAAAATCAACGGATTTCAGGAAGACAGGGAAATCTGGAGCTACAAAAATGTACACTATTTAGATAAAAACATGTAAAAACATTGTATTATACCAAATACATAAACTAAAATAGTTTTTAAGCAATGAAATAGGTGCACTTTAAACCATGAACGTATCACATACCAAATACACATGCGATATAAAGCTATCGCATGTCGTATTTGTCTTCAATATCTTGTAGCCCTAATGTCTTGGCAAATTGGAGAACAATTTGAGACACTGCTGAGATTTCTTATGAAACTCTAAAGGAGATAAGTTACGAAAAATCTCACTACTTGCTAAGAAAAACAAACCTTTCAACTTACACTCAGGACTCATAGACATGCCAATCAACCTCGAGACGGCTCAAAAAGGCGATACCTATAATGCCAGAACATACAGCTCTTCTCCTCACATGCCTCCTGTGGTTTATTAGATTGGAGTGGGAAGGATGAATAAAGCAGGTAAAGAGGCAGGTACGTCTGGAGCTAATGGTGAAAGCAGCATACAGTAATCATCAGACTGCCGGCCGCAGAGACGCAACACTCAAATAGTTCATTATAAGATGACACAACCAATTTGTAGCAGGGGCGGCAGCAATCTTAGAAATCTCCCTTGACAAAGCATTTAGATTAGACTGCTTTTCAACCAGGAAAGCACTGACACGAATCAGTACGCTCAACCGGGGGAATGGAATCTGTTTTAATTCTCCTCCAGGCAAACATAAAACTGTCCAGGTAAGTCATTTATGTAGAGGGAGAGGAACAGTTTTACCAAAAAGATCTCTTTGTCTCGCCAGCTCTCCTCTCGCGTGCACGCTACACTAAGCCTATTCATCTATTTGTTACATTTCTTGCCATTATTTCTCCTATAATCTTACTTTACTGGCTCGGCTCATGAATGCTAATAGCCCTCATGGAACAACAGCGACGTGTCGATTATTCCGATCTAGTTTTATTCAGCGATTGTAACGCACACGTGAATGAATCCTTCTAGATGAAACTGGTGTGTGAGAATGGAATGAGGTGCCATTTCATTTAATAAATATAATTCAGTAATTACGCTCTGAAAGAAGCGCTAACACCTTGCTGGACCTGGAGAGATACTCTCATCTAAAACCTTATGAACTCCAATGTTGCACCATCAAATAGAGTTTTCATTTATTTTAAACTTAATCTATTTCATCGTTGAGACAAATGTAAAGCAGATGGTCTTTAGAATAATGCTCAGGCAGAAAACCCAACCTTGTTCCTCAACATGACTAGCATGTTCGGAGGAGCCAAATACGGCAAAGCAGAAATGTTTAGGAAATGCAGAAAGGAATCTAATCCTGGAACAAACATCAGAAACAAGAAAAAAAACAAGACAGAAGAATGTCGGATATGTTTGGCAGGAAGTAGTGGGATTCGGGAACAAAAGAAAGAGGTGTTAGTTTGCTAACATCCCTTTTAGTTTCGGTGTAAATATTTATCTCTGTTTCCCCACACAGAGTTCAAGTGTCCAAATGTGAGATAAATAATGTGCTTCTCTCTGCTGAATTAAAGCATTAGCCCTAAAATGCAGGTCACTGGGGACCTGAGGCTACAGGCTCTGTTCTGACTGCTCTGTTTCCAAGAAGCCTATATCAAAGAGACTTTTTGTTTATCTGTTTGACAGAGAATGCGTAACACGAGCTCGTGTTTGTAACTGGCTGAATATAAAAAATGTATGTTTGCGTGAGTGGGGTGGAAGCACATCATGCCAAACAATAACCTACAATTCATGAAAAATTAAGTGTTTAACTTAATTAAGAAATTAACATTTACAGAAAAAAAGAGTGCATTTACATTTAAGAATTTGGTAGACGCTTATACGCAGCAACTGGGGTTGGTGATAAACCAGTAGAAATTTAACCGGTTAAGATTTTAGACTATCGTCTCCATCGAGGTTATGGTGCCCATGTCATGATGCTGTGCACATGGTAATGACAACTTAACATTTGTAGACGTAGCACCGCAGTTTTAAAACAAGTGATTCTAAGCAATTGAAACACAAACAACAGTGCTAATGTGCACGCAGTTTCTTTGTGAGAGGGGTACGCCAGGCGCGCAACCGCTACTTATTGAGCTCGTGAGCATTTTGGCCTCTTAACTGGTCTTAAATACACATATGCCTTAAAATCTCTGTCTTCACAAGTATCCTCATAAACACTCACTGTAGGTCTTAAAGGGATACTTAAAGGCGCAATGATATTACACAGCAACCAAAAATAGTACCCTTAGTAACTTTCAATGGTATGCACGTGACGTCACCTTCGGCAAAAGTGACTGCGGTTACGCCCACTGAGTGGCAAAAGACAGAGCAGCAGCATTTGTGTACAGTGTGAAATCAGCAGAAACACGGTGAAAACGCGTCTAAATGGGGAAAAAGCTGTTGTGCGATAGACTGTACTAACAGATTTAACAAGAATTCGGAGCTATCGTTTTACAGGCTGCCAAGAAACACCGAAAGGAGAAGTAAATTGATCGTTCATGCCAACGTCCACAGACCACAGGTGGGTTGAGTTGCTAGGGTCACTATCAAGCAGATTTTACTTTCTACTTCAATGTATTTTTTCAAGTTTTTGTATTTTATTCTTGTTTTTTTTTTTTTGGAAAACATACATTCCAAAGCATATTGTCATAATTTTTACTCTATTATATTTCATAAATACAAGTTTTTGTTTTACATTTAATATTTAAAAAGTACAACATTTTTATGTAATTAGGTATTAAATACATTTTAATATGTATTATAAAAGAATACACATTATATGCTTTAGAATGTAGTGAAGTCAAATTTTTCCCAATACAAACACCCTAAAAAAGCACAGATGCTTGGAAAATGTAACTTATGTAACTAAGTATAGTCCACCTCTGCTATCAAGTCCAACTAAATTCAATTTAAGCTGATAATAGTCAGTATTACTGGCATTTTTGCAGCAAACACTATGAAATCCAGACATTTTGTTAAACGTTTGCCACTCAACAGGGCGTGGTCACGTGGAAAACTGACGTGCTCTATAGCAGGGGACTATTTTCGGCCACTGCGTAATATCATTGCACCTCCTGCAGCCATGTTACGGCAGCAAAGTCCTTGATTATTACGCCAGAATGAGAGTAAAGTTCATAGCCATATCTTCGTAGAAAATCACAACTTTTAATTTTCTGTCGGTCTTAATACATGATGTAAGTACAGAAGAGTCAAGTTTTAAATAGGAAATATATCAAAACTCTTTGGTTATTTTTGAGTGCGATGCTAAATGGTCTAATCAGATTCAATGGATTATGCTAAGCTATACTAAAACTGGCAACGCAAAACTCAGAGATCGGCTGAATGGATTCCAAAACTGTAAGAATCAAATGTTTAACTCTAGGGGAGCTGGAAAATGAGCCTATTTTCCAAAAAAGTGGAGTGTCCCTTTAAGAGAAAGTAAACAGGTGAAAAAGAAAATGCATGTGTAACAATATATTTGATCCAGATCCAGGTACCAATATCTATCTCTGAGGCACTGAAATGCACTCTTTGGTAACCACATGTAATGCTGATATGAACTCCTTAGATACAAATGTGTATTTTTTGAAAGGGTACTGCCCCAGTGTAAATTAGGAACCATTTTTTGACCATTTTTGGTTTGGTTTAACTGCACATAGGCCCGATTCACTTGAGCTTGGTTGTAGAACACATAGTGAGGGGCGGGGCGCGCATCATAAGGTGAGACATCAGTTGTGCAACAGTTAATCATCATCATCATCTGCTCCATAAAACCTTTTCAAGTGTGCAGTACAGTTACGTGAAAAAGCGACATAAACGATATATCGACCAAGCAATATGTTTGTCACCACGTCCTAAACGACTCAAAATAAAAAACAAACTTAACATAACGATGGGCTCCACTGTTTTGAGACAGTAGTTCACATCCTGTTTTCTTCTAAACAGTCACATCCTGATTAACAAAAGTGTTCTCGGGCCTGAATAGAAAGATATAGTGAAAGTAGAGGAGGTGGGACAATCGCGCTTGGGCACGGTTCAAGGCAACCGTGCCTAATTACAGTACATTACCAATGTAAATTTTATCTGAACGCGTGCTCCCTAGAAATGTTTGTCCATGCAAACAATATCATTTTCCCCCCGTTTTATCGTTAGTTAGCCAAAACTATTGAACTGAGGCAAATTAATATATAGTAATGAAACTGTGAGGTATGTGTAAAGTTGCATGGTCTAGGATCTGTATGAGAGCAATTAAGTGGAGAGGGAGAACAGATACAGAAAACTCAGATGCTCGCCAGTCGCTGTGAATCAAATCTGTTTGGAAATGAATCCTTAGGCTCGGTTTTATTGCTCAAATTAGCCGAGCCGGTCCTTGTCCTGTATGCCCTTAATTAACACGCCTTCAATTCCCCTATTAATTAGTACAAGCTATTAGCTATTTTACATCACTCTTCATTTGTCGACAATTAAAGGGCCAATTATTAAAAGCATGCCACACGGTTAACTTGGCGAGGGGTTGGGCAGTCACATCAGTGTGATGATGGTGGAGACCAGAGAGAATCAGCCTGAGCCGAAAACGTTCTGCTTAAATAAGAGAGGTCAGCTGCTCCTGATGCTGCATTGAGGACTGTTTAAACCAAACGGCTGGTCAATATCAATACAGTATGTATATATGGGAACCTGTCTGTGAAATTCAAAGTAGTATCAAAGACACTAGAGACAAAATTGTACACCTCCACAATACTGGAAAGGGCTACGGGGAAATTGCCAAGCAGCTCGGTGAAAAAAGGTCCACTGTTGGAGCAATCATTAGAAAATGGAAGAAGCTGAACATGACTGTCAATCTCCCTCGGACTGGGGCTCCATGCAAGATCTCACCTCGTGGAGTCGCAATGATCCTAAGAAAGGTGAGAAATCAGCCCAGAACTACACGGGAGGAATTGGTCAATGAACTAAAAAGAGCTGGGATCACCGTACCAAGGTTACTGTTTGTAATACACTAAGACGTCATGGTTTGAAATCATGCATGGCACGGAAGGTTCCCCTGCTTAAACCAGCACATGTCCAGGCCCGTCTTAAGTTTGCCAATGACCATTTGGATGATCCAGAGGAGTCATGGGAGAAAGTCATGTGGTCAGATGAGACCAAACTTTTTGGTTATAATTCCACTAAATGTGTCTGGAGGAAGAAGAATGATGAATACCATCCCAAGAACACCATCCCTACTGTGAAGCATGGGGATGGTAGCATCATGCTTTGGGGTTGTTTTTCTGCACATGGCACAGGGCGACTGCACTGTATTAAGGAAAGGATGACCGGGGCCATGTATTGCAAGATTTTGGGGAACAACCTCCTTCCCTCAGTTACAGCATTGAAGATGGGTCGAGGCTGGGTCTTCCAACATGACAATGACTTGAAGCACACAGCCAGGATAACCAAGGAGTGGCTCTGTAAGAAGCATATCAAGGTTCTGGCCTAGCCAGCCTCCAGACCTAAACCCAATAGAGAATCTTTGGAGGGAGCTCAAACTCAGTGTTTCTCAGCGACAGGCCAGAAACCTGACTGATCTAGAGAAGATCTATGTGGAGGAGTGGTCCGAAATCCCTCCTGAAGTGTGTGCAAACCTGGTAAAAAACTACAGAAAACGTTTGACCTCTGTAATTGCAAACAAAGGCTACTGTACCAAATATTAACATTGACTTTCTCAGGTGTTTGTTTAAATACTTATTTGCAGTTGTATCATGCAAATAAAAAAAAATAATTAAAATCATATGTTGTGATTTCTGGATTTTATTTTAGATTATGTCTCTCACAGTGGACATGCACATACAACGACAATTTCAGACCCCTCCATGATTTCTAAGTGGGAGAACTTAAACAGCAGGGTGTTCAAATACTTATTTTCCTCACTGTATATATATATATGCACAAATAAAATTTCTGCCTTATAATTATTCTATCAGATGAAAAGTGTTAAAATAAGACTTCACAAGCTATGAAACTAGCACAGCTATACTGTTAAAATGTGTAAAATCTGTACCTTTAGCTTGTCACTGGGCCAGCACCATTAAAAGGTACACCTGCTGTTACAAATGTAATTGTACTTTAGCTACCCCTAAAGGACACATTTCCTTACATCTTAAGGTGTTAAAGGGTACAGCAGGTGTCCTTTTGAGGATTCTGACTCAGTGAAGTGTGTGCTAAAGGTACACGTTTTGTCTGACAGCATGAAAATGGTTGTTTGAGACAACAATTAATTAAATAATTTAAAACACTCAACATGCTAAACTATTTGACCACAGAATGCCAGAAATACCCAATCTGAGTGATCCAGAGAACTTGCAATAGTTTGGGTTATTATATATAGGTACTAACTAATTTGGGTTATTATAAAGGTACTAATTAAAGGTACAAAATGGTACCCTTAAGGTCTCATTATAGTTGTGCGTAAGTCCTGCTGTGTTTAAGCAACGTTTTTTAGATATACTTCTATGCATGTGCAATTACACATGTAGACCGCTACCCACACGTGTAATCCACAGTAGCAGTGCAACAGCCAAAGAAGAAGCAACTTGGCCAGTAAACCCACAAACGAAGAAGCAGCTTGTTGTGTATGATTTAAGAAGACCAGCAGTGATGGAGGTAAATAGACAGCAACTTCTGTTGCACTTTGAGTTAAATATCACTCCTTAACTTGGCCCATCTTTGTTCTAACCGTCACAAGCAGAAATGCCTATAAAGAAATGCGATGGAGGGGCGCTAGTGGACCAATCACAGCGCTTGCGGTTCGCATAGAACGGACACATTGTTACAATTTTGGCGATGTGTGTGTCAAGCTATGCAGAAATTATGAAATTTGCCTTAAATGACAAATTTACTGCTTATTAATACTCAGTACTGTAAGGTAGCTGTTGTAGTGTTTAGGTGTAGGTATAGAATAGAATTAAGGGATATAAAATATGGTCATGGAGTATTAAGGGCGGTTCACATTTCGCGTCTAAAACTGCTATCCGATGCCGCATTCTGAAAAGTTGAAAGTTAAAAGTGCATCATGTGCACCATGTGCGCGTCACCCCTTATCAAAATTAACCATTGTTTTTCTACAGTTTACTACAAAAAAACATGATTACTGTAGTAAAACCATGGTAACCACAAAAAACATGGTTTTGACAACCATGGTTTTCAAAAACCATAGTTAAACCATTGTTCACTACATTTTTACCACAAAAAAAACATGGTTAATGTTTGTAAAGGCATGACTGCATGGCTCTCTATTTGAGCACGGTTGCTGCGTGTTTACATAAAAGTATTTGCGCACGTAAAAAAGATGTGCCTAAGCCATCAATGTGCTTTACAAGTACTTTAATATGCAACTAAAAGGTGACTGGTATATAGAACTAGTCCCCATAACAAAGTTGTACCCATAATTTCAACTCATGTGTAAGAATATAGGAAATGCACTCAAAATGGAAGCTTTACAAAGTGTAGAAAATCATAGTACTGTACATCACTACTTCACCAAGCGCAGGCCACACTAAAGGGTGCAAAAGTGCACCTGCTAGGGTCATCAAAGTGCAAAAAGCAAGGTGGCACTCACATCAAGTGTGGCACTCGAAACAAAGCCTCGAAACAAATGTGTAAAGAAACACACAAAGAAAAATCAATGAGACACAAAATAAACTTGTCCAGTTACATTAGAAACCGAGATGAAAAGCCAAGTCCACTCCATTATTACATTACACAGCAGAAACATAAATGTTTGCCTCTACTGTATATTGAGATACCTGTACTTTTGAAAAACATAAGTGCAAAGCAATGGAAAAAATAAGATTAATCAGTCTAATGCACTGCAGCACAAATGCATTCCCATTTAGAAGTGGACCCCCACTTGGGCACTATAATCAAAGAGAAATGCGAGCCATTACGAAATTACTTCCATAAGAGTTTCCGTGCCAAGCTCGTCTGTCTCACATTGGCATTCAGAGTGTCAGATGTTTGGAGCGACCCTCAAAACTTTGAGCCATAAACCACGCCGGCATAGAAATCCAGCCTCTCGGAAGGGACAGAATGGGGACACGGAAACAAAATGGCTTTTCAGTCTGATGGCAAATATTAAAAAGAAACTCAACGAACTCCAAACTGTCTTTCTACTGGCCATTGTGATCAGTTGCAACAAGGCAAATAAGTAGGCGTTTGTGTTTGAATAAGTCTGAAAGAGCTGATATTTTTGCAATTTTTGTGTCCCCAGAGTACGTACCTGTATGGGAAGTTCTAGCTCAAAATACCATATAGATTACTTACTATAGCATGTTAAAATTGCTACTTTGTAGATGCGAGCAAAAATTTGCCTTTCAAATGCAAATGAGCTGATCTCTGTACTAAATGGCAGTGATGTGGTTGGATAGTGGAGATTTAGGGACGGTATTATTATAATATGATCCCTGTTCTGACATCACAAGGGGAGTCAAATTTCAATGACCTATTTTTTCACATGCTTGCAGAGAATGGTTTAGCAAAACTAAGTTACTGGTTGTTCTTTTTCCCATTTTCTAGGTTGATAGAAGCACTGGGGACCCAATTATAGCACTTATAAAATCAGATTTTTATGATATGTCGCCTTTAATAACATGTTCTCCCAGCATGATTGGAAATCGATTCCTCTTTTGTGCTTCAGTGTAGGCAAGGAAATATATCCTACTGTACCATGGAGTAAACAGGGTTGATGTCAAAAATATTTGGTATTTACTGTAAAATGTGAGAAGTAAAATGTTAGGATGCTCTTCTCTACGCTGTCAGAAAAAATGGTCCTTTAAAAACATCCCAATACGGTATGTACCATTTGGGTACAGTTACGGTACAGTTAGTAACTATATGTACAGTGCATTTGATGTACTAATATGCACTCTTTAATATGTACTCTTTGGGTTCAAAGATGTACTTTTTGAGAGGGAACATCCAAGTGAAAGCTAGGCACCTATTTTTTTTTTTTTAAGCAAGTGTACAGTGTGTTGGTGCAAATTTACTATTTATAGACAATGGATGTCTTTGCTAATGTAAATGTAATGTCAGATAAGTTGTTGATGTCCCTATCAAAGAGAATAGGCTTTATGCCCAGTTGCACTACTTCCTGAACTTCAGCCAGCTCCTTGTTTCCTGTCTGCCATTATTGGACAAACTGATTAATCCAGGTGTGCCTGACCTCAGTAGTCACAACGACAATAATCAGACACACCTGGATTAATCAGTTTGTCCAATAATGGCAGACAGGAAACAAGGAGCTGGTTGAAGTTCAGGAAGTAGTGCAGCTGGGCATAAAGCCTATTTCTCTCTTTGGATTGGACTTTGAGCTTTTAAACTTAGCAAATGCTCAAGCAGCAACATTGCACACTAAAAACATTATATACAATGTGAAAAGCATAATATGATATAAAATATTAAATATTATATAATAATATATTTAATAATATTAAAAAATGACTTCAATTTTTCAAAAATAAAATGTTTCATTATTTTTACGTTAGGTGAAAAAATTAATAAAAATAATAAAAATTTAACAATTAAAGTATTTTTTTTAGTTGATCCATCTTTTCACTTTTTATAGTAGGCTACTCTTCACAAACAGCAAGTGGTACAGCTTCCATATTTATTTGTTAAGGCAATGCTAAAGAAAACAAACATGATGCATATTTGTCCTATATTTGGCATCCCACCTTCAGTTGTTTGTTCTAGCACAGGGAACAGGCCCGATTTGAAGCCCCCTGGGCAACCATAGGCCCATGGGGTCCACAGAGTTATAGGGTGAAAGAGAGAGTGAGGAAAGAGTTTTCTCTCCTCTAAGGTGAGCTTCCCCTACCCACAGCTTAACCAATCAGACTGAACAGCAGGAGCCAAGTGATTGACAGGGCAATTACCGCTGGCAGCCTCTCCGGTGGATCCGGAGACATCTCCAAATACAATTTCACTATTTTGTTACATCAGACGTTCTCAGGAAGGATTTAGTACAAAAGCAAAATTGCAAGGCGGACTCGTGGTGGAGCAGTCCTGCTGGTGGAAAACTTTTGTGTGTGCGTGTGTGTGTTGTCATTCCATGCTTTTTTATAAAAACATACCCTTGGCCAAGGTTATTTCCCACTAACCCCTGTGCTATTTTTGAAAGGTTTTCTTTTTTTGTAATAGTTTTTCTCTTTGAGGAGTGATAAAAGAAGTCTTCGCTGCTGGTGAAGGGGAGATAGGCACTATACCTAACAGTATCTTCTTTATAATACATACTGTACAGTAAAGACAGTAATGAACTACTTATCATGGAAATCTAAAAAAAAGAAAACATCCTAACGCCATACATCATACAGAAATTTCGCCTTGCAGACATTCGAGCACACAACATTTACAAAACAATACAGAAAAATTCACATTAATTCACAAGCGACTGCTTCTCGGCTTTGTGCTGGGAGATGAATAGCTCTGTTGCAATCACAGGGGCGATCCCTCGCAGTTCTTTAAAACCGCATCCAATGCTGATGGGATATCTGCAAAACTTTCTTGTTTTTCGGCACGGATGGCACCCGCTCTTCTCCGCCTGCACTGCATGCTGGGAGTTCCCAGCAGCATCTGCCGACAGTGCCGCAGCGCTCTCCATATTCACAGAACCCAGACCGCCAGAAGCTCAGTGACACTTCACTCGCTGCGTTTTCCGTTTATGCCGGCGCAGAGAAGCCGCTTGCTAATTCTTCGCTCTATCAGGCTAACAAATAAACCCACACTGGGGGAGAGTGCCGGCTCCCTCTTCGAGTCGAGAAGGTTGTCACCTTGGAGTGTGAAAAACAGGGGAAAGCTTTCCATAATGAGAGATGAGAAACTATGGAGGGGAGGAAACAGAGCTATGTCTGTGGAGGCAGCTCAGACTCTTATTCTAAGCTATGTTTGGCTAGAAACATGCTAAACTCTATTCGGCTTACTCGTGATGTATACACTGATGTCAGCGTTTGGGACTGACTACTGTATTCACCAACAAGTGTGACACTGTCTTGTTTGTACAGCAGTGTACAGACATGACTTTCTAAATGAAAAGGTCAATTTTTGTTTTCTATTTCTGTGATAACACCTGTAACCATAGTAAAAAGTGGTGGCGGCTTGTGACTGCTCTTCCGAAGGGCGCAAATGCAAAATAAGTGTTCGGAGTGTCATGTGTGTTGCTTGTGTTTTCAAAATTTGTGTTTGTTGCGTCATGTGAACCATGTGCATCACGTGTTTTGTCAAAATAAGATCCTGCTGCACACGCGTCAAAACCATTTATGATAAAAGTACAAGCAAAATACACGCAAGACACTCCATTAACGGTAAACTCTGCATGACATTATAAGATATATCTGGCAAACGCAAGCGTCTATAATTAATAATAAACTCTTTAAGGGGGTCGCACACCGGATGCGCAGCTCAGCGCCACGCAGCACCACACCGTTCTAAAAAAAAATCAAACACATTGCTTTCTATGAGTATACGCACACCGGCGCCGACAAGTGGCGCCTGTCCGCACCGCCCAGCTACGACTCAGGAAGTTGCTTAAATCCCTGTCGCACCACAGAGCGCCACTCACATAGTTTAACATTAAAAACCATCATATTTGTCCCAAATCATTTGCATTTTGAAGTAGACGCTATCTGACGAAGCTCGCGCTATTTAATGTGCACTTCTCGTTTACGATACCTCCGAGTTGTCTCGACGCGGCGCAGTGCTGCGCTGAACTGCGCGTCTGGTGTGCGACCCCCTTTAGACGCGTATTTTGATAAAACATGTATGCACATAGGCTCACACGACACGCTGAACACATATTTTGAAATGACGAACCACACACATGACGGGCTACATACATGTTGTGACGAAGTCACCGGCCGCCACTGGTGAAAAGTAAATATTGTAGTGAGCTGTGGGTACTTGTAATAATACACAACAAAATAATACTCATTAAATATAAAAAAAACAAAAAATAATAATATTTAAATACGTTGTAAATAGTAAACAATAATATGATAAAATTTTAAAAGATTTACAATGACTACTCATGCTGCAGTAAATGTTGGGAAACTAATGGGACGTACACACCAAAAATGCGAATTTAACAATTTGCGTGAGTAAATTACATACAAAGTCAATGCAAAGACACAAATAAAGTAACGTATTACTTTATAAATGTACACCTTAATATTTGAGTTACTTTTTTAAAAAAGTAATGCGAGTTACTTTTCAGTTTTATTAATTCGATAAAATAATATAATGTACATATTAAAATAATGTACTAAATTAAACTGAACGTAGTCACGTAGAATTACACACTCTATGCGTGCGTGCCTCAGCGGGAACAGTTTGAGTGAGAAACAAAAATGGCAGGCCAGAGCTTGACATTTTTGTAATGGAAATATGCAATTTCTAAATGCAGAACTTTTAAATCATAAACACCTGCAAGGCCTGAAAAAGATCAAGCCTTAGCCAGGTAAGAAAAAGTAATTCAAAAGTAACTTAAAAGTAATGTAAGTATTACTTTCCATGAAAAGTAACTAAGTAACGCATTTAGTTACTTTATTGGGGAGTAACTTATTATTGTAATGCATTCCTTTAAAAAGTAACTTTCCCCAACACTGGTGGGCACATTAGTGACCCTGTTTGTCTAAAGATTTTGTACATGAAATAATACTTAGTCAATATTAATAGACAATATTAAAGACATCAAGGTAATATTTTCAGAGTAAGGTCATGACAAAAATTGAAATCAATGAAAATCAACAATTGAAATCCACCATTAGTCACCTTCAGCCTGGATTTCACAGACAGGGTCACATAAGACCAATAAGAGGGTCATACAAATATCAAAATCTCCTATATAAGTTCTCACTAAAGGACTTCAAATGAGCAGGTAGAAAAATCACATATGAGAAAACAGAGAGTAACTGAAGGCTGAGAGAACCAGTCATGCAAAGAAGAACATGGAGGTACAGTCTATCCCACAATAAGCACCGAGCATCTCAATATGACCATGCAATGGATTTTATGTGTCAGGAGGATCAGCAGTCAAAAGTTTCTCTCTCTTTCTGAATGCTAAAAAAGCTCTCGGGCCAGTGAAGAGCTCACAGCCACTTCATCCACCCACTTAAAAGCTATAAGTCCATGCATCAGTCTCATTCAGTGCTGTTCGCCTGCTAAAGCATAGCCACATGGACCACAGCGTATAAGCATTCCACCTACAACCATCTTAAAATCTCCCCAGTTAGGTTGACAAATAGTCTCAGCTTCAGATAAGACATTATCGGGTCAGTCACAGAGAAAACAAATGCATGCTTAAAAGCTACAACGAGCACTTTTAAGGAATAAGTTCTTAAATTTGCACGGTTCATTGCTTTGAATCATCTGAAGATGTTATGTTTGGAAGTATGGAAGTCTGCATTTTCACAAGTTTTCATTGGGATTAAATATGTTATGGCATGTTATGGTTTTTATAAGATGTAGGTGGAAATTGGTAGTCTGAGTTACCTATAAATACACTGGGAATATTAAAAATGGATATTTTGATATTATTTTAAATAATGCATGTGGAAATTTGCAACCCTGCTCATTTGTGGGATATATAGGTGCTTGTTTCAATCAATCAGTTTACATTTTACTTGAATTGAGCGGGAGTGGGCGGGGAGAAGTGTTTATTGGGAGGAGGTTGACACAAAGTTTAATTATGTGGGAGATGGCCAAACTTGCATGGGATGGAAAAAATCTTCTGGGATGAAAAAATCTGTTCTGTGCATATCTGGTTTGAGACACTTAGGGTTCTATCATACACCCGACGCAATGCAGCGCAATGCGTGACGCAAGTGTTTTTTGCTAGTTCCAGCCTGGTGTAGTTATCATTTTCAAGTCCAGCTTCACGTTGTTTAAATAGCAAATGCATTGGCACCCATTTGTGCGCCCATGGGCGTGTTGGTCTGAAAACAAGGTGTGTTCAGGCAGGTGATTCTCACGAAATCCAGACTTAAAAGGTGTCCAGCATCAGATTTTTTAAAAAAGCCATTGAAGCCAAATTTTTTTTTGCACATATAAGATTAAGGTCTGAACTTCCTATAACATTATTTTTAGAGGATTTAAAAAAATATTTCCTACAGAATTATAATTTTTTTTTAGATTATCATTATAAAAAAATTATCATTACCGCAACATGATATTACATTAAATATATACATTTACTGTACAAACTCATGTTTCGGTAATGAGAACTAAAAAGTTGTCTAGGTACTACGACAAACAACATTTCAACTTTTATCTGGAGAGATAAAATAATAACTGCTTACCTGGCAGCCATCTTGAGTGTCACGGTCAATTATGTCCCTTCCAACAAATGTTAGTTCCTTGACGGCTTAAACAATTATGGAAAATTGTTGTGGAGGATGAGAAAATTAGTCTTAGACACATTTATATTCCTTATTATTGTCTCTACATTTTTCAATGATCACCAAATACCACATGTTTCTTTACTGTAAATGTTTATAGTACAACATGCACTGAAGCTTTTTATTTTTAGTTTTTTTTAATTATAAATATTTTCATGTCAAAGAAACCAAATCCATTCATGGACACGTTGCGGTAAGGAAAATTTTCCCCTTAAATGTGGAAAAAACAACAAAATTGGTTTGTATGATGTCATTTGAAATCAAGTGCAAAATAATACGTGAAGAGATGTTTATAACTGTATGCTTCTTATTTTGATACTTTTACTTTGCATTTACTTTTTTATCAAAATGTTTCATGACACCTCATAAGTCTAATTTCGCGAGAATCACCCAGGCGCATTGTTGGCACGTTGCTATTTTGAGGCAACTAAAATAGACTACGCCATTGATCAACTAAAACCTGCTCTAAAGTCTAAAGTCAATGGCACAATATTGTTTTTGTTATTTAAAGAGCGCTTTAGTAATATGCGCCTATAAACGAGAGCGCACGTTTGCTTATTACACACATGGACCGGACACAAACATTTTTAAATATAAAAATTAAAGGATTCAAATTTAAAAATATATCATTGTGTCTCTTGAACAGAAATGAGGACCGATTTTCGAGACGTTAGAAGGCGTAAAGAGCTGCTTCACCTGTAGGCTGGAAAGTAATTTAATGTTTTGCTTTAAACAAATGCAAATATTGTATTTATTTTGAAATGTTTTTTTTTTTTAATGCTACCCCATGGATTTATTGTATATGATGACTTTGTACCTGTGGCTATGATGAAATGAGAACCTTTTTAAGTAATGCTTTTCAAAACACTCACGGTGCTGTCCGAGTGCTGAAACATTTCGACTCCCCACACGTTTGTAAATTATTTATCTCCTGTTTGTAACAAATAAAGTCGTTTTAGAGTACAAACCTTTTCTTGCATATTTGTAAATTATTCTTTGAGATAACACTAATCATGTTAGCTATCCATACATTTACAGCAATTAAAAAAGTCTGCTATTTTTACTTCCATGACTGAAAGAAAATGACTTTGAAAGAGAACCAAAGGTTTTAATACAAAAAATAACAGTTTCAAAACAATTTTTAACATCAATCTTAAACCAGTGGTGTTCTACCTAAATAGGGAATTGGCATGGTGTGAGCGCAACTGGCTTTTAACTCTTTCCCCGCCATTGACGAGATATCTCGTCAATTAAGAGAAAACGCTTCCCCGCCAATGACGAGATTTTCCGTCTTTCCGCAATACCGCTATTATCCACCAGGTGGCGCACTTCCGCAACTTTTTAAACCCGGAAGTATTGCCCTCTGGCAAGCAGCTGCATGTCCGTGTCTGTTTTAAAGATCGCTCTGAATGGAATCTCTATGAAAAGACTGTCACAAAAATGGAATTATTTTTGCTTTTTGCTCAAAATGTGGTGTTTTTGCAGAAACCTACCCATATTCAAAAGCTGATTACAAAAGGATCACTGAAGGTAGGAAGAAACGTTTTTTTTTGTTTGAAAGCAGAGGGTCTGTTCTTTCATTTGGTATATTGTATGTTTATATATTCAAAGAAGAACATTTTCTGGAAGGCATTAAACTTTGGTGAAAATCATGAAAAACGCTGGCGCTGGCTGGCAACTTTTTTAAAAAACGCTGGCGGTGAAAGAGTTAAAGGGGTGGGAGATGAGACTTTCATTAGTTTATTGCATGATACGCCCAACACACATCACGAGAAAAGTAATGTTACGAGAATCTCATCGTTAAATTAGCAAAAGTGGATTCATACACACCCTTTTAGACTGTGCGCTGTCCGCTTTAGACCATGCGCTAAGATTGTTAAAATAGAGCCCTTAGTGGCAAGTAAACAAGATTATCCATAAGCACATCAGAACAGTATTTTCCACTTTCAACCATCACATATAAGGAAAAAACTTTTCCTGCTCACTTTACATGTCGGTCACATAGATCTACTTCCTTTTCAAGTAGGCGATTCTCTCCATAATAAGCTCCAATGTGATGATAATGAAGTATAAATGTTCCTTACAATTGGTTTTGTGGTCCAGGGTCACATTTTTGGAAAGACCTGAGATTTTTTCTCATGTAAGGCTCAAACAGGATTATTCACAGAATTATTCTTCTGTGGTTAAAATGTTACTTGTCACCTGTTGTAACCTGCTTTGGGTAAACACTGGTAAACAACTTCCCTCACTTGGATAATTACTGCACCTGTTGCTAAACTGTAGGTATAAACATGCATACATCCTGACACAAACATACACTTATGTGAGCTCCAATCTGCAATGTGTGTCTGTCATGTGGGCAAAAAACAGATGAACCCCAGGCGGCACAGACACACACACAAGTGCACACAGACACACACACACACACACAACTCCATCATCAGCCAGCCTTAAGGAAGAACGGTCTCTGCAGATAGAGATAAAGGTTTCAACTTGCAGGTTAAAAGTGACTTTTTCCACAGATAAAGGCAGCAAAGGCAATCTGCTCTCTCTTCTTTTTTCCAGCAGTTTCTCTCGCTCGCTCTCTCCCACGCTAAATGTTTTTTTTTTTCTTGACTTTATCCAATGCCGCATACAGGGATGGATCAGACAGTTAAAGCTGTTCTTTGCTTTATTTCATATCTACTTGTCAAAGAGAGATTAGCAGTTTTTAGCTGTTCCACTTTGCTGTCAAGATGGAAAATGAACGACAAAGTGAATCTGAAAAAAAATCACGGGCTATAATAAAAGCAAGAGAAATGAAAGATAGCTTCTTGAAGTTTTAAAGCTAAAACATTGAGCTAGTTCTCAGAAAACACAGACTGAACAATCCCTTTTTAAATACTCTGCTGGTCACCAGCATGTGTTATGTTTTGGATACTGGTACCCAGTAAGAGATCCTGAGGTGCTGGTGTTCAGTACCAGACTTCTATAAGACTCCATGAGGAGTGCCATGTTTATCCTATTGACATTTTTACTTGCTAACGCAATTCTCTACCAAGTAAGCTCAAGATACACATTATCACGTGTGTGTTAGCATGTGTGTGTGTGTGATGACGAGAGCGTGCAAATGGAAATGAATGCAAAAGTGTGTATGCAAGGCCTCCCTTTGGGTCACAGCATGTTGTTTTCACACCTCTATAATTGGATGAGAAACTGAGAGGATCGCCTTGCGTTTGTGTGAGAATTACGTGGTCTTTCCTCGCTTTATTGAAGTTTTAATGCTCGAGTCTGTGCTGCGGTGGCGACGGACAGCGTGCGGTACGATCAGCCCACCCTGATCCAGCCATCTGATGGCTATCACTGTGGCATTTGTACGCGGAGGTGTTCCATCGCTATTCAGAGTCTTTAAATGCTACGGGCTTATTTTCCCACCGCATGCTGCAAACCGACACAAACGACGGTCCTTTGAGCTCCAGATTGGTATAAAAAAACCTGCACGATTCAAACAATGGCTTTGATGTTGGCGGAAATAAAAGAAATGTCATCGAATGTCAATCTCTGTGCCATGAAAATGCTGGAAAGTTGCTTTATTTTCCAGTTTGCAAAAAAGTTACATTTCTAGGAACCGACGCATGACTCACACGGCCCCGGTGCGAGTGCGTTTTACAATAAATTACAGTGCAGGAAAAGAGCCGAAATAAGACTGATTCTTTTCTTAAAAACCCTAATTGAGCTCAACCATAATTCCTGTGTTAAAAAGTGAGCGACGACTCAAAACAAGCTCTCCGGCGTGCACGTGAGGGAAATGCTGAACATGGACACGTAGGAGACGTCAACTTGACGGTGAAATGTTTTGCAGTCCATTGTTTTCCGACAGCATCTCCATCTAATTGTCTTGTCCCATTAGGCCGTGACCAGGGTTTGGTGGAGGAAGACAGGCTCTTTTGGCAGACGCCTGCCATTTGTCTGAATGCCCTTGATCGACTCGTGACAGATGTCAAGGTTTCCGTTGAGCGGGTACAGTCTCCGTCACATGACCTCTGTTTGAATCGTCAGGATGGCGCGGCGTAGTGGCTCACACGCTCTTTCTTATGCACATTTCTGCATCCATCAGTTCCCTGCTATTACCTCTGACAGGCCTCACCTGCCCAGACTGCATGGCCCATGCAAATGCAACCTGGCAGATGAGTGTTTGAATGGTAATGCGCCGCTTTGATTGATACTGATAGGAGGCAGGTGGGTGGGTATGAGCTGAGGTTGCGTATACTGAACTTTTCCTAAAGTTATTTGAAAGGACGCTAATGCAAAAAGTAATGACTTATGACATTAGACAAGAAATAATGTAAGCACAAACTAAAAGATTAAAGGCTGCGTCACTGGCGAGGCCAGAAATTTTAAACGGAGTCGACCTCTGTGAAATATTGTGGACCTCAACTCTAAAATAACATAATTTTACAATATAGTGGTTAAACGGATTACATTACGGTTTTTGAGTCATGGATCGAATAATTTTCAGATCAGCAAAAAAGGGAAATAAGGAAAATAAAATAAGAACAAATCAAGAAAACATGAAAAAAATAAAGTAAATCTTATTCATTCTATAAACTAAATATAATGAATCTTTTCAGATCAGAAGTGATTTTCTTTTTGTTTTACGTTGTTTGATTAACATAATGACACAAACTTTTTTTGAGCGTACTGCCACTTTAACACAGAATAAGCACAGATCCATACCGACACACACATCTGATTTCTTTCTAAACTGTTTGCGATTACTTCAAGACATACACTGCAAAAAATGATTTTCAAGAAAAAAAATTGTCTTGTTTTTAGTAAAAATATGAAAAAATTTCTTAAATTAAGATGCTTTTTCTTGATGAGCAAAATGACCCAAGAAAATAAGTCTAGTTTTTAGACCAAAAATATCAAATTTAATTGATTTCATGCATAAAACAAGCAAAAAAATAAATAATTTCTGCCAATGGGGTAAGCAAAACAATCTTGAACATTTTTCTTTAACACTAATTCAAGAATAATTCAAGAAAAAATTGCTTACCCCATATTGGTTTTTTTTGGGTTGCACAAAATCACTTAAATTTGATATTTTTTGTCTAAAAACTAGACTTATTTTCTTGGGTCATTTTGCTCATCAAGAAAAAGCATCTTAATTCAAGAATTTTTAGATATTTTTACTGAAAACAAGACAAAAATACCAAGAAAATTTTTTCTTGAAAATAATTTTTGCAGTGTGGTTGCTTTTATGAGAATACTTGACAAGACTGTGGTATTTCGAGATAATTTGGCATCTCGCATAGAGATTCGGTGTTTGCCTGCATTAAAAAGCGTGTCTCCATGTGTGCGCTTATGAGTGCGTGTCAATTTAGCCTATGTGTATGCATCTGTACCATTGTCCGATTATTATATAAAGAGAATATTATCATTTCGTTTGTGTCTCTTCTGACTGGGTGGGTCAGCCGTCAATCAAGGTGGGCTGCTGCCACCCTGGCCCTCATGTAGCCTCGCCACTGGGCTGTGTACATTAAACCAGCCGCGGTTTCTTGCTTTGTATCTCATGATCTTCAAAGGCTAATGATGTGAAATGTTTCAAATTAGTTATATATCATGTGCCAATATATGAAACTAATTCATTAAAATAGTAAGATTGTATTAAAAAAATTAATTTGAAATGGATGACATTAAATAAAAAAACTGAGAAAATCAGCAAATAAGAGACCTGCATAGATGTTATACTGTTTAAAAAGAAATCTAGAGAGGTTGCTCATAATTTTCAAGAAGCTCTGTAAAGCTAGATACATTTTTATAATAATATAAAGATAATATTAAAATATAATAAAATATAGAAATATATTTATTGGTAACACTTTATAATAAGGTTACATTTGTTAACATGAATATATCCATAACCTAACATGAACTAACAACGAAGAGTAGATTTTCAGTATGTATTATTCTTTGTTAATGTAAGTTAATGTTAATACAGCTGTTCATGTTAGTTTATTGTGCATTAACTAATGTCAACAGTGACAACTTTTGATTTAAAAATATGTATTAGTAAATGCTGAAATTAACACAAACTAAGATAAATTAATGCCGTAAAGGTATTGCTCATAGTTATTTAATGTTAGCTTGTGCATTAACTACTGCTAAACAATATATAAACTTAGTGTAAATAAGGGAAATAATGTATTTGTATCAATAAATATTTGGATCAAAACTAGTTGAGACTTATGGCTTTATGTTTTAAGCATTTTGGGGATAAGACATTTTCCCTTTTTATTTTTTTAAATATAAAAATATATTCTTCATTGCATTATTTTTATTTAATGAAATAAACTTGAACAGCTTTATCTATTTTTTTTTTCATTTGAAGGCAGGGTGCATGATCTCTTAAAGCAATTCAGGCAATGATGTCGGTTAGTAGACACGCCCCTTACTGCTGATTGGCTACAATTGTGTTTTGGTAGTCGGTCCGACTCTTTTTTCCAAAGTGTTTTTCAAAAATCATGCACCCCGCCTTTAATATTAACAACTAGGGACACTTCTGTAAAAAACTTTAGAGTGTCTTCTTAACAAAAGACCAAGCTTCTAGACCAAATGCCGGAGCTGTACAAATTTAAAGGTGCACGTTACCTTTTATACCACCATTATTAAAAAATTGGTGGGTAATAGTTAAGGGGTTAAATATAACGTGATCTAAGCTTTTAACTGGTAGTGTAATAGAAGACTGTGCATATGAATTACAAAATCATTTTAAAAAATCACTGCAGATTGTGATGTTGAACTCGGCTATGATCTGGGGCTTCTGATTATAACCCTGAAAGAGTTCACTTCATGTAATGTGTGTTTGGCTTAAGTATACACAAGGAGATGAAATCAGCCATACATGAAGTGTCAGAAACCACACGAAGAAGAAAAGATACAGTATGGTCTCATTTTAAAATCAATGAAATACATGTAGTATTTAAGAGATACGTGCATCTCCTATTCCTTTAATGCAACTACATCTATAATAATAAAACATAAATTCTAATATTCTACTGATAGCAAAGAACAGAGAGCAGACATGATTAAATAAAAACATTAAAATAAAACAGCTCCAGGACAGAATGACACCAGGAAAACAGTCGGGTATAAGGAGTTGGTCCAATTCCCGACCAAAGCTCAGGGCCCGGTTGCATAAAGCACCTTAAGTTTTTTCCTTAAGTATGACACTTAAGGGGTAAATTCCCCTTAACTTCTGTAAGATAATAATTAAAGAGTTTTGCATATAATCCCTTAAACGGTTCTCTTAGGTAAGAGTAATCGTTAAGTGTTTCATGACAGTGACCCCAGTTTGTTGTTATAAAATGCTATTGTTGCCATGTAGACACAACAGAAAAAACTTAAGGGTTTTTCTGCAACACCCTTAAGTTTAAAGGAAACAACTTAAGGGAAAATTACACTTAAGGTGCTTTATGCAACCGGGCCCTGGTCCTTACTTGCATTTCTCATAGTTCCTCACATAAAGTCCTGTCAATGTCCCTTTTACCCAGACAGCATCACCATGGAGACCACACATCTCCAGCAACACAACCTCTCATATGAAACATCAAACACCATTGTCATCTTGGAGAAGAAAGAGAAAGTGTTGAACACTTCTTTTAAGGAAGTGTGAAAACTAGAAGAGACAGTAACTACATCTGTTGTTTGTTGGGGAAAGATATGACAGTTAGATATTGGTGTGGAATTCACACTACAAGCTTAAGTTACCATCAAAGACGTCGAGTTAGGAACAAACTACAGTCGTGGATTTGTTTGCTTTGGAATTAAAGTGCGGAAGACGCAGCGGCTCGTGCCGAACGGTGTGTAGGTGGAGATGAACGTGCATGTGTGATATTTGCAGAGGATATAAATACCATTTAGGCCGGCTGGTGGACTTCACCACAGGAGACATGCCATCTCTGTACAGACTCTTGGTCTTGCTGAAGTTCACTATGTTGAAAATCACTCTCTGAAATCACAAAAACAACAAAAAATATTTAAAACCCCAAAACCAATATTAGCCTCGGTAAGACTGGCAAAGGTGTAAGAGTTGTTTTGAGACCTTTAAAGTCATACTCCTCTGTTAAAAGTGTTACCAGATGCTCTTCACAGAATCTTTCATGAGATTCAAAATTAGCAGTGTAAATGGAAAGTGCTGCCTGAAACACTAAAGGTGTTAACAAAATCTTGCAGGATCTCACTGACTACGTAATGCGAAGACTGTGTGAACGTATAACACGTGTGAGATAAAACTGTAGAAAGATGAGAGTTTGAATTATTTTTCTCAACCAAAAAATCTGATAACGTGATTTTATAAGTCACAAATCTGTGAATGAATCATGCTGGTGGAGATGATAGTCGGAATATGCAGAGAGCGAATGCGTGAAGAAATGAGTGGTTAAGTGGTCACAGCCTGGCTAGGACACCTGGGGCCGGTTGCACCCATAGACTGTAAAAAAAAAAGGACAACGCCTGTTCGCTCTCTTCCATTGGTTAAAAGTGAAGCCGTCAGTGTTAGCCTGGGTGCCAGCCGATCTTAGCCCCGCCCACCACATTTTGAAAGACGGGAAAATCGGTCTGGCGTTTTTCCGTTAAGGAGCTACTATGCGAGTCCCAAAACTGGTCGACGAATCAAATTGTGAGGGCGGGCTTTATACGATGATGGACAGATGATCAACAGTAACGTATCAACCATGTCATCAAAGAGCGCGTAAGTTGAATCTGTTTACAATGAAATGGCTGCCGCTGGAGAATGCAGATGTGTGGATTCTGACATTGAGTCTGTTCTAAATGATATCGACAGAGCATTGATTTAAAAAGAGGAACAGAGAAACGCGATCAAGGCATTTGTTTATGTTTTTGTCGTCCTTCCTACGGCATTCGGCAAAAGTTGGTCGCACTTATGGAGGACAAAGTTAAAGAAGCAACTGAAATGGGTATCACGGCGATGCAACTCGGCGTGCACGACGAGATGGATATAATTAGCGGTCGTTGCCAGCTTCTTTTCGGAAGCCTGGAATCGTGACTGCTGAATAAGTGGAGGGACATGCTAGGCTCCGATATTTTTCAAGCCAACGTAATGGGTAGCTATCGTCGTAGATGAAATTCACCTAACGTAGTAGGTGTTGATGTACGTTCGCTAACTCAGACTTAGTATAATCACAATAATGTTAGTATTATTGTAGCAAAATTACTAGCAGTTCGGTCAGGCTGCAAAAGACGACATTTCAACATACGTCACACACTCCGTTGCTCTGATTGGTCATAGGTCTATCCAATTGAGTGGAGAGGCATTTTTCGGTTGAGACACACCTCATAATTTTAGCTCAATGGAGTGGTATCAGACTCAAATTCTGACTAGAATTGAGTATGACAACGTCAGGCTACGTCAGTGTCCCAATACAACGCTGACATTTTGGGTCTTGAGTCTGCGCGGTAGCATTTTGGGACCAGTCCTGTGCAGTAGTAAGCAGGAAGTAAAGCCGCGAAATCAAGGCCCCGCCCTCGCTCTCGCAGAATACGCACTACCGGCGCAACGTCATAGAATGTCTCTGAACAGGTTCACGCCCACTTTTGGGGGAATTCAGACTAGACCTTCCATTGACTTCCATTCAAAATAGCGGATCAAAGCAACGTTCGTACACAGCCAGCAGGCATAATTAACTTATGAAATCACTCAGATTAAACATGTTGAGTAATTATCTGTCCACCCTGCCAAACTAGCAAACTGCTCCCATTTGTATAGTCACACCGTGTACAAATAACAAGGTGATATGAGACACAGCGATCTTTTAACAGTATACATACTGGGAACTATATTTTCAGAAGGCGAAGCACTGCTACTTGGGCGGAGTGATTTACTCGCAGCACCCGAGAAGCCCCTGGTGAGGAGCAGAGAGTTCGGTCAGAGTTGTGCAAATCAGTGCGCCCAAGTAGCAGTGCTTCGCCTACTGAGAATATAGTTCCCAGTATGTATACTGTTAAAAGATGGCTGTGTCTCATATCACCCTGCCACCTGTACACGGTGCGACTACACAAATCACAACACACAAATAGGAAAATGTTTGCGTTATTTTGTCACTTATTGGGTGGGAGCAGTTTGCTAGCTGGAGCCATTCACTTCCAGACTTTGTGCTAAGCTAAGCTAGCGGGAGCTTCGTCAGACAGAGCCACAGCACGCACGGAGACGAGAAAGGTATATATGGACTTATCTAACTCTGGGGGGTACGGTGAATAAGCTAAATTCACAAAATCTGGGCGTGTTCCTTTATGCTAATAATAAAAGTCAGCCAATCAGATTAATCTACCACTTCAAGAACAAGTTCTCAAGTGCACTTATTAGTCTTTTTTAGTTAAGTCTAACCTGGAATTGCAACACTCTCTACTATTACACACCCAAACTCTTTAACTAAGTTCGTGAAACATCAAGTATATAAATAGTACAGATAATGCTAATAATGATACGTCCAAACTGTCATTGACTCTTTGTGATAAACCATATCAAATTCCCAATTAAGCCCAGGTGATGGAAGTCAACAGCGTGCGAATGAAATCCAATTACAACCTTTCTCTCTTTTTCTCAGTTCCTCTCTCTCTCTCTTTCCACCGCACTCCACCAATCCCCTGTCCATCTATACCTCTGTTCAGCCCCCATCAGTGGTTGCAGTCACAGAAGATGGGGGATTGTGGTCGGCCCGAATCAGCCAGGGCTAAAATGACATTTAACTGATGTTCAGACGCGAGGCAGCTGCTGGAACGGGTAGATAAGACCATTGCTGCTGGCATTTCAATTACACTTTTACTGCCCTACACATCTGTTGCCAGCCTACTTTCAGCCTTTTTTCCCACAGGCAAATACGTCCCTATTCCACCACCTTTACATCACGGCACTCTTTCTTCTTTTTTCCCCGCCACAAAATTCAGATTGTCTGCTTCGCCAGGCTGTTTCTGTGCAATGCGTTTTTGGGCTGTAAAACAGTGAGGCCAGTTTTCAGCCCAGCCAAAATTATTGATGAATGTGTTTGAACATCACACGGTGTCAGAGAATTTTTACAGCTGTTTTACATGGTGATGCTTAATGCATGTCTGTCCATTTACTATGTTAGTTTATTAGCATTATTTACTTTAAAGGGCACATATTATTTACATTGTTTTAGCATGTCCAAATGCCCTTATTTGAGTATGAGTATCTTTAAATGCAAATGAGCTACAGGATCCTCACTCTGTCACGGTAGGAAAATCCATTGTTTTCCTCCGTGTCATGTTTGTGTGTGTGTGTTGTTCACTTACCCTGCCATGTGCTCATTAGAGCGATCCCCTTCACCTGTGTGTTGATTGTCTCGCTCCAGCTGTTCATCATTACATCATCTCCATAAAAACTCACCTGACTTTCTGTTCCCTGCCAGATTCTATTGTTTGCTCAGTCTCCGTGTTGCTTGGTTGTTCCCTGTGCTTTGGATTACGTGTTTCAGTTGGATGTGTATTGTCGTCGTCGTCTTCGTGTGGATGTTCCGTGTCAGTCTGGATTTCACCACTGCTCACCACTCCACCAACGTCGCACTCAAAACACCAACTTCCACCGTAGTCATCGTCACCATTGCCAACAACAACACCGGACTGGATTACTTCCGCATTTGACTTTGAATACTCTCTCTTTGTTTATATTTAATAAACATTGTTTCATTTTTACACCTGCGTTTGCTTCCGTCTTTTACAAGTCATTACAGAAGAATCTGGCCAACATGGAAGCAGCAGGTGGCCAGCCGATCTCCGCGTTGGAGGAGTTTCTCCAGCGATCTCTGGCTCGCATGGATCATCAGGATCAAACCATCGAGGACATGCGGAAGGCCGTCCAGGCAATGGTGGCGAAGGTTTCCGAGCTCTCTCAGCGATCTCCGAACATCACGCCTCCCACTGCGCCACCCATGCCGCCCGCACCATCTTCACCTCCAGGGGGTAGTTTCATCCAGGAACCGAGACTGCCGATCCCGGAGAAATATGCCGGTGAGCCCAACTACTGTCGTACTTTTCTCTCTCATTGTTCTCTACATTTCGCCCAACAGCCCCGGACATTCTCGCTCGAGGAGACCAAAGTGGCGTTCACGCTCTCGCTGCTCTCGGGCAAGGCTGCCCTCTGGGGGACGGCGGTATGGGAAAACCACGACAGCTGTTGGTCCTCGTTCGCCTCGCTTTCCGAAGAAATGAAGAGGGTTTTCGATCGCTCCGTCGCCGGGAGGGAGGCCGCCCGGCTCCTCACGGATCTCCAGCAGGGGGAGCGGTCGGTCTCGGACTATGCCATCGAGTTCCGTACCCTGGCGGCGGAGTGCAGGTGGAACGAGGAAGCGCAGTGGGACCATTTCCTGCATGGGTTGGCGGATCGGATCCATCGAGAGATCATCACGGCGGAATTACCGAAGTCGCTCAACGGTCTGGTGGACTTGGCGATCCGGGTTGACGCACGCCTGTCTACCGTTGCCAGAAGGAAGACTCAAGTTCTGCCCCTACGTCAAGCGGAGTCCACGGATCCTCCCATCGAAGTTTCCGCCGGTGGTCTCTCAGATCCGGAACCCATGCAGGTGGGTCGAGCTCGGTTACCCTGGAAGGAGAGGAATCGGCGGAGATCCTTGGGTCTTTGTCTGTACTGTGGTGAGTCGGGTCACCAATGCCAGAGGTGCCCGGTAAAAGACCAAGCCCGATAGTAAAACAGAGGCTACTATCGGGCAGGATCTCCGCAAAGAAGACCTCTACTACATCCACTCTCCTTCCGGTGAGACTACGGTGGTCCACTATGTCACACTCGGGGCACGCACTTCTGGATTCGGGGGCGGAGGGCAACTTCATCGACAGCTCACTAGCACGTAAGCTCAAGTTACCTTTCACTGCACTCACCCACCAGATTGCGCCCTTCGCCCTCAATGGACATCAGTTACCCACCATCAAGTACACCACAGCACCTATCACACTCATCACTTCCGGAAACCACACAGAGACTATTTCATTTTTTATTACTGACACTGCTCTCTCTCCCATAGTTCTTGGTCATCCGTGGCTTCATTCCCATAACCCAAGAATTGACTGGAAACTGGGTTCTGTTACCAGCTGGAGCGAGGAGTGTCATAAGTCCTGTCTTGTCTCTGCTTGTGTTTCTGTGTCTGAGTCTGTGTTTCAGGGGAAAGCAGTGGATTTGTCTACCGTGCCCGCGGAGTACCATGACCTGAAGGAGGTGTTCAGTAAGTCGCGGGCTGATTCTCTTCCTCCTCATCGTCCCTATGACTGTGCGATAGACTTATTGCCAGGTACGTTTCCGCCTAAGGGCAAGTTATACTCTCTGTCTGTTCCGGAGATGGAGGCCATGGAGAAATATATTTCTGATTCTCTGGCAACGGGGTTCATTCGCCCTTCCTCATCTCCAGCGGGGGCGGGGTTCTTTTTTGTGGGGAAGAAGGACGGATCCTTGCGACCTTGTATTGACTACCGAGGGTTGAACAACATCACGGTAAAGAATACTTATCCTTTGCCGTTGATGTCTTCAGCTTTCGAGAGGTTGCAGGGAGCGTCCGTTTTCACTAAATTGGACTTACGTAATGCATATCATTTGGTTCGCATCAGGAAAGGGGATGAATGGAAGACTGCGTTTAACACCCCTCGTGGCCATTTTGAGTACTGCGTGATGCGTTTCGGTCTCACGAACTCGCCGGCAGTCTTCCAAGCACTCGTTAATGACGTGTTGCGAGACATGGTAGATCAGTTCATATATGTTTACCTGGATGACATATTGATTTTTTCTTCGTCTCTCCAGGAACATTTGCAACACGTACGACGAGTGCTTCTGCGGTTGTTAGAGAATGGGCTTTTTGTCAAGGCGGAGAAATGCGTTTTTCATGCACAGTCTGTTTCTTTTTTAGGACACATCATTTCGACTGAGGGTGTTCGCATGGATCCTGAGAAAGTTAAGGCTGTGGTAGATTGGCCATCCCCAGAGTCTCGCAAGGCCCTGCAGAGATTTCTGGGGTTCGCCAATTTTTACCGGCGTTTCATTCGCAATTTCAGCCAACTAGCCGCACCTCTGACCGCTTTGACTTCCCCTGGTTTGACGTTCAGGTGGTCAGACGCAGCTGAGGCTGCGTTTGCCAAACTGAAAAGCTGCTTTGTTTCAGCTCCCATTCTTGTAACCCCTGATCGTTCACGTCAATTCATAGTGGAGGTCGACGCGTCAGAGGTGGGGGTAGGAGCAGTGTTGTCCCAGCGCGCATCCTCAGACGGAAAGGTTCATCCTTGCGCGTATTTTTCCCATCGTTTATCTCCTGCGGAAGTTAATTATGACATTGGCAATCGAGAGTTGTTGGCGGTCAAGCTAGCACTGGAAGAATGGCGTCACTGGCTTGAGGGGTCGGGTGTACCTTTCATTGTATGGACGGACCATAAGAATCTCGAATACATTAGAACTGCCAAAAGACTTAACTCCAGGCAGGCTCGGTGGGCATTGTTTTTCGGTCGTTTCGATTTTACACTTTCTTACCGGCCGGGTTCCAAAAACATCAAACCCGATGCTTTATCCCGTCTTTTTGAGCGTTCCGATCGTACTGCTACTCCCGAGCCCATTTTACCAGAGAAAATCATTATCTCTGCGCTCAGATGGGAGGTCGAATCGAAGGTTTTGACAGCCTTAGAAGGGGTAACGCCCCCGGCTCGCTGCCCACCGAACCGTTTATTTGTGCCGGAAGGGTTACGGTCAGACGTTCTCCAGTGGGGTCATGGTTCCAGTGTTGCTTGTCACCCAGGGGTTAGTAGAACTAGGTTTCTAGTCAAGCAACGATTCTGGTGGCCTGGTATGGCTCGTGACGTCCACGACTTCGTCTTGGCTTGTTCGGTTTGTGCCGTTGGTAAGACTTCCAATCGTCCTCCAGATGGGTTACTTTTACCGCTGTCTGTCCCTTCGAGACCCTGGTCCCACATTTCGCTAGATTTTATTACCGCCCTCCCACCCTCTAGGGGTAATACGGTGATTTTGACCGTAGTGGACCGGTTCTCGAAGGCGACTCATTTCATTCCCTTGCCCAAATTACCATCAGCCAAGGAAACAGCGGTAGCTGTCATTGACCACGTCTTCCGAATACATGGCCTCCCGACAGACGTGGTCTCTGACAGGGGTCCCCAGTTTGTGTCCAAATTTTGGCGAGAGTTCTGCAAATTGCTAGGGGCGACTGTTAGTCTTTCATCCGGGTTTCATCCCCAGAGCAACGGTCAAACCGAGCGAGCCAATCAGGACGTCGAAAGGGTGTTGCGATGTCTGGTTTCCAAGAATCCTTCGTCCTGGTGTCAGCAACTCTCAATTGTGGAGTACGCACACAATTCTCTGCCGGTGTCATCTACGGGCATGTCTCCATTTAAGTGTAGTTTAGGGTACCAACCACCTAATTTTGTCAGTACTGAATCCGAGGTGTCGGTTCCCTCCGCAAACGCACTAGTCCAGAGGTGCCACCGCACCTGGACCAGAGCTCGCAGAGCTCTGCTCCAGGCAAGGTCACGTACCAAGGCCAAGGCCGATCGCCACCGGTCGAAGCCTCCCCGATACGTCGTCGGTCAAAGAGTGTGGCTTTCGACCCAGAATATTCCGATGCGTTCCGTCTCGAATAAACTTGCTCCCAAATTTATTGGCCCGTTTTCTGTTACCAAAATCATTAATCCGGTAACAGTGCGTCTTAGCCTTCCTCCTGCGTACAGGAGGGTTCACCCCGTCTTTCATGTCTCCAAAATTAAACCGGTGATTTCTTCCCGTCTTAATCCGCATACCCCGGTTCCCCCTCCGCCTCGGATCGTTAATGGGGAGACCACTTATTCGGTTAACCGTATTCTGGACTCCAGACGGAGGGGACGCGGATTTCAGTACTTGGTGGATTGGGAAGGTTACGGTCCGGAGGAGAGAAGGTGGGTTCCTGCTCGGGACATACTGGATCACCGCCTTATTGATGAGTTCAATCAACAGGTAAAGCAGGCTGGGAACGCCGAGGGGCGTTCCTAGGGGAGGGGGTACTGTCACGGTAGGAAAATCCATTGTTTTCCTCCGTGTCATGTTTGTGTGTGTGTGTTGTTCACTTACCCTGCCATGTGCTCATTAGAGCGATCCCCTTCACCTGTGTGTTGATTGTCTCGCTCCAGCTGTTCATCATTACATCATCTCCATAAAAACTCACCTGACTTTCTGTTCCCTGCCAGATTCTATTGTTTGCTCAGTCTCCGTGTTGCTTGGTTGTTCCCTGTGCTTTGGATTACGTGTTTCAGTTGGATGTGTATTGTCGTCGTCGTCTTCGTGTGGATGTTCCGTGTCAGTCTGGATTTCACCACTGCTCACCACTCCACCAACGTCACACTCAAAATACCAACTTCCACCGTAGTCATCGTCACCATTGCCAACAACAACACCGGACTGGATTACTTCCGCATTTGACTTTGAATACTCTCTCTTTGTTTATATTTAATAAACATTGTTTCATTTTTACACCTGCGTTTGCTTCCGTCTTTTACAAGTCATTACACACTCACGCTACAATGCGCTACAAACACATTAATTTTGGATACATTTAACCAGTTTGTCAGTGGTCGTGGGTGGAGCTTTGTTTGTATGATGTCAACAAGAGAATCAAAACGGCATGCATAATGAGTCTGCTTTGGTTTAAAGGGATTAAAAATGAAGTTGAGGGTTTTTTTTATTGTATTCAAACCCTGCCAACCAGTGGCGGCCGGTGACATCTTTTTTCGAGGGCGCTCGATGCGATGTTCGTCACAACATGTATGCAGCCCGTCATGTATGTGGTTCCTTATTTCAAAATATGTGTTCGGCGCATCGAGTGAACCTATGTGCATCACGTGTTTTGTCAAAATAAGTGCCTGCTGCAGAAGCGTCTAAAGGGTTTATGATAAAAGAGACGCTCACGTTTAAGTACTCACGTAATCTCATCCATAATCAGAGATTACTGTAAAGGGAGGGTCTTGCATGTATTTTGTAAACGTGAGCGTCTATTTTATCATAAACGGTTTTGACGCTTGTACAGCAGGCACTTATTTTGACAAAACACGTGATGAGCATGGTTCGCATGACACAACAGACACATATTTTGAAAACACAAGCAACACACGACACTCCGAACACATATTTTGAATTTGCGCCACTCAGATGAGCAGTCACGAGCCGCCACTGCTGCCAACACACATTTATGTCCAAACACCTTGTAAAAGTGGATTTTTTAAAAAATGATGTGATGAAAATAACTAAACAAATAACAGCCACTGATTTTGTTTATATGAAACTTGGCATTCATTTACTTTCAGACACCAACATCTCTGCCTATCACTAATAAAGCAGTTAATATTAAGTCATAATACCTAATTATAATAATTTCTTGCGTTTTACTCACATAAATACCCACACAGACTAACATTAATTTCAGCCAACAGCATCTTTAGAGCTTGGTTTCCCCATGAGGCCATAAAAAAGTGCAGTCGGCTGTCATACGAGCTGCCCGGCAGATCAGATCTGAGTACCTCCGTGAAGTTTAAAGGTGACTCCTTACACTTGACGTTGTCAGAACTGATTTGTATCATTCGTACCTCTTTGGCAGTAATATTCACAAAAAGCTTCTCTCTCTGTCATTTTTTTCTACGCCGTCTTCATCACAATCAACAGGGGAGTTCACTCCGTGGAGGAGAGGGGAGGGGTTAAATTGGACACACATCTCATCTCAGGCTCATTACAAGCATTGTATAAAAAAGAAAGAGAGACAGCACACACACACGCATACATTAGACACTTGTGAGCCCCTTTGCGGTAGTTAAGCCAATGTATCTACACTCAAGAGTAATTCAGAGTTGGTTTTCCAAAGTGGCACGGATCAGTGCAGAGCTGGTCATGGAGGAACTGTACATTTAATTAAGTATATATAAAGACATTATCATTCAGCCTGTCTGAGACGTAATTTCCATCAGACATGTCAGGTTTTGATACTGCTCTTCACTCATACATGGACATGTGCACAACTACACAGATGTTCGACTTCACTTGAAGACCTGAAAGTGACATAAGTGCCAATTCATGGTAAACCCAGAGTCGTATAATAATAGAGTTATGACACTCACATAGACGTCCGTTGTTAGAATGGAATGCGGAAGTAACAGCGTTTCATGCAGTGACCGGTAGTGACGCATAGTTCCAAACGCAGCACTGAAGCCCATTCATTTCAATGGCACCTGCTGGTAAATCGATGAAATTACAGTTTCTCTTTACATTTTCGAACATTTCATTAATATAGTCAACAGTGATATTTTATGAACTCTGCTAGGTAATGATTATCGTTAATAATAACTAGGAAATTTTTTATATTTTAATGAGTTGTGTATAATGTGTGAATAATATAGATTTAATGGTTTAATATTTTATTACTGGTGGCAATCTACTTTATACTTATCTTTTTTATACATTACGAGTAACACTAGGGGGCAACAGCGACAAGCTATATGCCTTATAAGAAAGTCCCACTGCTTCACAATGCTGCTATGTGTTTCATTGTGTTTGGTAAGTAATACAAGTGATGTATCCTCGAAAATCATGTATGATTATATTAACATTTAATGTGTACTATAAATACAATTAAATATGAATTTAGTGTGTTTCTGAATTTAATGCTTCACTGTTACAAATAACCGCGTTGGCGATCTTTTTTGTGATTTTAATATAGTAAAAGTGTAGGAATTATGTTTTTAGCAGATTGATAGCCATTTATATAGCCATATTTTGCTACAAAAATAAAAGATAAACTGTGTTGCTGTAGTTGGTATAGATAACCACAGTTATCTTTGGGTCACAATTAACTGTTTATCTTTATTAACTGATTTACTGTATTTCCATCACTCCCTAGTAAAAAAAAAAAAAACGCTATAAACATAGTAAGTATAGTGATCAATTCCCATTACAAGCTAATATTTACCTAAAATAGCTGAAAACCTATGCAAACAGATTGACAGCCCTGCTTGGTTTGGAACTGTAGAACGTTACATGAATCACGTGACCGCGCGGCGGCGAGATCAAAGCGTTTCGTAACTCTGTTATTATACGACTCTGGGTAAACCATGTGAGTTTAGTGAGTGAACACACGCACTGTACGTTGTGAACACAAACAGACCACTGGCAGTGACCAGCGCCCCTCAGGTTACAAGTCCGACTCTATAACCATTAGTCCACTTTATTTTCATAAACCTGCTTTCATTATTCACATTATTGCACAGTGCTACTGTATAGCTTAGTGGTAAAGCATTGCATTAGCAGTGCAAAAGGTCATGGGTTCAAAACCAGGGGACACATATACTGAATAGATGGGTGATAATAAGTGTTAACGCAAACATGTGAATTATACATATAATACGTATACGTATAAATATAATATATATACATATACATACAGTACTGTGCAAAAGTCTTAGGCCACCACCACCAGACTTGTTGTTTTAGAAGTTTTTATGTCCATCCATATTTATTTTTCCATTTATTTTATTAAGATACAAACAGAAAATACAGGAAATATGTACACAAAATTATCAACAAAACAATTTTCGGAACTAAATGGCTTCTTCAGGCATCAGTCAGTATTTAGTGTGACCTCTCTTGGCATAAAACACATCTTGAGCTTTTTAGAGGAGACTGAAGTCCTGATTTCATTCGATTAGAATTAGAAATTAGGATTTAATTTAATTTAGATTTAAGAGATCCTTTAGTTGCATGCAATTGATCAAGTGGAATGTGATTTTACCCTAAAAACACATTTTAGCTTATACTTTTATGCTGTTTTTAATATTATATACACATTCCCTTTATTTTTGGTTGTATTATAATAAAGAGAAATAATGATCACTATAACATTGCAAACACAACAAATCTAATGGTAGCATGGTGGCCTAAGACTTTTGCACAGTACTGTATGTACAGTATGTATGAATCAAAACATAATACTGGTCCAAAAACACATGCCTGCCTTTCAGTTGTAAAGTATATTAAAATATAAATGCAAAATTAAATCCTGTATTAGGAGAGGAACCAAGGAGATATTTTCAATCACTTATGACGGCAATTGCACCACTGCTGTGAAAACAACAGTATGTCCATTTGGAAAATGCATCAAACTTAGACATCATTTGTCTGTGTTACCAACACACCACAAATTGCTTTCTCATTCTTTTCTCATTTGACAATGATTTTAGTAAAGTGGTGAATCTGAAGAATTAATATGACATTTATTCAAAAATAAAAAAGTTGCAGATAAGTAAGGGATAATGTACAGAGTTCATGCCGGGTCCTGATCAAAATGTTTGGGCTTATTTTGCGATAACAACTGGCTGCATGTACACTGCCCTACAAAGCCAAAGCGCAGTAACTACGCATTTGGTCAAAATTGAGTTAAGGGTTGAAATGGGGTTTGTGAGATCTGTTGCGTCTTGTGACAAAGTCTCCTGGTTCAATTTTGTCCCATTTCAGAGAAACGTGTGTGCCAAAATTGCAGTAACATGTTTGACTGGCTGGTGTAAAAAAAACTTTAAGGGTATTTTTCTCGGTTTTTGTGTTTGCGTAGTTACTGCACTTAGCCTTTGTAGGGCAGTACACTATCCCGCTTATTTACCTCATAATTAAGGTAAGGTACATTCAATATTGATATGAAATATTTTATTTGCTAATTTTCAACGAATGCAGACCTTCAACGATGAAAATCCTGTTTACTTTCAGTTTTAAGATACAACAAGATGTTTAAATGTCACAAACACACTATTTGGTTTAACCATTTGCAAAAAAAAAGAGTTTGGTTCCAAAACGCAATAAACGCCTTTATTGTTTTTTTTTAGTTACCGCCAAAATCAGTATTATAAAACGGCTCATTCTAGTTCTTCATTCTGATTGGTTGAAACGCTTTCTAAGCCGTGATAAAATACACTGGTAAACCCACGGTTCAGACCGCATCACAAGTATCACTGCGCCACTGTTGCTGCGTACTGATTTATGAAAATAAACACCACAGTCTTTAATCATATTTAAATTTTTCTACCTTTGCACAATTATGGCGATATCCAGATAAATGTCTTAGATATTGTTGAGTCATTTCGTCAATAAAGAGAAAACGTTCTTTGGGTTGTTTTTGTCTTAAATGGATATTTCCGCTATTGTCCACTAGATGGCAATCTTACCCAACTTAAACACTGACGCATTTACTCAACAAAACAGCGTTGTGGTGGATTTAGCGTGACGTGTACGTTTTGATGGCTTTGAATCTGATCTCTTACAAAAGTTCTTCACAAAAATGGAATTATCTCCGCTTTTGAAAATTTAAGAGGTGATAACTGATAAGAGAACAAATGAAGGTAGGATGAAACGTTTTTTGTTGTTGTTGTTGTTGGAAAGCGGATGGTCTGTTCTTTCATTTGATATTTTATGTTTATTTAAAGAAGATAGTTTTTCTGTTTTTTCTGCATTAAACTAAAACTGAGTCGGGCAACTTAAAAAAAAAAAACACTGACGTGGAAAGAGTTAAGCATGCTTCCAAGCATATTTGATCATCACTTCAACAGTTGCACGATATAAATGCTAATGTATATTTTAGATGAATGTTGATTTATAAAAAATAAACATCACAGTCTTAAATTATATTTTCATTGTGTCGTTGCTGCGTCTGTGTTGCTTGAGAATTGCGTTCTGTTGCAGCCACACTTGATTCTGAGGAACTACTTTGTTTGGCGGAAGAGCAATATTTGTACTAATATAATTACAACTTATTTGTGTTTCATTTTGTGAAACCCTGCTATGCATATGAAGTAAACGTTTTACAAACGCAATAAACCCCCGCGAAGCAGTGGGGTTACAGTGCATTTTATAACAGCTAAGGGGGTTGTAGGCACTCCGCTTCGCGTCGTGTCTAACAACGCCCCTTAGCTGTTATAAAATGCACTGGTAACCCACTGCTTCTTGGGGTTTATTGCTTTATTGTATCAGGTCAGTATTAAAAAGTAAAATCTTAATTTTTACGCAAAATCCAATATCAGCTGTGTTATTTTGTCATCTTTTCTCCCTTTTGTCCCAAAACGCTATAAACGCCGGTCCTCCTTCTCTGCAGAATGCAATAAATCAGCTCAACAAATCACAGCACACCATTCCACGCATTGTAAACAATAATGGTGGTGCGTTGAATATACACGGAATCCAAGTTTTCCTCGTTTACTTTGAACTTCATAATCAACAAACAAACAAAAACAAAATAATACTTTTGATGGCATTGATAAACCTGTAGTGGTTTCTGTGGCATTAAAGAAACGTAAGCCATCAAAATCTAATAATTTACGCCAGAGGCACTCGGGAGACGGAAAAATGACGGCTGTTGCTTGTTCTCCCGACCGCATCAAGCTTTTGTCATGCTAACACACTAACCCCTGGGGATCTTATGAAAAACTTTCCATTGTTTTACTCGAAGTCAACGAAAATCGAGCAGGACCAAAACATTAACAGTTTTGAATAATGTCATTAATGTTTTTTTTAATCAGTGTATACCACTAGACAACTTAAATGAATATAACATGGCAAAGATGAATAAACATTTATATTGATTCAATAGATTTATAGCATTTTGAAAACAAAAGCTTGTCATGGATTCATTGCATTTTGCGGAAAAAATAATCAGTTTTTATAATAAATCTTTGAAAATCAAAAATGGATTTGAATTTTTATGTTTTTATAGCCTAAAGATGCTATGTAAAAGTTTGTAACAGAAAATAGTGGTTTTCATCTTGTCTCTATTGGTATAGAAAACACATTTTTACCGAAATGAGTCAAAATGGATTTATTGCGTTTTAGGAATCAAACTCTTCAAAATATGATGTCATATATTATTATTAAAAGACATATTTATATTTATTTTTTGTGTAATATTAAACTGTGCCTGTCAAAATGGTTTGTAGCATCCGGCTTACGTGTTATTAGTTTTGAGCGGTTGCTATATGGGAATAACAAACCTGCAAATGTTGGGACTGTCCAATCAGAATAAAGCATTCCAACGAGCTGTGTAATAATGTTGGTGTTCTGGTAATTGTGAATTACCCGCTTATCTTACCAATAGGCCTACACCAGTATTTTATTCCTCAACACAAGCACTCTCATATAATCTACACGTTAACTTTTCAATGTGACTTTTCCTGGTTTACTGATAAACACCTGACTAAAACCTGAAGCTTATAAGGAAGAAGCAGAAGTATGAATACATTTAATGCGGTGCTGCCCTACAAACACTAAAATAAATGTAATAATACAGTGCATTTCTGATACCATAATACAATAATGTGGCATCAGCTAGTTTGTGGTCTGATAGTTGGAGCACAGATCTCATTAAACCCTGATTCTGGGATTAAAGAAGAATCCTCTTATTTCTACAAGCCAAACACACACACAACACACCTGCTCCAAAGCAACAGTCCTACTGTACGTCAATAACAAGCGGCTCTGAGCAGCACAGGTAAACTAATGATTTAGACTCTGTTAGGAGAGAAAGAGCAACGAAAAGATAAAGAAAACAGCCGCCAACCACCAATGACCTACCCCGGTGCTGCCGAACAAAAATAGCTAGATGTCAAACAGCGTTTGGGGCCGAACAATGTCTTTTGATACTGATCGATCTGCAGATGGTCCTGCTCTGGGGAAAACACTGCTGAAATATTTAAGAGACTTGTCTAAATAGAGTAAGACATAAATAATGTACTTTGCCCTCTACAAATCATGTTCTTACTAAGAGGCATTGATGTAGATATATTAGCTTAATAATGCTGAAATGCAGCATGCAGCAGTCCATTAAAAGTGCATATAGTGTCATGTGACACTGCAGGGGTTAAACAAAAAGTGCATTGAGCTAAATATACATTTAAATTATAAATATTTACAACCTTATGAATAATAATGTTGGGTAAGTACGCAATGAAGGAAGTGAAGACTGAGCAAACATTGAATTAATATGGACTTCATCTGTGAATCTGAGTTTTCATAAGATCCTACACTCTCCAAAAACAAGTAAAAAAATAAATAAAAAATTGTTGGCTTCAAGGGGTAAATAAAGGTCTTTCAATGCAGTATTGTAAGAAAAATGTTCATATTTAAAACTATATTTATGAACTATAGCTTCCGGTAATGGCTCCATTTTGGAAAATTTTGGCGAGAGTTTGGTGTTGGTTGCCAAATGTGCTTTGCAAAGTGACTCTTGTGAATTGCGTGAGTCCAATATAATGTTGTTATCAGAATAGTTACTATAAATTATAAAGTTTTAAATATTTTTAAATATTTAACAATATCACTGCAAACAATGATTTTCAAGAAAAAAAAATCTTATTTTTACTGAAACAAAACAAAAATACTATCTAAACATTTTTAAATTAAGAAGCTTTTTCTTGATTAGAAAAACGACCCAAAAAAATAAGTGTAGTTTTTAGACCAAAGATATCAAATTTAAGTGATTTTGTGCATAAAACAAGCAAAAAAATCTGCCAATTTTCTTGAATTTAATGTTTAAGAAAAATGTTCCAGATTTTTTTGCTTACCCCACACTGAAAAAAATGATTCATTGAATTTAATCAATTTTTTTAAGGTAAGTGGTTGCAATCAATTTATTTAAGCTACATTTAAACAAAAGTTTTATATTTTATTTTACGTTACTAATCCTTTTTGTTTAAATGTAGCTTAAATAAATTGATTGCAACCACTTACCTTAAAAAAATTGATTAAATTCAATGAATCATTTTTTTCAGTGCATTGGCAGATTTGTTTGCTTGTTTCATGCTCAAAATCACTTAAATTTTATATTTTTGGTCTAAAACCTAGACTTATTTTCTTGGGTCGTTTTGCTCATCAAGAAAAAGCATATTTTTACTGAAAACAAGACACAAATACTAAGAAAATATTTTCTTGAAAATCATTTTTTGCAGTGCACAGCTAGTATTACTGGTCAGAGAAGGTGCATTAATTACCTCCATCAAATTGTCAATGTGCCAATTCGTTGGAGGGAAACCAGACGGCTTTGGACGAGACCTGGGAGAACAAGGAAGGTTGTATGCAGGCACGTGGACTTGGTGTTGTTGTGTGTTAGTGCTTGAAAGTTTTGTTATAACAATGCCAGGGCTCATAAAGTACCTCCTGTATCCTCAAAGCTCACCCATCATAAGACGTCATAAGTAGACATATCTTGAATAGGAGAGAAAGGACATGCCGACAACTGGCAAGCCGCAAGTTGCGCTGCAGTTCAATGTCAGTTTTTAATTTCCTGTATTCAAAAACTTAGATATCAGATAACAAAAAACTCTCATCAGGCAGTTTTAAAGTGGCAGGCCTATAGCCCCTTTGTTTGGTTCACGGTTTCTGTCCCTTTTGTACAGAACTATTTAATTCCACCGGAAACCGAGGAAGTGCGCGCTTTTGGTGTATTCAATGAAAAGGCAACCGCAATCTACCTTTCTATTGTGTGGCAGCAACACGTGATTCTAACATGTTTAATTAGGTCTCTCCATCGCCTTTGACTGACGGTCCGGCAAAACACAGCGGACACAATGCAAAAGGTCACAGTCACTCACACAATAGTGCTCGAAGAGCATTAAAAGCATTCCATTAACCTACTGACGGTTTCGCACGATGCTCTGAGAGAAAGACCTTTGTATACGTGTTTGTAATGTTTAACCCGATGCTGGCAGCTTATATGTGCATGTCAGTATGCGCGAGAGCAATAAATCAATGTTACATATCAACTAACATTTTGTAGCTACAAGATGGGTATCACTAAATGACAGGCCATCCAACAGAAAACCTATTTAGGAGCCACACATACAGTACTGTAGACTAGGAAAGGAACATTTAAGAACTGTAACTATAACAATAACTATAAAGTTTTCAAAATGTTTTGCCAGACTGCAGTTTTTTTTGTTGTTGAAATGAAAACGAATTCAGCTAATGAACCTAAATGAGCCAACTGTTCACCAGCTAAGAGGCTGAACTGAACACACATACACTGACACAAACTGTAAGTGTCAGTTACATTATTGATGTGTGACAACAGAAACACTTAACATAACATATGGTCCTGTGGCTCAGCAGCTAGAGCATCATGTTTAGCAACAGTAAGTTTATTTGTGACCCTGTCTGCTAATTCCAGGCTAAAGTCTCATAATCTACTGTCATTATGAGATTTGGAGCATCAAAGTTTGATTTCAATCTTTGACTTGACTTTACTCAAGATGAAAGATATTATGGTTATATTTTCACAGAATGGTCAATTGTTAAGGGGGGTGGGGGGTTAAGCTTTTTCATGCACTTATTAACACTGTTAAAGGGTACATATCATGAAAATCTGACTTTTTCCATGTTTAAGTGCTATAATTGGGTCCCCACACTGCAAAAAAATTACTTTCTTAATTAGTATTTTTGTCTTGTTTTTAGTAAAAAAAAAATACAAATTCTTAAATAAAGATGTTTTTTCTTGATGAGCAAAATGACCTAGGAAAATAAGTCTAGTTTTTAAACAAAAAATATAAACTTTAAGTAAATTAGTGCTTAAAACAAGCAAAAATATCTGCTAAAGGAATAAGAAAAAATTCTTGAAATAAGTTTACTTTTTTCATAAACACTTAATTTAAGCAGAACAAAAATTTATTCCATTAGCAGATTTTTGCTTGTTTTAAGCACAAATTCACTTACATTTTATATTTTTGTCTACAAACTAGACTTATTTTCTTGGGTCATTTTGCTCATCAACAAAATACATCTTAATTTAAGAATTTACTAGTAAAAATACTAGTAAAAAAGTCATTATTTGACTGCAAAAAAAATATTTTCAAGAAAAACTTCTTAGTATTTTTGTCTTGTTTTCAGTAAAAATATCTAAAAATTCTTAAATTAAGATGCTTTTTCTTAATGAGCAAAACGACTCAAGAAAATAAGTCTAGTTTTAAGACAAAAAAAAAATCAAATTTAAGTGATTTTGTGCATAAAACAAGCAAAAAAATCTGCCAATGGGGGTAAGCAAATTTTTCTTGAATTCAGTGTTTGAGAAAAATATTTTTTGCTTACCCCATTAGCAGATTTTTTTGCTTGTTTAATGCACAAAATCACTTAAATTTGATATTTTTGGTCTAAAAACTAGTCTTACACTGCAAAAAGTGATTTTCAAGAAAAAATCTTAGTATTTTTGTCTTGTTTTCAGTAAAAATATCAAAAAATTATTGAATTAAGATGCTTTTTCTTGATGTGCAAAACTGCCCAAGAAAATAACTCTAGTTTTTGGACCAAAAATATCAAATTTGGGTGATTTTGTGCATAAAACAAGCAAAAAAATTTGCCAATGGGGTAAGCTACATTTTCTTGAATTTACTGTTTATGAAAAAAATGTTCAAGATTTTTTTGCTTACCATTGGCAGATTTTTTGCTTGATTCATGCACAAGATCACTTAAATTTGATATTTTTGGTCTAAGAGCTGGACTTATTTTCTTGGGTTGTTTTGCTCTTAAAGAGAAAAGCATCTTAATTTAAGAAGTTTTAAATATTTTTACTGAAAACAAGACAAAAATATAAGAACTTTTTTCTTGAAATGCTTTTTTTTGCAGTGTTGCAGTGCAGTGTTTCTATCAACCTAGAAAATTTGAAAAAACTTTTTGGAAAACCATTCTCTGCAAGAAAAAAATAGGTCATTAAAATTTGGCTCCCCCTGTGATGGCAGAAGGGGATAATACTGCCCTTAATCTGACTATCCAACCACAGCACTGTAATTTAGTGCGGAGCTCATTTGCATTTAAAAGGACACACCTACAAAGTGTCAATTTTAACATGCTATAATAAATTATCTATACGGTATTTTGAACTAAAACTTCACATACGTAATCTGGTGATACCAAAGATTTATTTTACATCTTAAAAAAGTCTTGTGAAATGTCCCCTTTAAAGTGTTAGATTCCTCATGCTAAACATAGGTAAAGTGTCAAAAAAGCAATTGGACGTATTGGAGTATTTCGACCGATATATTGCCAAGACAGATTTATCAGCCGATATATGAAGATATTTTTTAGCTGCTTGCTTTTAAATCACTCCCGCAGCAGCCCTGTGCTACACGCCGACCGGCTCATATGGCCAAACACACAGCCAGCGTCTAACAGATAGTGAGATAACTAATCATCATTCCCTTTTTTAACGTGACATTTTGTTGTGTGTAACACTACGAGTCCAGCAACCAACAAAGTGTCACTCAAACAGTTTTGTGAGGTTTCCATGCAAAATCAATGTGTATTTGGTTTCACCAACTGTTTGTGTTCCTCAGTTAATATAATTAACATTTTAAATATCCGCCTTATATCGGCCACATTGCTCTCTTCTTATAATTGGCCATCAAAAAAAACAAAACAAAAAACATATCGGTCGACCTCTAGTTTACAAGTTTCAGACATGAAAGTACATAACAGTCTTGCTTTATTTCTTTTATGGACAATTTCAGTGCAGTATAGTGGAAGTCCTTATATGGGCACTTTAATCACAATAACGCACGCACACACCAACCAAGAGTTGACACAAAATCAATGTCACCAAAAAAGTGAGGTTTGTGAGGGAAATTTAAGCTTAAAGACGAGAAGTTGTGGTTTAAAAGTGGATATTTTGTATTTTTTTGTCAAAAATGACAATAATTTCGCTAGATAAGACCCTAATGCCTCATTTGGGATCGTTTATAGTCCTTTGAAACTCCGTAGAAAAAAACTGTTAAGTGTTGAGTTAAGTATTAAATGTTGGGCTCTATTAAAGTCCATTAAAATGAGAAAAATCCTGCAATGTTTTCCTCAAAAAACATAATTTCTTCTCGACTGAACAAAGAAAGATCAACATTTTGGATGACATGGTGGTGAGTAAATTATCTGGATTTTTCTTTTAAGAAACTGGAATATTACTTTAAGAGACACACACGCAGACTAAAAGCTAACACACACATACACATTGAAGACATAGACAGACGCACACACAGACACATCACAAATGTCATGCTGGGGCAGTGTAACCACATAACAAAATTGTAGTGCCACAACCTCTCACTCAGGATCATACAAATACATAAACAAAACTGAGCTCTGCTGCCATCTTAAAGCTCCTCCTCTATAAAATGACATTCTGTCTCTCGCTCTCTCTCGTCTCTTGTTCGCTTGGGGTCCTCCGTCAAGTAAGTGGCGACAGAGAGGTGAAATTGTCAAAAGTGATGGATGACTATCAACCTTCTGCTCTCCTCTTTTCAGTCCTCTGAGATTTACAGAGCTGCTGACTACCAGGCATGAAAACCAATCTCTTTCTTCATTTCTATCCTTCCCTATATCTCTCCCACACTCTTTCCATCTTCCTTCTCTCTTCTATCTATTCATCTAACTCTATTATCTTAAGCCATTTCATTCACTTCTGACAGATTTGGAGAACGCCATCTATCTACGTGGCCAATCAGCTCGTGGCGCCGCCGGGTTGTTCGGCGGACAGGTTTGTCTCGGGCGCCGATGTAAATCGTCGTGGTCTATGACAACCGTTCCGCCTCCTGTCCTCTCCTCCCAACAGGATGAGAAGTGGAATATGTGCACGTCTAAATGCCGCAATTATAACATCAGAAAGGGTGGCACCGTAGGCTAATTGTGCTCTCGAAATAGTAATGGCTTTATTATCACAACTATTTTAGTTAGCGTAATGATTGTTAGGAGGCATTATGTTAATGCAATTAAGCACTAGCATTATTGTTCCAGACCTTTAAATTGGGGGGCACACTGTTTATATATACTCAATGATACATTAAACTGCCCCTTAGGTCAAAACGCAAGGGACATGAGGAGACTAAAGATTAATATGGGTTAAATAAAAACAAACATAGCAAAGGCAAACCAGCCATTACTGGTCCAAGCTACAGTACATACTAAACAAATCTTTTTCAGCATCCTAATTTAACATTTCTACATAACTCGGGCGCAGCTGCAGATATCCATCTCTGTCTGCTTTATTTATTGTACCTATCATTTATTTTACAGCAACTCTATAGATTCAGTGGCCAGTCACCGAGTTTCAGTATTTCAACACTCCTCTAAACATGCATGTGCCGCATACTATAATGATATGTAAATGTAATTCAAATTGACATCAAATCGACTATAGCGAGCCTGTGGGAGTGACCTTAGACTTTTGAAGAGCGAGCTGAGAGAAATGGTTATTGGCAGGAGTTGCCCTTTTGGTGCACATCAGAGACCATTTTTGTGGTTTGTCTTATAATGAATAAAATGAAGATCTGAGTGTTTGCTTAAAGGATAGTTTACCCAAAAATTTGAATTCTGTCATCATTTACTCACCCTTACAATATGTTGTTATAAACCTGTATGAGTTGATATTTTGTTGAACACAACGGAAGATATTTTGATAAATGATGGTAAGCATACAGTGGATGGTACCCATTGAATTCCATTATATTTGTTTTTCCTACTATGGAAGTCAATGGTTACAATCAGCTGTGTACTTATCAAAATATATTCTTTTGTGTTCATCAGAAAAAAGAAATTCATACAGGTTTAGAACAACATGAGGATGAGAACACTTTTATTTTTGGGTGAACTATCCCTTTAAGATCAGCACAAAAATTGCTTAAAGGGGCCATGGCATGAAAATCTGAGTTTTTCCATGTTTAAGTGCTATGATTGGGCCCCCAGTGCTTCTATCAACCTAGAAAATGTGAAAAAGATCATCCCAGTAACTTAGTTTTGGTAAACCATTCTCTACAAGCACATGGAAAAATAGGTAGTTGAAATGTGGCTCTCCTTATGATGTCATAAGGAGCTCTTATTATAATAATACCACCCCTTAATCTGCACTATCCAACCACAGCACTGCACAATTGAGTTTTAATTGCAACAAACCACCATCATTGTGATCAGTGTTTGAATTTCATCAGCTCATTTGCATTTTAAAGGACACACCCAATACGGCACATTTTTGCACACACCTACAAAGTGACAATTTTAACATGCTATAATAAATTATTTATATGGAATTTTGAGCTAAAACTTCACATATGTGCTCTGGGAACACCAGTGTTTTATTTGACATCTTAAAAAAGTCTTGTGCCATGGCCCCTTTAAATGGCATAAATAAAGTATTACTGTGACCTCTCCTCGTGGTCATGCAGTCTTCCCCAGGTTAATCAGATATGTTGATGTTTCCTTTCACATTTCACGGCTCATGAAATTGCAAAGGATTCCATCGTAGAAATGCAATTTTCCACGGAAGCGTTATGTTCTCGTGTTGTCGCCATGTTACTTTTTTATTTATTTATTGCGTTTGTTTGTTTTGCTATTTTTACGCCAAAGGACGAGATGGGGTGTGATTACCCAACATGCCAGCAGCACATTGAGCAAATTTAGACTGGAGTGCGAAGTGAAGTACGGCGTCACAAAGGCTTTAAACAAACACACACACACACCTTTTACGGAAAATACACGCTTGAGCTGGGATGTTGAAGCGAACTGCTTTTAGAAGTTATTTTTAGCTTCTCTCTCGCTGCGTCCACTCTCTGTCAGTAGAGCGGTCCATTGGGGGATAGAACGAATAGAAAGAGAGAGAGAGAATCCTTAGTTGACCCGAGGGTGAATCACTAAGACCGTTCTGCACACAGACTGCTCTGAATTGCTCTTTACGTGTTAAACTTTAAAGGGACATTCCACTTTTTTTGAAAATATGCTCATTTTTCAGCTCCCCTAGGGTTAAACATTTGATTTTTACCTTTTCGGAATTCATTCAGCTGATCTCCGGGTCAGGCGCTACCACTTTTAGCATAGCTTAGCATAATCCATTTAATCTGATTAGACCATTAGCATCGCGCAAAAAATAACCAAAGAGTTTGGATATTTTTCCTATTTAAAACTTGACTCTTCTGTAGTTACATCGTGTACTAAGACAGACGGAAAATTAAAAGTTGCGATTTTCTAGGCAGATCTGGCTAGGAACTATACTCTCATTCTGGAGTAATAATCAACCCTTTGGTTGTTTTCGAGCGCGATGCTAATGGTCTAATCAGATTCAATGGATTATGCTAAGCTATAATAAAAGTGCTAACGTCAGACCCGGAGATCAGCTGAATGGATTCCAAAACTGTAAAAATCAAATGTTTAACTCTAGGGGAGCTGGAAAATGAGTATATTTTCAAAAAAAGTGGAATGTCCCTTTAAGTTCCCACCTCCACCGGGCCAGCAGCCAATCACACAGCGGGGGTGGCAGATGGGCAGCTTGGAGAGCAAATGTGGCTCTGGCTTCAGTGCGTGTTGTTCTTTTACAGGATGATAAGGTCAAGTGTTTTTCTGCCTCATTTTTTTTCTCCAAAAGTCTGCCACCGCTGAGGTTTCGGCAAGCGCGCAAAAAATTACCACAGGCTTGTGAGAGTCAATATGTTATTTAGCTTTTATCTCGATCTTCTATAATTAGAATACAGCCCCCTTGTCAGTTCTGACACTGTGCCAAAATCCCCTACAGGCCGGAGAATGAATCACAGAGAGATAAAAATTGCAACAAAACCTGCGAGATTGTCTATGTGTGAGGTGAGCTCATGTTGTTACTATCAGCAGGTATTCTCCAAAACCATTACTGTCCATACAAGATATGAAGACTTTACGAAAAACGGGGATCCGTACTAAAACGTACTGGCGAACGTGACTGCGCAGGGGTTTCCTGTGATCGTAGGGTTGCTGGCTTTTGACCCTGACTGTTCAGTAGTGGAGGATGATAGATTTAGCCTTCTCTCCTGCTGCTGTTGGCCCATCAACACAAGCTAAAATGAGAAAATTGAAGTGGGGCGGTGTTATTGCCTCTGAGTCTCTAGAGGCTGATGCATCGTGGGGTGGATAGAGTGACGGAGCGAGAGTAAGAGAGGTAAATAATGGCACAACATTGTTACTGAAACCCATTTTCGCTCTGTACCGCCATCCATTCACCTTGGAAATGCCACAACCGCCACAACAAGCAAACTAATCGGACGGAGAAGGGGTTTTAAACAAGCCAGCGAAAAGGCCGCGGTCAGAAGCCGCCACCACACGAGCAACAGCAGTGCTGCGTCGGCAGGAAGTGATGTCACAGGTCAGTGTTTTAATTCGGCGCATTCCCGGAGGTACGGTGACCGCTCGGCCCTGCCGAATCAGCAGTGGTGATGGAGAAAGGGTAGGCGTTAGTGGCACGCCGTCTCGGTAGAATATCAATCTGCTGCGTCTAACCATCTCACCCCTCAGCTAATGACCTTATTAATTAATCAGCGCTGAACTGACTCCTTTATTTTCTCCCCTCCCCTCTGCTTGCCTTTAACCCCTCCCACGTCCTTTCGTCTCCACTGGGGAGAGTGTTTTGTACGTGTGAGGTGAGCTTTACCCCATCTGTGGCTGCAGTACTGTTTGGCAGTGTGTGGTTTTGATTGAGGGGCGCTATAAAAGCAATCTTCCAGACCTGGGGAAGGAGAACGGGATGGTGAGGGGTATGAGACATAGAGAAAGTGAGTGTGGGCGAGCGACACTCATTTTCCTGCACATTGCACGTCTGGCTGCCTGCCTGCCGGGGCCTGCGTTTCACATAGCACATAGTTTATTATGGCGGCTGCTATCGGCTCGCAGGCGAGTCTCTGCTCGGAATGAAAACAGCAAAGTAAAACCCCATTCGGGGCATCTGGTGTCTCTGACAACCACACAAACCAAGACAAAGGACAGAGCGAGAGAGATGCAGAGAAATGAACGAGAAGACGAATAATAAGCTCGGCTCCGCCACCTTGGAAACGCGGCGGAGCATTCGATAGCTTTTACGTGCGTGGCAATGCATCACGCCGAGCGCAACGGTAATGGCCGCTCTGTTTACTAAATGCATAAGGGTGTTAATGTGCAGGCTAACCTTTGGAAAGTCACGCCGGAATGAAAGCGATGGCTTTCTCCGCACTTGAGTGATTAAACTCTCATAAGCGTAGAAAACAGCACGCCCACCATCGATTCATGCAAAACAAATCAATATACACTAAACATGCATAGAAATACATAGAAACCAGCCTTACACTGATAGCCAAAATGATACACTACTGTATGTGAATAAAAAATATTCATATTTAATAGGGAGATATGTTTGTTACATAGGCATTGCTGTTTACAGAAATGTCATACAATGTCGAAATCCTAAGAAGAGCATCAGTTGTGCGTGACTGTTCTGCTTTTCTAAAAGAATCGAAGGCCTGACAAACAGCAGGGGACTGAAGGATATCAAGACTGCATGCAGTTGTTTTGAAGGTTTTATTCAAATTAGATATATTAGAATGGATAAAAGATATATAAAGTATTGAGATTAAGTATGCAGCACTGTCTCTCTAAACTCATCTCTGTTTAGGACCTCGGGTTTTCGGATCTAAGTGGACCCATGAAGATCTCTAATCCCCGGACCCTCGATTATGCATGAGTTTGGCAATAAGACTTTTGCACCATACTGTACAGTAAATCCATTTGTTAGGCCACAGTGAGGTACAGGGCTATAAATGCTAAAATGCTACTGTCAGGTATCATACTTTCACCCATTTATATATTTCTGAATGATGCGGCCACCTTAAACAGTTAAATGCAATCCACTGCGCAACATAAATAATATCATATCCAAGTGGCCGATCCATCGTCCAAACTCGTATTCAACATTATTTTCTCCATTAGGTAATTGAGTATGTTCTCAAAAATGACTGTGAGCACAGCTCCTTGAGAGCTTCACATTTGCACAAGAACAACTTCAATGTTACAGTCTAATATTGATTAATCTATAAAAGGAAAAGCAGGTCTGGGTTTGGATTACTTTTATCGTATTACTACAGTAAGAGTTGCACATGGGATCGCTAATGGTGTCTCTCTAACACGCGCTGCAGGGAAGGTCAGAGATGAGATCTGGGATAAGCAGGAGAAACATACACTAATGTCTTTAGCTTTCAGGCTAGTGTTTCATGAGCACATACTTAGCCATGGTCAATTCAATCAAAGGGCAGATAATAACAGTATCAGAAATGTCTGTATTCAAGGCAGCGCATATAAAATGATGTCATAGCTGAGGGTACAAGATTTGATACAGGAATTTACAGGGACAGAATGATCCCGAACCAACTGACAAACAAATTAAACAAACTTAAATTGTGATAATATACAAAGTATGGGCTACAGGCAAACAAAATACTTAATAAGTGACAAATGTAAATTTGAATACTTCTCTAAAACTATACTGCGATTTAGATGCAGTCACAGCATCCCCTCATCCGTAAGAGACAGAGACAGCAAGAAAGAAAGAGATGGAAATTGAGAGGTAATTCAAATGCAAACGAAAACCCATAAAGATGATAGAATGAGCATCATTTCATGAGATCAGATTAATTAATCTGGTACCTGCCTGGCACAGTGATGATAAAACAGGAAGAACATTGGCATATACTTCAACATGATGGGAGAATGCGAAAGAAATGAGGAAACAGGGAAAGGAGGAAATTAAGGAATAAAGGAAGAATTGAAGGAAGGCAAACAAGTAAGAAATCAGGCAAGAAATAATAAAAAAAATTAAAGAAAGAAGGTTTAAAGCAATGCAAGAAAGGCAAAAAAGAGAGAAAAATATAAGGAAGAAAGGAAAGAGGGGAAGAAGAAAGGTTTCATAATAAGAAAGAAAGAAAAAAGATAACAGATAGATAAAAAAGTTAATAATAGATAGAAAGAAGGAAGGAAGGAAGGATGAAGAGAAAAAGGCAGGAGGTTTGAAGGAAGGCAAGAAAGAAAGATGTAAAGAAGGAAGGTTTAAAGGAATGCAAGACAAAGAAAACAGAAAAATATAAGGAAGGAAGGAAAGAGGGGGGAAAGAAAGGTTTGATAGAAAGAAAAAGAAAGAAAAAAGATTGAAGGAAGAAAAGAAGGAAGGAAGGAATGAATAAAAAAGTCTACAGGAAGGAACGAACGAAAGATGGATAGAATGTTTGAAGGCAAGAAAGAAAGAAAAAAGAAAGATGGAAAAAAATAAGGAGATTTGAAGAAAGGCAAGAAAGAAAGAAAGAAAGATGTAAAGAAGAAAGGTTCAAATAAATGCAGGAAAGAAAGAAAAATATATGGGAGGAAGGAAGAAGAAAGGTTTGATAGAAAGAAAGAAAGAAAGAAAGAAAGAAAGAAAGAAAGAAAGAAAGAAAAATATAGCAGGATGGAAAGAAGGAAGGAATGAAAGAGGGAGGGAAGGGAAAAGACAATTTTGAATGAACAAAGAAAGAAAAAGAAAGAAAGAAAGACATTAAGAAAGAAAGATTGAAGGATGGAAGGAAGTAAAAAGAAGGATGAAAAAGAAAAGAGAGGAATGAGGTTTGAAAGAAAGAAAGAAAGAAAGAAAGAAAGAAAGAAAGAAAGAAGAAAGAGGGGTTTGAAGGAAGGCAAGAAAGAAAGAAGAAAGGAATGAAAGTCTGAAGGAAGGAACGTTTGAATGAAAGTTTGAAGGAAGGCAAGAAATAAAGAAAAAAGAAGGATGGAAAAAAGGAAGGAGGTTTGAAAAAAGGCAAGAAAGAAAGAAAGAAAGAAACAGAAGGATGGAGGGAAGGAACAGAAGTATGTAGGAAGGAAGGAACAAAAGAAGAAAGGATAGTTTGAAGGAGGTTTGAAAGGAAGGCAAGAAAGAAAGAAAGAAAGATGTAAAGAAAGAAGGTTTAAAGGAATGAAAGAAAGACAAAGAAAGAAAAATATAAGGAATGAAGGAAAGAGGGGAAGAAGAAAGGTTCAATAGTAAGAAAAAGAAAGAAAGAAAGATGGAAAAAATGAAGGAGGTTTGAAAGGAAGGCAAGAAAGAAAGAAAGATGTAAAGAAAGAAGGTTTAAAGGAATGAAAGAAAGACAAAGAAAGAAAGAAAAATATAAGGAATGAAGGAAAGAGGGGAAGAAGAAACGTTCAATAGTAAGAAAAAGAAAGAAAGAAAGAAAGAAAGAAAGAAAAAAAGATGGAAAAAATGAAGGAGGTTTGAAAGAAAGGCAAGAAAGAAAGATGTAAAGAAAGAAGGTTTAAAGGAATGAAAGAAAGACAAAGAAAGAAAGAAAAATATAAGGAATGAAGGAAAGAGAGGAAGAAGAAAGGTTCAATAGTAAGAAAAAGAAAGAAAGAAAGAAAAAGATAGCAGGATTTAAAGAAGGAAGGAAGGAAAAGGGAGGCAGGGGGAAAAGAAAGGTTTGAATGAAAGATTGAAGGATGGAAGAAAGGAAAAAAGAAGAAGGAAAAAGAAAGGAAGAAGGTTTGGAATAAAGAAATAAAGAAAGAAAGAAGAAAAAAAGGAATGGGGTTTGAAGGAAGGCAAGAAAGAAAAAAAAAAAAGAAAGAAGAAAGGAAAGAATGAAAGTCTGAAGCAGGGCCGGAGTGGGGCCACTTTTCAGCCCGGGAGTTTCAGGCCCAAGACCGGCCCACTTTTTCCATAGTGTTATTCCAAATTAGCACTTTTTTCAAATTGGATAAATAAAGCAACAGTTCAGCTCTTACTATAGTTTTTATTAATATCATGGTTCAACAAATAAGGTAAAAGTTAAATAATATTTCACTTAAGATAAGAAGTTAACAAAAATATTCCTCCACACTCTAAAAAAGGCTGGATTACTTTTTACCCATAATGGGTAAATATTGGACAGAACAAATGCTGGGTTAAAAATTACACCATGCTGGGTTAAAAATAACCCAATGTTGGGTTGTTGTTATGCAAACATGGATTATAATAACCCAACAGGTGGGTTAAAACAACCCAGCACTGGGTCAATTTTAACCCAGCAGCGTGTTCTGTCAAATATATAAAATATATAAACCAGCGCTTTTTAGAGTGTATTCCACAAGGAAAGGTTGATAAATTATTAGCATGGCTAATGCTATGAGGCGGATGATTAATGCGAATAGAAATATAAAAGTCCTAATTAAAAAAGAAAACAATTTGACAAAAATATTAAATACAATATTGGGTAAATGGCATAACAAGTGATTTATAAGCTTTTTTCGGCTGGTCAGTTTTGACTGGGAAAACAAAAGGTGTTATAGGGTTCTGAACACAATGGGTTAAATAACTTTAATTCATATTGTTTACTCATGGCCTCCTCATTTTCAGTGGGGGACTGCTCAGAAGCTGCTTGCATAATATTTGCAAAGTCTATGAATCGCCATGTATACACAAAAGGGTAATATTTTAACAAAAAAATTTGGCTTTTAAATAGTTTGACAACGGTATTAGCCAAATAATTACGTTGCTAATGCTAATCATTACTAGGCTTATTTCTCTTTAAGTTACCTGTTGCCACTTTTGTTTGTCCTCTTGAAAATAAATCTGTAAGTTTGGCACATTTGGCATCCTCCTCCTCCAATGGATTTTTTTCTTCAATCTGTTTTTACGCCCTCCTCCTCTCAGACGCGTTTTGTTACGGTAGGGCCGGCCCAGCCTACCGGAGAAAAGTTTGGACGCGCTATGGACCGAACCAACTCTATGGGAGGGGAGGGGAAAACTCCCTCACATGGTACAACCCATGCAGAGGCTGCGCGCTGCAGTGTCAATGCGAAACGTGTGAAGTTTCATTTAAGAGAAGATAGACTCACTAACGTGACAAATGTAAAAAAAAAAAAAAACTCGACCGGCCCAAAAGTGAAGCGGCCCACCGGGAACTCTCCCGGTTCTCCCGATTACCCACCCCGGGCCTGGTCTGAAGGAAGGAACGTTTGAATGAAAGTTTGAAGGAAGGAAAGAAAGAAAGAAAGAGGATCTAAAACAATGGGTATTATCCAAAGGAATGCTGATATGTGGGTTGCCATAGTGACTGCAGACGGTGTGCCAGTCATGACCATAATCAGAGACATCGCTAAGTGTAGCTGTCATCAGAACACAGGAACAGAGAAAGAACCACGAGCACAGACGTCTCTTTGACTGCTAAACAGGACGGATGGGAAATGGACTCATCTGAATAAAAGTAAGAAACATTCAATCACTTTCAACAACAAACTATTTGCTTTTTGGTGCTAATAACTAATTGAAAGTCTACATGACCTTTAAATGTAAAAATCTTAGAGATTTGCCATGCATAGCATCAGTGAGGTGAAATATCCTTACACCAGAAAATGAGGTGAAATGTCAGTATACCATCAAGAAGAAATGGAGGGCCTTGTGGAGAGTAGTGGATCCAATTTATTTAATGGGAATCATTCAATATCAGCCTATAAAGGGATTATATCATAGCTGACTGCTCATTTCCATCAAATAGCCTGTGTGAGTTCTGCATTATACCTGCTGATCCATGTGCACACATAAGCTGCAGATTTCAGTTATAGCCAGCGATGAACATATGCTGAGTGGATGCATATGTTTAACTATTTTGTGCTCAGTTCGATTGGAACGGAACTTTTGGAGGATGATCCTGGATTTGGCTTTATTGAGATCCGAATTAAAATCCAGTTTGTACAGGATCCGAAAACTCAGAACTTCAGCATGAATTTAGCAAACCGGAAACAAGTTGTTTAACTATAAACTTGTTTTTTGCCATTTCAAATGGAAATAAAAGACACTTTTTCATTTCACTTTAAATATAAATGACTATGTGGATAAACCGTAATGACTCTATTTGATTTTTTAATGCACGTTCAGAAGCCACAGTTTTATTGTTTATCTAAATAAACTGCTTAGCACTTTTCTTTGAAAACACATTTCACAACTGTGGCATCTTATTTAGACGGCGTTTCATAGCCATCCAATTGTAGCATCCAAAATAGCCTGCAATTCCACACTCGATTCGTAAATTCAATACTTAATTAAATGAGCCAGATAAAATCATAAATACATTAGGAGAATAAATCACATCAATTTACTTTAGCATTTCAAGGTCTGCGGTTTTCCCTGTTCTCTTCTCCAAAACCTATTTAATTGTAAATGTAGCTTACTGTTTTCAAGGTTGTGGGGTAATATGTCTTGAAATTTCCCCTGCATACATTTGCAACAGCACACATCTAGAGGTTACCGCACCATTATCTCTCCACTGTTAATGTGGACCAGGGCCAATTTAAAAAGAGCATGACCCAAGGAAACTTTATTAAAGGGACACTCCACTTTTTTGAAAATATGCTCATTTTTCAGCTCCCCTATAGTGTTAAACATTTGATTCTTACCGTTTTGGAATCCATTCAGCTGATCTCCGGGTCTGGCGCTAGCACTTTTAGCATAGCTTAGCACAATCCATTGAATCTGATTAGACCATTAGCATCGCGCTAAAAAATAACCAAAGGGCTTTGATATTTTTCCTATTTAAAACTTGACTCTTCTGTAGTTACATCGTGTAATAATATGACGCACTGCCCGAAAATAGTCCCCTGCCATTGAAAGTTACTAAGGGGACTATTTTTGGCTGCTGCGTAATATCATTGCGCCTGCTGCAGCCATGTTACAGCAGCAACTCCTTGGTTATGCCAGAATGAGAGTATAGTTCCTAGCCATATCTGCCTAGGAAAAAATCTAAACTCTTTGGTTATTTTTTAGGCGCGATGCTAATGGACTAATTAGATTCAATGAATTATGCTAAGCTATGCTAAAAGTGCTAGCGCCAGACCCGGAGATCAGCTAAATGGACTCCAAAAGGCAAAAATCAAATGCCTAACTCCAGGGGAGCTGGAAAACCAGCATACCTTCAAAAAAGTGGAATGTCTCTTTAATGCTGTAAAGTGTTATGAATGTGAATGCTTTTAGAGGGCAACACTTGTTGACTACATCAATGCATACTTCAATATAGTGCCATCATCTCCTCGATCATTTAAGCTCTCATAAAATCTAGTGGGTAAAAAATTATGAATTAAAAGACAGCAACAATATCGCAATCACATGCTACTGTATGAAGACATTTTGAAAGCTCTCAATCCAGATTTTAAATTTTTACTAAAAATGGGCAATTGAAAAAAGTAATTTAATGCAGTTTAGACTCAAAAAAAAAAAAAAAATTCTGCAAAGAAATAACTAAGCAGTAGAGCATTGTGTTAGCAGCGCATAAGGTCATGGGTTTGAGTCCCAGGGAACATATAAACTCAAAATGTATAGCTTGAATGCACTGCAAGTTGCTTTGGATAAAAAAAATCCCAAATATGTGAAATTATTAGCCTGGGTGCCAGCCGAACTTAGCCCCGCCCACAATATTTCAGGTCGAGAAGTTCGATCTGGTGTCGTTCCGTTGTGGCGCAACTATGCTTGACCCAAAGCTGGTCGAACCAATCAAATTGTCAGGGAGGGCTTTATACAATGATGGACAGATGATCAACAGTAACGTAATCAACAACAAAGACAGATAATTGAGATGTGAAGATTTTGCCATCAAGTCTGTTCTAGAAGATATCGACAGCGCATTGATTTTTAAAGAGGAACAGAGAAACGCGATCAAGGCATTTGTTGATCGGAAAGATGTTTTTGCCGTCCCTTCTACGGGATTGGCAAAAGTTTTGTTCATTTATCTTCTGGCTCCGATGGTCGCTAAGAAGATGGGACACAATGAAAACCCAGTGGTCATTGTTGGTTCTCCTTTGGTCGCACTCATGGAGGACCAAGTCAAAGAAGCAACTGAAATGGGCATCGCGGCAAAGCAAGTCAGTGTGCACGACAATGTGCATATAACTAGCAGTCGTTGCCAGCTCTTTTTTGGCAGCCCATGGATGAAGTTCATCTAACTTACAAATGGTAATAATAATCATAGCCCAATAGAGCGGTATCAGACTCAAATTCTTACTATAATTTTGAGTATGACAACGTCAGGCTATGAAATTATAGTTTAGTCAGATGAATGCATTCAATTCTGAGTCCTAGATAGATGGCACATTGATGTTTTGATATGTCTATATTTGGTAGACATATTATAAATGTCTATATTTTGGTAGACTAGTTGTTTGATACAAACTATCGTACACCTTGTCCAAAAGCGAGAGTAGACCCAGGAAGAGACCCAAACTTCTGTTGTTCAGAGAGTTTGGGTCAAGGTGATCCATTGGTCAATGGAGCCGAAGAGCTGCGTGAAACGGCATGGCAAGGCGCATGTAGAGAACAGTGAATTTACCATTGAGAGGGGCGAACAAAAGCGGAGAGCGAGGGGTGCCGCTGCAATGGACTTTAGCTTGATTAAATGGTCAGTGAGTCGGAAAACATCCCTTATGTGATCTGTGACCCCGGGCCAAAATCTTTTTACGGAAAAGATTAAATGAAAACACCTTCAAAAGGAGACACGGGGACAAAGTCAAGATAGCTTCTCTGAAGAGGAAAACACAGAAAAGACAAACTGCACACACAGACTATATCAAAATATACTAGTGCACACATCTGATTAAACAACAATCTAAAAGACTGACTGACTATACAGTAAGATATACATTGCGTAATAAAACAATATCACACGCAGAAGTGTGCTATAGCACAGATTCAAAGTTTGATTTCAATAGGCTTTATTCCCAGCTGCACTACTTCCTGAACTTCAGCCAGCTCCTTGTTTCCTGTCTGCCATTATTGGACAAACTGATTAATCCAGGTGTGTCTGATTATTGTTGTTGTGACTACTGAGGGCAGGCACACCTGAATTAATCAGTTTGTCCAATAATGGCAGAAAGGAAACAAGAGGTGTGTTCGAGATCATCCGGCGCTGCGCAGACCGATCGGCAAGGTTTGCCGCTTGCAGTCGAGGGAGGAACTGAAGACGGAGCCATCAAGCCAGACCCCTGCTGCTTGCCGTAGTGACGTGTGCGCCGTGTTTCCTTGTTTTTAATCGCAAATGAAGTGAATTAGATGCTGATTTTGATAAAAACAAACCTTTTAATAAAAAGTTGCAACCAGAAACATTTTATATCGAATATTTTAATTGCTGCTTATCCTGTATACCCGAAAATAACGGGAAACAAGCCTATATTATTAAAATACCAATAGAGTTTGTTATTTTCATTTTTATTTTATTACACGGCACAATATAACATATTTATTCATATTAAAGTGTTTTTTCCTGTTTTAAAACATGAATTTATAACGTTTATTAGTGGAACTAAAGGTTGGATTAAACTTGAAACGCACGTGATCGTTGTCATCAGTGAGGCGACCAATCACATAAAGCTGTTACGTCATCACAACTCCGTGCAGCCGCTCTGGAGAAGCTGCACCGGCTGAGCTAGCCGGCTACTCTTGAAACATTCTCGCGGTACTTAAAAACAATATGACACAGTCACGTGCCTGCAGCGCCAGTCGGACAAAATTACAAACCGGAATGCATTGCTTCAAGTCAGCCGCCGATCGGTCTGCGCAGCGTCGCATGAAGTCGAACACACCTAAGAAGCTGGCTGAAGTTCAGGAAGTAGTGCAGCTGGGCATAAAGCCTATTCATTGATTTTGTATTGATGATCTTACTCAGTCATTATTAAAGATATCAAGGTTCTTTACATTATGTAGGATGATATTAAGTAGAAAAGTACTGTAAATAAAAAAGACTAGCTGCGTTTTCACAGACTGGGTCACAAATAGTAAAGCTTCCAGCTGTTCTGGTCTAGCGCTGTTAAAGTGTCTCTCAACCAATCAGATTCAAGAACCAGAAAAAATAGTGGTAACACTTTACTTGAAGGGGTGTTCCTAAGAATGACATGACACCTTTATAATCATGACATGACACGTGCTATGAACATGAAGGAGATTTTATGCACATTTGTGACAACTGTTATTAAGTGTCATTTGTTCAATAATGTCATTTTTAATGCAACAATGACATTGTTTGAATTGTCTTTGTTATGACAACTTGACATAAACCAATACATCATAACTTGTCATAAATCTGTCATAAACATGACATAGCAGAATAATTGTCAAACTTAAGAAACTACCTAGCTTTATGGGTTAACATTACATTAAACTGTCATTTAAATGTCATTAAGTGTTAATACTATGTCAAATAATTTTAAATAATTTAACAAAATGCAACAGACACCTCAAAATATTATACTTAACTTTATTTATGTGCACAATACATAAAAACTGACAACTAACAGAACTTGTTCTTCCTCAAACAGAGGGTTTGTAAATTTTCTGACATAGAAAAAAAACAATTTAATTAATTAATTTAAATAACTGCTTTTCAGTGATATGGACCCAACGCTGCATGGCTTTAGGTAAATTGGTCTCCAAATGTAATAAAATATAATTTTATCAATTTTAATTATTATTATTATTATTATTAAATGGTTGATTTTATTTGTTAAACACATCGAGGACTTAAAAAAAACTTAAAAAAAAAACATTCATGACGTTGTTATAAAACTATTTGACAGAGTATTAACACTTAATGACATTTTAATGACGAATTATATTTGTACCACTGTAGTTGAGGTAAAAAAAAATATTCATGACACTGTTATAAAATTATATGATGGAGTATTAACACTTCATGACATTTTAAGGACAAATTCAATTGGTAAAAAGTAGTCAGTTATATTGTCTTGGTAATATAAAGTTGTCATGTCAAAGACAAAAAAAACAAATGTCATCTTTGCATTAAAATGACATAATTGAACAATTGACACTTAATGACAGTTGTCATAAACGTGCATCAAATCTCCTTCAAGTTCATGACACGTGTCGTGTCATGTCATGATTATGAAGCAGTCGTGTCAGTCTTATGAACACTTCAAGTAAAGTGTTACCGAAATGGTTATTGAATGTAGCTGGACTATTTCAAACTGCTGTGCATTTAAAAACCTTTGATAACAAAAATATAGCAAGGTCAGAGTCTGATGTCAGGAATGAGCAAAGGAAAAAAGCCAGATAAATGTCTAAAAGTAGATCATAATCTGCACTTGGACTATCTTTAAGGACATCTCATCAAGGTTGTTGTCAGATAGAAAATAGAAAGCGAGAGAGAGAATTTATCTCCACAGGAATTTCGGCAGCTGCATCAATTCATTTAGTAATGCGAGAGGAGCAACAATCTCATTTAGCAAATCAGATTCATGAAGGCACACATTGAACGTTTATTCATTTCTGCTCTGATGTTAATGCTGCAAGGAATCTCTCCAAACAGATATGCAACACAGAAGTCTGCCACAAGGAAGTTAATTTAAATCCCACTTCATTTCTTTATCTTCTTCTTTTTATGAATATGAAGCACGTTAAACCTAACAATGGTGACATTTACATTTATGCATTTGCAAATGCTTTTATCCAAAGTGACTTACAGTGCTTACAAGGTACACTTTTTTATACGTATGTGTGTTCTGGGGTCGATCCTATGACCTCTAGCACGGAGCTATATAGGTGCATAAACCACATTTTGGCCTAGTTTACCTTCAAAGATACATCACGCTTTTTTAAAGGACTAGTACATTTTCTTAAAAAAAATTCAGATAATTTACTCACCACCATGTCATCCAAAATGTTGATGTCTTTCTTTGTTCAGTCGAGAAGAAAATATGTTTTTTGAGGATTTTTCTCATTTTAATGGACTTTAATGGACCCCAACACTTAACAGTTTTAATGCAGTTTAAAATCGCAGATTCAAAGGACTCTAAACAATCTCAAACGAGGCATAAGGGTCTTAGCGAAACGATTATCAATTTTGGCAAGAAAAATAAAAAATATGCACTTTTAAACCACAACTTCTATTCTTCCTCCATCTGTGTGACGAGCCAACGTGACCTCACGTAATTGCGTAATGACGTTGAAGGTCAAGTGTTACATATATGAAACGCACATTTACGGAGGATTTTAAACAATAAACTGACACAAAGACAGTAATTAGTATCATTCCACATACAACAACGTCAGAACGGACCTCTTTCTCCACACTTGTAAACACTGGGGCGTAGTTTCGCATACGTCATTCGTTACCTCTTGACGTGATAACGTATTACGTGAGCTTGCGCTGCCGCATCACAGGACCGAAGGAAGACGAGAAGTTGTGGTTCAAAAGTGTATTTTTTTATTTTTCTTCGTTTTGCAAGATAAGACCCTTATGCCTCATTTGGGATCGTTTAGAGTTAAGTGTTGGGGTCCATTAAAATGAGAAAAATCCTGAAATGTTTTCCTCAAAAAACATTTTTTTTTTTTAAGAAAATGGACTAATCCTTTGAGTGACCTTACAGTGCATTTTAAGAGCTCATATGGTCCGATTCATGATTTTACATTTCCTTTGGTGTGTAGGTGTGAATTAGTACATGTTAGCGATTTGCAAAAGGTACAAACCTCGAAGTAAAAGATGACACAAGTTATCGTTTCCAACGTTACTCTATTTTCTTGCACTACAACAAACACAGAGATTGTAGGCAACAGTTTACTTTCTGGGATAGGTGATTTGGACGCGACGGTCATTATCATAATTTCTCCTGCTTTGACTCACAGCCTGTAAGTTAACTTCTCTTAGCATTGCATTGTGAGGGAATCTTTCAAACATGGTAAGGAGCGTCACATTTCTGCCTGGCGTCAGAGGTATTCAGGCCAATCACAACGTACAGATTAGCTGGCCAATCAGGGACACAGCGCTTTTCAGATCAATGAGTTTTGTACAGCGTTTGAGGAAGGCAGGATATCTGGAGCTGCAAAAATGTACGGTATGTGGAAAATAATGTTTTTTAGCCATAAACCACGCAAACACATTGTATTATACCAAATATACGAAAATGTTTTGTTTTTTAGCAATGAAAGGTGAACTTTAAGCTATACCTAACCCTTATATATCTGGGATCAAACCCATGACCTTTTGCTAATGCAGTGCTCTACCAGTTGAGCTACAGGAACATGTTGTTGATGTTAAACATTTTCTGGAGCTTATTCTTATCTCTAACATCATACTGTTTCTGTAAGCCAAACATTACGTATTACCTGCTGCATTTCAATGAGAAATACAACAGAAAAACAAGCCACTCTTCTACTTTTGTATTTGTGTGACTTCTGGCGAAGTATTCTTCGTACACAACACCTATTTCAGACACATGTAAAAATTTGCTTTTTTCTGTAGGACACTTACTTTTGCGATTCAAGACCATTTTAATCAGTGACAATCAAATCACAGTCATTCTTACAGCAATCAGAGAGAGAATACACAGAAGTGTGTGTGTCAGAGAGAGAAAGTGTGTGTTAGTGCTACACACCTTCATATCTTCCAACGATGAGGACACAAATCACATCTCTATGAAGTCTTGATTAAAACGACTTTACAGAATCAACTGCGCCGTGCGCACAAAACACATAATTTAGTGTAACAGTTTAAGTGAAGAACATCTCGCAAAGATGCTTTGTGAAGGGATTATGGCTGAGAGTGTTGACTCTCAGAATAATGCATTCTTATCAGTCACATTCAAACTTCAGCAAACTAAAGTTCAGTTCTACAAGTAGAGCTAGGAGCACAGCGCTGAATAATACAGAAAAGAAAATAATAAAAACGCCATACAAACCCTACATATGTATGCAGTGTGTAAACATGCTATACAGTATATGCATCTTTGTTCAAAAGTATAGGATTACTAACTTATCAAAACTATCCAATAACACAAATCTAACTATGGTAATAAATCAAAACCATATCATATTTTAGCAAAAACGAAGTTAGGAGACTTCCATTTCCTGTTCTTGGCAACATATTTAGCATTATTATTAAGGTATCATTTTAATTAGCACCTATTTCAAGTTATTCCTTGCATTTGGTATAATACAATGTGTACACGTGGTTTATTGTTAAAAACACATTATTTTCCACACACCGTACATTTTTGAAACTCTAGATTTCACTCTCTTCCTGAAACGCACGGATTTGAAAAGCTCTGTGTCCCTGATTGGCCAGCTATTCTGTACCTTATGATTGGCAATGTGACGCTCCTTACCATATTTAAAAGATTCGGTTGCTAACAGGAGTTTACTTACAGGCTGTGAGTCAAAGCGGGGGGAATTATGATAATGTCGGTCTTGTCTACATCACCAATCCCAGGAAGTAAACTGTTGCCTACAATCCGTGTGTTTGTTGTAGTCCAAGAAAAGAGATTTACATTTGAGACGATTACACGCGTCATCGTTTACTTTGGGGTATGTTTTTGCATATCGTCAAAAAGGACTAATACACACTTACACACCAAAGGAAATGTAAAAACGTGAATCGGACAACATGTGCTCTTTAAAGTCCCCATAAAATCAAAACTGACAATTCTTATTTTTAAAGGAATACTGCTGCGTTCATTATAAACAATTTATTTGTGTGTGTTATTAGTATCATTTTTTTATTATGTAGGTCTTATAGGGACGGTTTCCCGGAAAGGAATTAGACTAGTCCTAGATTAAAATAAATGTAAGAGCTGTCCAAACCGAAACCAACTTGCACTAACATATCTTAAAATACCTCAGTGCTCTATGTTTTGCTTTAAAGTGCACACAGGTAATGTTTTAGTAAGGCATGTTTGTTAAAACTAGTTCTATTTCCTAAGGCCTAGTCCTGGCTTAAGATAATCCCTGTCCTGGAAACCATCCCACATCCACCCACTTGAGGCAAACCTAGTCTGATGACCTCATCTTGGCGGAGCATCCCTTAACTCCGCCCCCCCAACTGTCAGTCTGCTGCAAGTTCCATTTCTGAATAAAATGTCTTCTTTTCTATATCCAATAAAATCATACAACTATAAAATAAAATTGTTGTTGAATCAACTTAGATTTACAAGTCATTTCAACTTACTATTATTTATCTTGACTAGAGATGAGTTGTTATAACTACAGATGAGTTGTTATAACTTATATAATGAAGTTGACATTCTTCAACTAGATTTTATCAGTTGTAGCAACTCATCTCTAGTCAAGATAAATAATAGCAAATTACAAAAAAAAATTAAGACAGCAAAGATTTTTTACAATGCAGTGGAAAACAAGCCACGCCCACTATTTTTATCGTGTGATACTCCACTTCAATCAGAAATGCGCCTGTAATTCACCCATTCTAGACTCTTAAGCCCAGAGTATGTTTTCACGTGTACGTGATTGTTTGGGCATGATCGAACACAAAGCCTTGAAAAGCATAGTTTATTTGACTTGTACGTATACACAGACGTTCACACATGCGCCACGTGACAAAATGCAATGCATCTCCTGGGCTACATACTACATTCTCCTGTACGCGCATGCTTGATGTACGCGTAAAAAGTACACGCGGTTACAAAAATCTGGCGGTGTGTGTACATTTATCACGTGCTATTCTGATGACAAAATTTGAGTGACACGCACTGCAAACTGTAAAAAATTCCTTGTTGCACTTAGATTTTTAAAGTTGCCATAAAACGGAAGTATCAATTGCATAATTTCCCCCGTGGTGACGTATATCCAAGTGAAACTGGCTTCTGAAATGAAATAAGGCAGGGCTGGATTTGAATTTGTCCATCGAGATCCGATTGGATTGTTTGAAGTTGGGTCGTGTTGCTAATTGCTAATCGCTGTGATCTTCTCCCGGACACCGCCCACCTGCCATACCATATGACCAGAAGTAAAGAGAGATCGTTTTGAGGAGGGAAGGAGATTTGCGTTTTTTTTAAAGATTATGAGGGCACATGATTTTTTTTTTAAATGATGAAGCTCACAGATAAGTAATTTGTAAAAAATACTACAATATTCCAAATCAAATAACAATTTTCTTTTTTTTTCATGGCGACTCTAAGTTCAATTAACTTGAATTTACAGCTAATTTCAACTTTTTTGACTAGAGAAGAGTTGCTATAAAAAAAATGTGCTTAATTTTTTACATTTATAGCAACTTCTCACTAGTCAAAAGGTGCAGTGTGCAAATTTTAGCAGCATCTAGTGGTGAGGTTACGAATTGCAACCAACTGCTTAGTCCACTGCTCACCCCTCGCTTTTGAAACGCATAGAGAAGCTACAGTAGCCATCACCCAAAAAACAGTAAAAAAGTTTGTCCATTAAGGGCTTCTATAGAAACATGGCGGCACAAAATGGCGACTTCCACGTAAAGGGACCCTCGGTGTATGTAGATAAAAACGTCTCATTCTAACGTAATAAAAACATAACGTTTATTATAAAAAGGACTTTATACACCCCTGATAATATAGTTTTGTATATTATTTTGCATTTCTGTCAAGAGATCATTCTAAAAATTACACACTGCACCTTTAACTGTAAATTCAAGTTGATTAAATATAACAGGGAATTTTTACCGTGTATACGGACCCTCACGAATGCATAAAATCCGAACTATTCCTTTAGCTTTACTTGCTGCTTTTTATTCAAAATTTGTCCAAGAACATTTCTAAAAGTTTTTCTCAATATGTCACCTCAATAAATCTACCGATTAATTTTAAACATTCATACATATGGCTTCAGATCAAAAGATCATGATAAGCATTTTAGCCAAGTGTCCCTAAACCTATGTACTGTTTATTGTTTTTTAAGAAAGAAAATGTGGTCACATTGGATTCACTATATTTTTAACATTATGAAATGAGGCATTCTTGTCACATTTCTGAGCCAAAAGGAAACACACGGCCCACACAAGCTCTGGACAGCTTCACTCTTGCCTTTTTACAAAATCACACCACGCAGAAAACCGAATAACATATTTGTGCTATTTTTCCAATATTACACCATCTCTCTTTCAAATCCTCTGTCTCTTCTTATCCATCTCCTCTCTTCCTATTGTGAGGATAAGAAAGGTGACTTTCACACAACAGCAATGAAGCTGACTAAGACAGTCCTGAGCCCCAGTAGGCCACAGGCATGGCTTTCTCTCTCTCCAGCCCGGTTTGAGCTCACTGCGGCTGGGTATTTTTATAAGGCGACTGCCTGCAGTCCATAATGGGCTAAAGCCAGATATCATTAGGTGTGTGAGTCAGGGCAGACTGATCTACTCCTGCTGTATTGAGCGGGATAAATATAATCCATTTCTTCCATCCATTAGATATTTATACCCCAGACCTTAATGCATTCTTTTTTTGGAGCACAATTAGACGGCAGTGGCAGATCTGTATCTGTGGTGGTGTGTCCGGCTGGGTTCGTACGTAACCCACCCCTTCGGGCAAGATGTACATCTCCTAGTTATCAGATACGACAGCTGGTTTATTAGCTGGGAAAGCTTCATTGGCCAAATGAGGCGATCAGGAGCGTTAAGGAAAATGAGGCTGCGGCAGTTATGCACAGAATCCGTATCTTCTGGGATGGAGGTGTTTTGATGGAAAGTTTTGTGAAGGTGAAAGGTTCTGCCTCACAAGACAGCGCCAGGTGTTGCTATAATGATATATAGTTGTGGTTTTGTGAGCCAGTCTGTGAAAACCTAGCTAAAGTCATTTTTTGCAATTTATAGTTTTCTACATAAAATCCTCCTGCATAACGTAAAGAACATTCTGTAAAAATATAACCTTAATATCTTTTATATTAGCTGAGTAGGGTCATGTCAAACATTTGAAATAATGTGAAATCAATGATTGAAAGCAAACCTGATGTTCCTAATCTCATAATTAGATTATAAATCTTTAGCTTGGATTTCGCAGGATCACATAATAGGAATTTCACTAGTTCGTCTGCGCATTCAGTCTTAATGATTAATAGTAAACGAACTTGGCTTGCTGTCCTTGAAGGAAACTCTGAACCTGAGCTTTGGACCTTCAGAGAGAGCGAACCTGAGGTCCGGGCTCGAGCCCTTAGTTCAACAGAACTGCACAAAGGAAGAAAGAGACAAAGAAGGAGGAGATGGGGAGGAGGAGGGATGCCAGAAGAATTGCAGCTGGATCATGTTTTTTTCCAACCCGTGTTCTGCTTTTATGGAATTATTTTGCCTCGCCCCGCACCGCTGTATGTATTTTTACAACCGCACTTGCAACCATTAAATAGTCATACTAGGCATTGTAATGTAAGTGAAAACAGGCTTTATTTCAGCCTAAAAGTGCTTGAAAACAGCCATTGGATTACATCGCCATGTAAACTCGCAACAACACATGCTTATGAGCCATAGAAACCAGCACGGTCATATTAATAACAAATAGGATAATGATAAACATTTTCAACATTTACAAAGCAGCGTTTGTATTCATCTGTATAGAAGAACTATAAATACCTCTACATTAGATTTAGCAGCTTGATCTTCTTTTTAATGATGTAAATTCCCGACCTTAAAGGGACTCTCCACTATTTTCCACTTTTAATCCATTCAGCCGATCTCCAGGTCTGGCGGTACCACATTTAGCATAGTTTAGCATAATCCACTGAATCCGACCAGACCACCAGCATCGCGCTCAAAAATAACCAAAGAGTTTCGATATTTTTCCTATTTAAAATTTGACTCTTCTGTAGTTACATCGTGAAATTAGACCAACGGAAAATTAAAAATTGTGATTGTCTAGGCAGATATGGCTAGGACTATACTTTTATTCTGGCGTAATAATCAAGGACTTTGCTGCCGTACCATGGCTGCGGCAGGCACAATGATATTAAGCAGCGCCTGAAAATAGTCCCCCTGGTTAGTTTCAATAGCAGGAGACTATTTTCGGGCACTGCGTAAATCATTGTGCGATGTAACTACAGAAGAGTCAAGTTTTAAATAGGAAAAATAATAACTTTTTTGTTATTTTTGAGCACGATGTAAATGGTCTAATCAGATTCAATGGATGATGTAAGCTGGGTGATTCTCACGAAACCATTGAAACACCACGGCACTAATGATTTTAGCTTTAAAATGTGTAATATAGTAACATTAAAAAGCATCAGAATTAACACAATACTGTGTTCTACCTTGCACAATGTGTGATTTCAACATAAGAATTTATAATTGTAAATTTTATCTCATTTTCTGCTGAAATTCTCATTACCGCAATGTGTCCGGCTGTGTTTGAACATGCGTTATGTTGTTATTTAATCAAATTAACACAAAAAGATTAAGAAAAAAAAATAATGGATGTTTTGCTAGACTACTTTAGATGACAGAAAAAATATTTACTGAATATTCATGTATAATAATAATGAAGAAAAATTAGGAAAATGATGTGTCCATGCCTGATGTTCTCATCCTCCGCAACACTTTTTGAGAACAGTTTAAGCACACATACAGAATTTTAATAAAGTTTGATTTTGAGTGACCAAGCACATGGACCAGTTACTTCAAGATGGCTACCAGGTAAGATAATTTTTTTACAGTTAATTTGAAATATTGTCTTGTCAGAATGCTTACACGACATTTTGATTATCATTACCGCAACAGACGCTTATTAAATTTTAATTTAATTAATAGAAGCATAATACTTTGATTTTAAATGCATGTGCAGAATCTCCAAATTATGTTCTTTCAGGTTTGTCATGTCATTTTGAAAATATGTCAGTGTTGATGTTTTCTGACTGTTGTGGTAATGAGATTTTTTAGGACTAACTTTTTAAATTATGTTACAAAAAGTGTTAAATAATAAGTAAAAGTTTTTAAATTAATGTTCCCATTTACTCCAGACTTTGTTTTTCAATGTCTTGAAAATGTGTTGACATTTTTAAAACCAAGTTTTCGTGAGAATCACCCAGCTATGCTAAAAGTGGTACCGCCAGACTCGGAGATCAGTGAAAGGATTCCAAAATGGTAAAGATCAATTGTTTAACTTTAAGGGAGCTGCAAAATGAGCCTATTTTTTATAATTTCCCCACACCTCGTCTTTAATCTTTACTTTTAGTTCTCCATTTGTTTAGTTGTTGTGGCTGGCAGTGGGAGCTGCTTGGCACTTTCGTGATTAGGAAAATCACGCAAGTCACGTTGCTACATAGGCCTTGTATTGTAACCTTACCAGAGAACCTAATAAAATATGGAAAATATATATATATTAATATTTTATAAGGTTTTTTGGTATATTCCCAAATATTTAATATAAGCTATAGGGAATTGCACGCAACATGTATTTTTTATTTTGTCTTTAATGACCCGCCTAGCAAATACAGTCCCAATTTCTTTGCCCGCCCCAAACCGGTTACCCACAGGGCCCACGGTTTACAAAACGACCCGCGCATCACTAACGCAGAGGCCTGGAGCTGCCTTATATACACTCATAATAATGATTGACAGGCCTGCATTTAGGGCTCCTCCAGAACCTACGTTTAGGACTACATATTAAAGTCTTGTCCATTCACATACTGTATGATGTTTGTGAATAATACAATTTAAAATAAAGTTTGGACAAAATTAAAGTTACAGTTTGTTAAACTTTACTTGGCGAGAACATCATCCTGCCAGGAACTGCCAATAACACCAGAACGGTTCCAGATCTGGCACAGGTTTTGGAACCCTGCCTGTAGAAAAACGGGCACTGGAGTCACCATCCATCAGTGCAGAGTGTGAAGGGTCACTCTCTCTCCTCTCTCCATCTCTCTCTCATTCACTCTCTCACTGGATTTGACAGGTAAAGGAAACAGAGCACCAGAGCATGACAGCTAACAATGACCCTCTTCTCCCATTACACACACACACACACACACACACACGCACACACTCACTTCTTCAACCTTTTGGTGGTCAAATCCTTTTTCTTAGTTTAGAGTAAACACTTCAGCCAAATTTAATAGGTCTACAGGCATTCATCCTATCACAACTTATAAGAATGTGCGCAGGGAGATGTGTAGTTGCTGTGCATGATTAAATATCTTTGTGTGTGTGTGTGTGTTGGCGCACCTGCTGTCAGAAGTGGATGTGATGCTGACAGGTCAGTAATGTAGGATTAGGCTGGAGGGATTTCTGCTTGCTGCCGCTCTGTGGAGTTGTCCTTGAAAAGGACACGGTCCGCTGTGGAGTGACTTCGCTACTTCGACTCCCTTCCCAACAATGCATTTAATAGAGCGAACCGAACAGAGGCAGAACGTTCGGCTCACATCTCACTGGCGATGTCTCCGAGAACTTGGATTCTTCACCTGTTCTCCGTCATCGCTGATGTGCATGCTTTTATCTAAACTGCTTTTTTTAGCAGCAGTCAAAGAAACACTTCCTCTTAACAAACGCATCGTACAATCGTACGTCCTTAAGTTGCAAATGAAAGGGAGAGAGTGTGTGTGGGTGAATGAGAGGAACGTCTCGTTTTATTTTTTTTTGTATCTCCTTCAATGCAAAGACTTACTGGGACACAAAAGAAGCCATTACTGCTTACCATTTGTTGAATTATCTAGTGCCAGAAAACTGACAGGTCCATTTCTCTCGACGTTCAGAAAGAGAGGGAGAGAGAGAGAGACAGCCATCGCATAGGACACCTAATTACTTCACATTGTGAGGGACAATACAGCCGCCGATAAGCCAAGCCACTTAGTAGAGAACGGTTGGGTTTGTGGCCATGTAAGTGTGTGAGTGGGAGGACATGCGTGTTCTGGACAGACGTGAACCGTGCGATCGCCGCATCCGTCTTGGTCCGAGCTGCAGACAGCAATGAAAGCCTCACAAATGAGTAATGTCTTCAGTGGTGAAAAATTAATGATTTTCCTAGCCAGGGTTAATGGACATGTCAAACACAGAAAATGAGTTGTTTGAAAGTAAATTACAGTAATCTATATTTAGGCAACTCGGTTAGCCTCATCAAGAGCTGGTGCAACCAACCCACCAAACTCTCTCTCTCTTTCTCTCTCGCGCATACACAAACACTGCTGTTTATTTATGTAGACATACCGATGGTGATATCAAATATGGACTATTTTATCAATCTGTTTGAAAAGAATAGGGCAGGGCGAGTGTTTTTAAAGTCGAAAATACACTTTTTAGAGTACAAACCTAATATCGCCCATCCTGTAGAAGTTGGACGAGGCGGTTCCACAACAAACGCTTGATAAATGTGTTTTGCGGACTTATTGTTTATGTCTTGAAGTGTTGAAATATGAGGTTGCGAAATGCATTCTGAAAGAAAAAACTGATGGAGCGAATGGGGGGAGACAAAGACACAAAAAGCAGCTATCAGAGATTCCATAGGGGGAGCTATTGATGTGCACAAATGACAATGCAGCACTGAAAGCCTGTTGTCTGATGTCTGGGTGTGAGTTTGACTTATCTCGATTCAGACACAGGCTACACTCGGTTTAAAAAGAAAACCAGACCGGAGAATAGAGCGACCGATAAAAAGGTGGGCTTCTGTGAACAGATTTATTTTAAGCGGACACAAAACGCTGCTGTGCCTAACAAGATCATTATCCCAAAACAGGCTCACTGCACCTATTCAAAATAAATAAAAAAGCATTTTTGTAAGCAATCTATCTTATGAATATACGGTATTATGTGTAATAATGTGATGTAATAATGTAAGCATAATATTAAACTCTCTAACTTATTGCTATAGTCCAAAGGTTAAAAGGTCTGATATGAAACAGATATACACGTTTACCAGATAATGATACATTTCATATTTTCATCTTCCCACCAGTCCAAATCCTCTCTGACTTCCTCTTTATATTTTCATAGAAATCATACTTCACTCTCTTTCTCATTTCTGCCACGTCCACACACCCTGTTCTTATCTCTTTATCCATACTGCACAAGGGCGAAACCCCTGAGCCTACCGACCGCACATGACTAGCCACAAAGATAACAGGTGTGTGTTTGTGTGTGTGGGGAGCCTCTGTGACTGACAGACTGCAAACACAAAGATATGTACCTTGGGCAGGCGTTTGCTGCGGGCTCAGATTGTGTAATTAGCTAGTGTGGTAAGTGAGTTTGACGGCAGTGAGATTGGAACAGGGAGGGCTGTGCCAGAGAATCAGAGGGCCTGCAGCAGCCAACACAATACACTGCAGCACGGCAGACCGAACGGCCCCTGGCGCTGAGGGCAAGAGCACTGCCATATGCCAGGGTGTCTGGACTGAGGAGTGGAAAAGGAGGACAGGAGAGATAAAGAAAAGAGATGAGAAGAGAGGAAAAGAGGACAAGAAACAAGGAGATGAGAAGAAATAGGAGAGGATGGGAGAAGAGAAGAAGAGGACAGAAGACAAGGGGAATAAAAAAGGAAAAGACAAAAGAGAATAGAAGAAAAGGACAAGAGAAAATAAGAGGAAAAGACACAGGGGAGAGAGGAGGAGAGGAAATGAGAGAGGAGGACAAGAAAAGAGAAGGACAAGAAAAAAGGAGAAAAGAAGAAATATAGGAAGATGGGAGAAGAGAAGAAGAGGACAAGATACAAGGGGAGTAGAAAAGGATGAGACAAAAGAGAAGAGAGATAAAGAGAAAAGGAGAGGAGAGAGGATAAAAGAAGTGACAAGAAAAGAGGACAAAACACAGAGGAAAGAATAAAGATGAGATGAGAGGAAAGGAGAGGAGAGAGGAGGACAAGAAATGAGAAGGACAAGAAAAGAAAAGAGGAGAGAACAAGATAACATGAGAGGATAGGAAAAGAGAAGAAAGGGGCATGAAAAGAGGACATGAGAAAAAGAAAGGACATAGGAAGAAGACAAGCAACAAGGAAAAGCAAATAGAAGTGGATGTGAGAAGAGAAGAAGAAGAAGAAGACAAGAGACAGAGCAAAGCAAAGGAGAGGAGATAAGAAGAGAGGATCAGAGAAGAGGACAAGGGAAATAAGAAGAAATAGGAGAGGATGGGAGAAGAAAGAGAAGAAGAAGACAAGAGACAAGAGGAATAGAAAATGACAATACAAGAGAGAAGAAGAGAAAAGGACAAGAGAAAAGAAGAGGACAAGACACAGAGGACAGAGGAGGAGAGGAGAGGAAAGAAGAAGAAAAGAGAAGGACAAGAAAAAAGGAGAGGACAAAATAAAATGAAAGGATAGGAAAAGAAGAGGGCATGAGAAAAGAGAAGACCAGAGAAGAGAATAAGAAACAAGAAGATGAGAAGAAATAGGAAAGGATGGGAGAAGAGAAGAAGAGAACAAGAGACAGAGTAGAGTAGAACAAGAAAAGAGGAGAGGACAATAGAAAATGAGAGGAAAGGAAAAGAGAAGAAGAGGACATGAGAAAAAGAGAGGACCAGAGAAGAGGACAAGGGAAATAAGAAGAAATAGGAGAGGATGGGAGAAGAAAGAGAAGAAGAAGACAAGAGACAAGAGGAATAGAAAATGACAATACAAAAGAGAAGAGGAGAAAAGGACAAGAGAAAGGAAGAGGACAAGACACAAAGGACAAAGGAGGAGAGGAGAGGAAAGAAGAAGAAAAGAGAAGGACAAGAAAAAAGGAGAGGACAAAATAAAATCAAAGGATAGGAAAAGAAGAGGGCATGAGAAAAGAGAAGACCAAGAAACAAGAAGATGAGAAGAAATAGGAGAGGATGGGAGAAGAGAAGAAGAGGACAAGAAAAGAGGAGAGGACAATAGAAAATGAGAGGAAAGGAAAAGAGAAGAAGAGGACATGAGAAAAAGAGAGGACCAGAGAAGAGGATAAGAAACAAGGAGAAGAGAAACATATGAGATGATGAGAAAAGAGAAGAGGAGGCCAAAAGGACAAGAGAAATATATATGGACAAGAAAAAAGAGAAGAGAAGGTGAGAAAAGAACAAGGAATAAAATAGAAGAGGACAAGAGACAGAGAAGAGAAAGACAAGAAAAGAGGACAGGACAAAATAAAATGAAAGAATAGGTGAAGAGAAGAGAAGAAGAGGGCATGAGAAAAGAGAAGACCAGAGAAGAGGACAAGAAACAAGGAGATAAGAAGAAATAGGAGAGGATGGGAGAAGAGAAGAAGAGGACAGTAGAAAATGAGAGGATAGGAAAAGAGAAGAAGAGGACATGAGAAAAAGAGAGGACCAGAAAAGAGGACAAGAAACAAGGAGAAGAGAAAAATATGAGAGGATGAGAAAAGAGAAGAAGAGGGCAAGAGACAAGAGAAATAGAAATGGACAAGACAAAAGAGAAGAGGAGAAAAGGACAGGTGAAAAGAAGAGGACAGTACACAGAACAGAGAGGAGGAGAGGACAAGAAAAGAGAAGATCAAAAAAGAGGAGAGGACAAAATAAAATAAGAGGATAGGAGAAGAAAAGAGGAGGACATTAGAAAACAAGAGGACAGGGGAAGAGGACAAGAAACAAGGAGAAGAAAATAGAAGAGGACAAGAGACAGAGAAGAGAAGGACAAGAAAAGAGGACAGGACAATAGAAAATGAGACAAGAGGAGAACAGAAGAAACTTGAGACTTGAGAAAATGAGAGGACCAGAGAAAAGGACAAGAAACAAGAAAAGAGAAGAAATAGGAGAGGATGGGAGAAGAGAAGAAGAGGACAAAAGACAAAGAAGAGTAGGACAAGACAAAAGGAGAAGACAATAGAAAATGAGACGAAAGGACATGAGAAAAAGAGAGGACAAGAGAAGAGGATAAGAAACAAGGAGAAGAGAAGAAATAGGAAAGGATGAGAGAATAGAAGAAGATGACAAGAGACAAGGGGAATAGAAAAGAACAAGACAAAAGAGAAGAGGAGAAAAGGACAAGAGAAAAGAAGAGGACAAGACACAGAGGAGAGAGGAGGAGAGGACAAAAAAGAGAAGGACAAGAAAAGAGGAGAGGACAAAATAAAATAAGAGTATAGGAGAAGAGAAGAGGAGGACAAGAAACAAGGAGAAGAAAATAGAAGAGGACAAGAAAAGAAACAAGGTGAATAGAAAAAAGACAGGATAAAAGGAAAGAGGAGAAAAAGAAAAGACAAAGAGAAAAGGCAGAGAATACAACGAGTAGAGGAGGGGAGATGAGAAAAACTGAAAAATTGAAATGAAAAATTAGGAAAGGAAAAATGTAAAGAATGTAGAAAATGTAAACAGTTAGTTAATCTACAGTAGTGGCACCACAGAACTGCTTCAACAATACACTGTCATATCCAGCAGTAAATCTATTGTAAGAAATGTGCTCGTTTTGTTGAGTTGGCTCAAGAGATGCTGCATGTGGCACAGTTATGCCATCAGAGAGACGACAGAGGGGTCTGTGGCTGTCCGCCCGCCTGCCTGGCACTCATTCTCAGCGGTGCCTGACCTCTCTGCCTCTATTCCATCTCCAGTCCCCGAGCTGCCACTAACCATCACTCGGCCTATTCCACCACACTTAACATGCAGAGCATGCTAAAACACAACACCGAGACAGACACACACACTCAGGCCAATGCTCGCGAACACACGTACACACCCTGAATGTAAGGCAACATGACAGAGAGGCTCTTACATAAGCAAAACAGTCAGCATTGCACTTTTTTGTTTTCTGGAACGCACAATTTCAGACTCACCAGTGTCGCATTCGTTCCTATTCAAAAGAGCTCTGATGATGCGTTTCATGGCATTCAGACAAAATAAATGCCTGACATATAAGATAACTGGCTTTAGAAATAAGTAATGTAATAATACCAGGTTTATTTTTGCTTACCAATGCTAAAGTCACTGCCAATTCACTTCAATTATAATAAAAGCGATTTTAAAGCTAAGCTGTTGTGAGTGGCTTTGCTATACAGTTGTTTTTCTCTTTCGATGTACAACGGTATGGTACTGTATAGTACAAAGTGACCAGAGAATGGGTTCAAATTAAAAGGTTTAAAGTGCACTAATTTAAAAGCTGTTTATTGTACTTCAGAATCATTAAGAAAATAACCAAGTTTCTATCTCCATTCAAAATAAGCTAACATTTTCATTTCCGTTCCTTTCTTAGTCTGCATGCCTCGCTGTCATAGCATGCGAGAGAGGTGACCGGCGTGCTAATGAGTCCTAAGTGGCACTGTTTGTGTTTACACCTGTTTACGTGCAGGCTGTTATCAAGCTTTACATAGAGTAAACACACACACACACAAACACTGTGCTGCTCCACCATTACTTCTGCTTGCCTTCTGCCTGCTGTTTCTGTGGATTTCTGCTTTGCATCTGTCTGCTAACAGCCATGCACATGTAAAGAAAGACATTTCTCCACCCATCTGTCTATTTCCTTATTTATCTCTCTCGTCTGATGCACTCTCTTGCACTTTGTGCAATAGGACTGGGTGGTATGGCTCTATCTTCAACAGTAGACGTGTAGAGATTCTGCTTTACTGTTTATATTGTGGTATATCCGTTTTGCAATTTGAAAAATCTGACAGCGAGCAGAAATCTAATGTGTTTTCTAAACCGCGTCACAGACAGATGCATCCAGTGTAGACGGCTTCATTGATTATAATGAGAGCTCTTCAGTTTTGACGCGCCAGCAGAGTTGAAGAAGAGTGCAACTGATGATTGTTTATCTATCCATCCATCCATCAATCCAATGGAGCAATGATGTTGACAAGACTATTCCTTCACAAATGAAATCTATCTATCTATCTATCTATCTATCTATCTATCTATCTATCTATCTATCTATCTATCTATCTATCTATCTATCTATCTATCTATCTATCTATCTATCTATCTATCTATCTATATATCTATCTATCTATCTATCTATCTATCTATCTATCTATCTATCTATCTATCTATCTATCTATCTGCCTGCCTGCCTGCCTAAACCCACCCATCCATCCATCCATCCATCCGAGCAATGAAGTTGACAAGACTATTCCTTCAAAAATGAAATCTATCTATGTATCCGTCCGTCCGTCCGTCCATCCTTCCATCCGACCAATGAAGTTGACAAGACTATTCCTTCAAAAATGAAATCTATCTATGTATCCGTCCATCCGTCCATCCTTCCATCCATCCATCCTTCCATCAGAGCAATGAAGTTGACCAGACTATTTCTTCACAAATGAAATCTATCTATCTGTCTGTATGTCTGTCTGTCTGTCTGTCCATCCGTCCGTCTGTCCATCCCTCCGTCCATCCATCCATCCATCCATCCATTGGAGCAATGAAGTTGACCAGACCATCGATCTGCCTGTCTATCTGTCTATCTGTCTATCTATCTATCTATCTGTCTATCTGTCTATCTATCTATCCATCCATCCATCCATCCATCCATCCATCGGAGCAATAAAGTTGACCAGAGTATTCCTTCACAAATAAATCTACCTATCTATCTATCTATCTATCTATCTATCTATCTGTCTATCTGTCTATCTGTCTGTCTGTCTGTCTGTCTGTCTGTCTGTCTGTCTGTCTGTCTGTCTGTCTGTCCGTCCGTCCGTCCGTCCGTCCGTCCATCCATCCATCCATCCATCCATCGGAGAAATAAAGTTGACCAGAGTATTCCTTCACAAATAAATCTACCTATCTATCTATCTGTCTGTCTGTCCATACATCCATTCATTCATCCATCCATCCATCCATTCATCCATTCATCCATCCATCGAAGCAATGCAGTTGACCAGACTATTCAAATGAAATCTATCCATCCATCCATCCTGGCATTGGAGCAATGAAGTTGATCAGACTATTCCTTCAAAATGAAATGTATCTATCTGTCTGTCTGTCTGTCCGTCCGTTTGTCCGTCCGTCCGTCCATCCATCTACAGTATCTATCTATCTATTTGTCTGTCCGTCCATTCATCCATCCATCCATCCATCCATGCATTGGAGCAATAAAGTTGACCAGACTATTCCTTCAAATTGAAATCTATCTATCTATCCATCCATCCATCCAGCCAGCCATCAATCCAGCCATCCATCCAGCCATCCTTCCTTCCATCGGAGCAATGAAGTTGACCAGACTATCTATCTGCCTGTCTGTCTATCTATCTATTCATCCATCCATCCATCCATCCATCCATCCATCGGAGCAATAAAGTTGACCAGACTATTCCTTCACAAAGAAATCTACCTATCTATATATCTGTCCATACATCTATTTATTTGTCTGTCCGTCCGTCCGTCCATTCATCCATCCATCCATGCATTGGAGCAATAAAGTTGACCAGACAATTCCTTCAAAATGAAATCTATCTATCCATCCATCCATCCACCATCCATCGGAGCAAAGTTGACCAGACTATTCCTTCACAAATTAATCTAAACTACACAAACAACATCTATCTGTCTGTCTGTCTGTCTGTCTGTCCATTCGTCCATCCGTCCGTCCATCCGTCCATCCATCCATCCATCAATCGGCGCAACGAAGGCGACCAGACTATTCTTTCACAAATGAACTGTATCTGTATCTGTCTATCTATCTAAATTTTCATCCATCCATCCATCCATCTTATTATGATATATATTTGCAATGATGGCGACCAGATTATTCCTTCAAAAATGAATAGATAGACAGACAGACAGATACAAAGACTGACAAAACCATAACTATTTCATGATATATACCATTATCATAAACATCACATAAGGTGACCATAAATAGCATAAGAAAAAGAGAGATGAAAAAAGTGTCATAGAGAAAGAGAGCAATGCAGTGCTCGGGTGGAGATGGGTGGGGTGGGGGCAAGCTGCTGTATCAGCAGAATATGAGCAGCCCTCACTTTTCCTCCATTCGCCTCTCTCGACAATCCCTCCCCAGCCCTCTACGCTGGTATCTGGGGAACTCAAGGGCAAGTACTCAGCTGTCAAACCCCGCCCCCTTCCTGTCCCAACCCTGCTGCACACTTACCTAACAGAGCACAGTCACCTTACTTTACTACACATGGGAGAATCTCTCTCGTGGAACACAAAGCTAGAATATACAACGCATAGACACTGACAATATGTCCAAATGAATGCAGAATAGTATCAGCATGCAAGGATAAAAACCACGTGACACACAGAGCAAGAAACAAAGTCACCTATAGGGCACTTGGGACGTAATCACCTATGGTAGCCTATATATATACTGTAGAACACAGTAACCTTACGAAACAGCTTTACTTTTTGAACATATAAATATATATCTATATATATAAATAAAAAGCAAAGAACACAGTCACCTTAGAACACAGATAACTTATCTTACAATAAAAGACAGTAAAATCAAAGTTACCTTCACACTACTAAACACAGATGGGTAGCTAAAATGTTAGGCAGTAACATTGTCCTGCGGGGTGACATGATATGCTTCATCTAAAACTATTACAAACCCAGCAGATGGACGCAAGAATGCATTGTGTGAACAGCCTCTAATCTAACTTTTAAACACGCCTCGGGACTCTTGCATTCTATATTGGCATGCACCTTACTGTTTATGCAAGAACGTAGCATGTAAGTTTTGGACAAATACTCGATTGCAAAATGGATTGTTGTGGACTGCAGGCCAGTGATATGAAAATGTTATGTAATTAAATTCATTATTAAGAATAAATATAATAAATATATTGACATACGTGACCCTAAAGCACAAAACCATCAGTGTCAGTTTTTCAATTAAGATTTATACATAACCTGAAAGCTGAATAAATAAACTAGGATAGGACAATATTTGGCTGAGATACAAGTATTTAAAAACATAAATATTGAGAAAATCACTTTAAAAGTTGTCTAAATGAAGTTCTTAGCAACAAATATTACTTATAATAAATACATTTTTGATATATTTACGATAGAAAATGTACAAAATATCTTCATGAACAATAATCTTTACTTAAAGGAACAGTATGTAAGAAATGTATATCAATTAATTATAAAATGGCCTTGATAAGGCACTAGTCATTAAGAAATCATTTTCATTTCAAATACTTATATCACTGACAACAGTGGTCTGGCCAGGATATTGTCATTTAAAAAGTGGAGTTGTAGCCCTCAACTGATTTATGTTGTCATTTTGTGTATTGGCCACCAGTTGTGTGATTGCAGTACCAGTTTTAGCCACAAGTTTTGTGATTGCAGTACCAGTTTTGGCCACAATCCTACATACTGTTCCTTTAATATTCTAATACAATACATACAATAATGATAATTTTTACCCATAAAATTTATTGTTGGCATTGCTACAAATATACCCATGCTACCCATGACTGGTTTTGTGGTGCAGGGTCACATATAAAACATATTTTGGATAAATGGTCATAAACATTTAAAAATGTGTCCCTACTGCATAGTTATCTATACAGAATGGTTATGTTGGCCTACAGTATATAACACTTCTAACTTAACACTTTCCACAGGAGCTAAATTCTTTATACAACTTCATATTCATATCTGTGTATCTGTGGGAAATTCATTTTTACTGTACACATACAACAATGTTAATGAAACTATTTCCTAGCATCTTATCTATAAGTAAGTAAGCAACCACAATAACCCATGCAAAATATTGTTAAATAATAAAATGGTTAAAAAGACAAAGGTTATAAACTACAATTCCAACTGTAACCAACAAATTCAGCTTTAACAAAATATTATCTTTGCAACCAACTTTCAAGCTATAAAACGTGCAACCATATCAATAACATCAATCATGCTGCTAGTTTCCTAGCAACTGATCTATCATTACACAAACAACAACAACAACACAACAGTAGCAAAAGACACACAAAACAATAATTGCAACTGTTACAAAATATTGACATTACCACCACCTCAGCACTATTAACAAAACATTCACTTTGTCTCCAAGAAACAATACAATGTCACCATATCAATCTCCCATCAAGCAATCCAAAACCATAACCTAAGCGGTCTCCTAGCAACGCCTTGAACGCGGTAACCAAAACCGTTTCCTAGCAACAAATCCAACACTGTTACCAAATCCCATTGTCAAAGCAAGTCATCTAGCAGTTACCACATCCATCCCCTAGCTACCCATCTAATGCAACATCTCCAATCCCAAGACAGCTACGACTCGGCTTCTGATAGCTCATACGCAACACTTCAGACTGGCACTGAATTCTCTGATCTGTGGGAGGGAGAGCTATCTCGACAGCGTTCCCGAGAGACCACAGGCAGGGCGGAAACAAATATGTTCCCTGACTTCGGACTTTGTGACACAATACGCCACTGCTTCAGAGTTTGGCAGCCGCGACAAGGGAGCTCGCGGAGTGTACGAAAACGCGCTCGTGACGGCGTGATTGTTCCTGCAATATGTCATGCTGCTTGGAGACTGTAGATACAGACAGCACTTTCATCCCTATGTGTTTATTAGTTCTCAGTGTGACGGGCTCTGCGTCTTTTGCCTAAAAAATGAAGAACAATTCACTAAGATTTTAGGTCGTGCGATAATATCTACTGCTGTGAGCAATGGGACTGTGATACCAACCGCCTTTAGATATGCACACCCACCGGAGATTTATTTTCATTATTAAAAGTAACATCAAATTACACAAACGGCGATGAACAAAATGGCACTTGTGTTGTAATTCAGAGTTGACATACAATAAAGACTCATTTCCAAAGCTATTAAATAAACTGTTAGGTTTTGGTAGGAAACAATCTTGCTGAAATCAATTGCAGCGTACATACACGCACGCACGATTCTGCTGTAATCATCTTTCTCAGCAGGAGGGTGGCAGAAATAGAGCTGATTTACTGTAGAAACAAGCGTTGGCTAAGTGTTTTTGATAAGAAAAAACACATATCCTTCTCCTAAGTGCTCATGTGGTCAATTAGTAGAGCACTGAGTTAGCAGGGCAAAAGTTGTGGGTTTGATCCCCAGGGAACGCATATGCTGATAAAATGTATAGCTTGTAATGCACTATAAGTTGCTTTGGATAAACGTGTCTGGCAAATGCATAAATGTGAACGTATACTTACTGTCTGTGTTGTACTCTGTTGTTTTACAGAGTGATGTTAAAGGGACAATATGTAGTTTTTTAAGTATTTTATTAGTCATAATCAATGTCTTTATTCATAATATGTCCTTATTGGTGTCAAATGACCTCTGGCAATGATCTGACTTTTCTTTGTAAGCTTAAAATTTCTTCTCTTTATTTATATTGAACAGTTAAGTCCAAAAATGCTTCCATGTCGTTTCGCCATTTTGAAAAACTATGATAGCAGAAAGGGACAAAAAGCACTAGCCTACCGCAACGCGTTTTCATTCAGAACACGTGAACCAGCTGAAACGGACAAGGAGATCAGTGAGTACATAACGGCTACCGTAGTTGCAACACGCATTTGGAAAAGCGAGGTGCTAGAGAGCACTATTCGTTTGAATGCAAAATACAATTTCACCACTAGATGGGGGTAAATCCTACTTACTGTCCCTTTAAATGTGATGTGAGTAGATTTTAGCGGCATCTAGCGATGAGGTTGCGAATTGAATTACCGCTCACCGAGCTTGATCCTGAATTCGTAGTTAGTCGTGCAAAACGTACAATTATCAATAACGAAACCCCACCCCTAAGTTAGCGTACACACTAAAGCATTTACGCCGGTATGTTTTCAGTTGTTTCCAATGGAAGCGCAGCGCTTCTCAAAGACGTCAGAAGCAGACAGGTTTTGTCCTCAGCATTTTTCTGCACTTAGCGCTAACGGGGTGTTCACGCCAAAGCTTTATTATGCGTCTGAAAATGCCCGGCAGACGCCAAATACCAGCTGTTTTTTCAACTAAGTGCAAGCTTTTTTTAGCTGAGCGATTTGGTTGCTGTGATACTTCTGCTTTATTAATCAGTCATTGTATGATGCGCCAGTTGGTTGTTGTGGTATTTGTCCCGCCCCTTCTCTACTGTGATTGGACAGCCGTGTGAGACTTGTCATTGACGAGCTGAGCTTTTCACCTAAAATTGAATATTTTTCAACTCTCGGCGATCAGCGCTTAAAAACCGCCTTTCAGTGTGAAAAAAGCTAGCTGATGGCTTTTTTGAAAAACGTAGAGCTTCAATTGGAAACATTAAAAAAAACATCGGCCGCAGGCGTAAAACCTTTGGTGTGCACGCCCCCTAAGCCCCGAGAGTTGATTTTTTTTTAATTTGCGTGAAATGCTCAGCTCATCAATGTCAGTTATCACTCTGCCGTCCAATCACAGTGGAGGAGGAGCGGGACAAATATTACAACAACCAACTGGCGCATCGTTCAACGACTGATAAAAGCACAAGTATCATAGCAACCAAAACGCTTAGAAGGAAAAACGGAGGCAAGCATCCAGAATCAGCATTCAGCTAGCATTTTCATCTACGTTAAAATGCTTTGGTGTACATGCCCCTAACCCTAACATCACAGGGGTTAAGGCAAATCATACAAAAATGTACAAATCTGGTCGTAAAAATAAATACGAATTAGCCACCTCGTAAAATACGTACGAATTGTGAATGAAATAGCATTAGCGTACCCCTGCCTACACAGAATACACAGAGAAAGCTACGGTAGGACAAACATGTCATTGTCTGAGACAACGTAGTGACGTAATGTGCTCTGTAAAGCACTTTGTCTGGTTACTGCAGAAACATGGCGATGCAAAATGCCAACTTCCATGTAAGGGGACCCCTGGATGTGGCTAGAAGGTATACAGCAATGACCAAAATCTCGTGAAATCTCACCGCTGTTTTTATCCTAATCCTATCCCCATACGTAACCCTAAACACAACATTTCACAGAATTTAGGTCGTAGCTGTATCCCATCTAGCTATAAACTGCTTTTTACATAACATGCAGACTTTGAACATGATGACATTTTGTCGTGTTTATTTCTCTTAAGTATAGTTCTGGGAAAACATCTTGGACAATGCTGATACTTTAATAAACTCAAATGAGCTATAAAAGAACAACAAAATGTTCCTCAGGGGCATTAATTACACAACCGTTTTATCATTCCATCACAGTTCTTTTCATCAGGACAGATGCTATGGACCACATTTATTCATTTCCTTCAGAATCCAGAGTCATAGATTTTTCTCTCTCTCTCCTTCTTTCTTTCTCGTGCTCGGTCTGTAAGGGAGATAAGGAGAGGACGCCCGTGCCACGTGAAGGTCGTGTGTCTGCAGCAGGAAGCGGGCTGAGGCAGCAGGGAGGTTCGCTCCTCTAATCTAATCTAACCGGGAAGAGGCTTCTGAGGGAGATGTAATTTCAGAGGCCCAAAAACAGCAGCTTCAAATGCAGCTGATCACATTAGCTTGCCATCACTAAATAGGATTTCTCTACTGTAACAGCAGAGCACACCCATTACAAATGACTTAAGCTCAGAGACCAGTAACTCAATAGGGGGAAAAAATCAATATATATATCAGAAATAATTACCCCCCCCCAAAAAAAACCCTGTTATTCCACCCGCCAAACATCTCCGCTAGCATCGGCACCTCCCAGACGCTGGGATCTGTCATTAATCACGCTGAGATTTCTGGGTTAGATAAGATAATTAATACAGGAGAGGAAAGACGGGAGAGTGACGTGTGGATTTTAAGGTTATAGAGAAACGAGGCGTGTTTGATTGGCAGAGATAAGTACAGCAGTTAGTAGGTGACAGTTTGGAAAGAGAAAGCGAAAGAAAGAAAAAAAAAAAGAGAGAGAGAGAGAGAGAGAGAGAGAGAGAGACTGTCTCACCTCTGCTGCATGTGATCCATCAAACAGGGGAAAAACACAGGAATTCATCATAGCAGAGCATTCGGACTGTGCAAATCAACATTATGTGAAATCGCCCGTCGGCGAGATGAGAAGGAAGAGGTAGAAAATGAAAAACAAATAAATCAAACACTGCTAGACTTTTATCTGTTTCTCTGTCCTTAGATGTTTTTTAGGGAATTCATGAAGCAAAGCCCGAATTTTTTAGTATATAGCAAAATCATGTGCATGTGTTAGAAATGTAAATTTAAAGCTCACATAACACAAGGATAGAGTAGTATTACATCCTTTATATCTACAAAGTGTCTTTAATTTAATCAGATTTATAAAAGAAAGATTAGCTTTACCGAATCTTTCCGATAACATACGAAAAAATGAAGAAGGAGGAGTTACGAACTGCGGGAGGAGCGAGTATGAGTCACGCAACATTATACAACACTGTTTAACTTATGATTCACTACATGTTTGTGTCGCTTATATAATACGCACGTACGCGGCTATTTTCAACATTACAACCCAGAAGTCATACTTACCGCATGCAACTTATGACCTGGTTGGGACTTTTCAATGAAATCCAGCGCATCAAACACACACGCAAAACTCCGCTGCTACACCGGATGATAAACTATATCCATTGTATCCATAAGTCTGGCTTTCTTCTCCTTACATCTAAAAACACACTTTTTCTTTCATGCCATTGTTAAGTTTTGAAATTAACATTCGACCACTTTCAACCACATCCAGAGGTAGTCGAAACCACTTTCGATCGGAACGCTTTGGAGTTGCGGAACGCACATGTGGTTGAATGTGTTCGAACAGCCACACGCGACCGCCTTCTCTCCGCCCATTTATCTAATCTGAGGTTTTAAACAAGTTTTACGTCTTTTTTTATTTCTGCCGTGAACATACGGTGAACAGCGCTATTTTTAGCCTTTCATTGATAAACTAAAGCAGCTGATCTCCGTAGTTTCGTTTTGAAAGCGTGTGAAAGTTGCGTGATCCTATTTCATCAATTGCGCAGAAAATTCAGAGAAAGCTCTTACAAAACTCTGTGCAGCATGTTTACTTGCTAAACAAGCAGTGGATTCCGACATAATATTAGTTTGCGTCCATATAAACTCATAATTACTCCCGCTCGGGTTTGAATGACAGTAGACTCACCCACCGTCTCACAGACCACCCCCTCATAGTTTTCAGGAGAGAAGCGGTCAAAAGTGGACAAAAGAGACGGATTTAAATACCAGTTGTAAATGTAATGTGTCTCTCTCGTCCACTTGTGATCCGATCGATGAAAACGGATCTTAATACCAAGTGTAAACAGCCCCTATAACTGTGAATACCATTGAACCAACCCTTTAACATATGCATTGCATTACACTGTCTGTATAGCATACATGAATGCATGCATGTATAGGCCTACATCTGTGAGCATGCGTGTGTTTGTTGCTTCTTCTACAACCCCATCATTCTCTGCCAGTTCCACCTGATTTCATCTACTTCTGCTGGAACAAACAGGCAGTTGGGAGGCATCTAGCATCGGACTGGGAATGAAGAGAGAGAGGGAGAGAGAAAGAGGCTAAACGACAAAACGAAGAGGAAGAAAACTGCCAGCATCTGCTCCTTCATTAGCTGCCGAGGTTTAAGAAGTATTACTTCAGTCTGGCTGACAGAAACTGAAGGAATATCCACCTGGAGTCAAACGCAATGGAGAAGGCGAGCCATTCGTCACTCGGAGAGTCTGCGAGTTCGGGTGACAGAGTCTCTACAGATGAGCCAAGAGCCGGCGACAGAACACACACATGGAACGATAGACTGCAGGCTAAACAGCATGTTTGTGTTGACTGTTAGACGCTGGGCTTGAGTTTGAGGTGCTCAGCTGGTTCGCAGTAAACAAGCTTTAAAGACTTCGACACGTAACAGTGATCTAAAACCTGCCAGTTAGATAGAAAGGGGAAAACTGGAGTAAAGGAAGAAAATAGAGGGTAGATGTTGAAATCACATTGCTCTTTTGCAATCAAATGATCCATAATATTTCATATAAATAGGTGGGCGTTCGATTTGTGGAAAACTTGAGAATGACTAATACTTGGTTTTAGATAAAGCTAAACTTTTATTCAATCCCCTGCTAAAGCCACTAAAGATTTATCAAATCTACTGTAATATGCAGCAGGATAGATAGCTAGAATGCTTACTTTGTCGGTAGCCCCCATTGAAAGATCTAGAAATAAAAGGCGCGTCTGTTGGCGCGCTAATGCGAGGAAGAGCGTCCCACGGTTAGCGTTCCCTTCAGAAAGGCTGATTTGTTACATAATAAAGTGATGAGTGAGGAGGAAGATGGAGGCTCAGTGTGGTGGCACTGCGATCAGAGCTTCTTTACGGGTTATTAAGATGTACCTGGGTGTGACAGGGCATCAATAACTCCAGCGCTGGCAGAGATAGCCCGCTGAGAGGCAGATGGCATACATGACTGGATATCAGTGATTATGCAGCATAATTAAAGGCAATCATAATTTCACAAAGTTTCACTTGCACTTTTGCAAGAGGCTGCAGCAGGCGCGATTAAGACGTTACACTGCAGCTTGGGCGCAACGTGCATCACACGAAGAGAGAGAGAGAGAGAGCGAGGCTAAAAAGAAGAACAGAATTGGCGTCCAAAAATGAAATATACAAGTTTTGTGCAGTTTAGAATAACAGTGAGAACGATTTTGAGCATTTTTTTTTAGGAAATTGCCCATGCTAAAGCTGATCTATCGGTGTTAAAAATTGGGAGGAGTTGAGTGTATAAAAGAAGAGCTCAGATGCAAAACCCTCTAATGGGGCGTACACACCAAATGTGAAGCGTGTATTCGCATCGCATTACTCGCTCAATATAATTCGCTGGATTTAACATTGGGTCAGGCAAATTTTTCGCTCAGGTTGATTTTTTTCTACTTGCGCGGAAAACGCATTTGAGGTGAATAGTGTGTTTTCGCTGCAGTCGCACCACGCCCAATTCACATCATTTGCCCCCGGTCAATATCCTAATATATTCTGTAAACCTCATTTAACTCTTGCACCTTGATATACTAGCGCCGTCGTTCATCCAATTCTTCTTCTGTTCACTAAGAAGGACTTTACTGAAAAACTGTTGTGGCATTTAACGGCTTCGGCCAACAGGGTGGTTTTTCTGATTAAGGGAATTTAAGGGTGCATCCAGTGGCGGAACTAGAATTTTTTTGATGGGGTGGCCAGGGGGTGGCCAAAGGTACTTTAGGGGGTCCATAGTCCATAAAAGAAAATGACGTTTAATCATGTATCAAGAAAGTATAAATGAATCTTTTGATCGCATTATATGTAAACATAATAAGGGTGAATTTTAAATCTTTCTACTGTATTTCTTACATCTGATTTACTGTCTGTTAAAGGGATTCACCCAAAAATGTAAATTCTGTCATCATTTACTCACCCTTATGTTGTTCTAAACCTGTATTTTATTTTAATAAACACAAAAAAAGATATTTTGATAAATGATGGTAAGCACACAATCCATTGAATTCCACCATGTTGTTTTTATTCCTACTATGGAAGTCAATGGTTAACAGCTGTGTGCATACCATCAAAATATCTTCTTTTGTGTTCATCAGAAAAAAGAAATTCGTACAGGTTTAGAACAACATAAGGATGTAAAAATGATGACAGAATTTTTATTTAGTGAACTATCCCTTTAATGAAGCAAAAGATCAGGAAATCTAAACTACACTCTAAAAAAACAAACGGTGCTATTTAGCACCAAAACTATTGATTTGAATCGTAACCATAGAAGAACCGTTTTTAGTGCCATATAGCACCGGTGAAGCACCTGTGTAGAACCATATAGGTGCCATATAGCACCACTATAGCACCACATTTGGTTCTACATAGCACTATATGGTTCTACACAGGTGCTTCACCGGTGCTTCACCGGTGCTATATGGCACTAAAAACGGTTCTTCTATGATTACGAGCAAAGAACCACTTTTGGTGCTATATAGCACCGTTTGTTTTTAGTATACATGATAAACCTTAAACTTACTTGAAATAGCAGAGCTCAACACAAAGGATGTTTGGATTAATCTTTATTTACGAAGATAGAGAAGATGCAAAAGTTTTATTTTTCTTTTGATATTTAATTAATGACAGACTTCAACAGGTTAGGCTAAGACCGAATGCAATAAAATGTTTATTCGTTTAAGACGTACAGTAACCAAATATTTAGTATGAAAATCACCAAAACAGCTATTTTGACATATAAGCAATTGTCCGATTAAGCAAAAAAGACGCGAACATGAAGTTGTTTAAGCTCTGGCTGTGCACGCAGCACGCGCACTATCGGATATGCGCGTCGCGCTTTCAAGTTCAATGTGGCAATCCAGTCGAATTAACAATCATACAGTAGCCTATAAAGATCACGTCAAGAATGAAAACATGGTGCTGGGTTTTGTTGTAAAAAGAATTGGCAATCTTAGACTTTATTCAGTCCACAAAAAAATTACCACACTTCCAGCATATATGGTGAAATCATGTAGTGTTAGCAATGTACGACTTCACTTACATCATTTTAAAGAGATTCCAAGCATTATGTAGACATGACATTTATCTTCTGATGATATGAAAAGTATTCGTTACAGTAATTTTTCTGACGTGTTTTTGAAAAGACGTCACTGATGGAGAGATAACAGAACGCGCATTATGTATATTTTCTTAATTTTGTGAAAAGCACAACATTCAGTTTTTATAGAAACACAAAAAGTGACATTTTAACGTTTTAAATGATGTATAAATAATATCTGCATGTCCAAAATCAGCAGAGTAAGCCAAGTCTCTTTGCTCAGTGACTGAAAAATAAAGAGTTTGCGCCGCGACCACAGGGAGGGTTAATATTCATAATGTTTGTTTTTAACAATGTGCTGGGCTGCCGCATGTCGAAAATAAACATAGCGATTAAGTGAAAGTAGCGCATTAAATTTGGGGTGGCACACGGGGTGGCCAGTGACATGTCAAGGGTGTCCAGTGCCACCCTGGACACCCCTCTGGCTCCGCCACTGGGTGCATCTCATTTTTCTGTCTCATTTTTGACCCTCAAAGACCTGTTAGTCTGCCTTTAAAATGTCCACCTCCACTCCATTTATTATCCTAAATTAGATGCACCTGTTTGAGGTCATTAGCTGCATAAAGACACCTGTCCACCTCATACAATCAGTAAGAATCAAACTACTAACATATGATGACAATTTCAGACCCTTCCATGATTTCTAAGTGTGAGAACTTGCAAAATAGCAGGGTGTTCAAATACTTATTTTCTTCACTGTAAGTTATGCACTATTTGTCGAGCTCAGCTCAGGCAATCGATATCACAACATAAGACGACGGCATCTCCTTTGTTTATGTCAAAGATTGTCGCCTCTGTTGACATAGCAGCCAGTTAGCGGCAAGGGAAGATGACGCAAATGGTAATCGAGTGGCGTCTCATTTTTTAGAGGAACTATCTGTCTTACCCCTTCCCCTTTACTCGGTTTTGAGAAGCAAGGGAAAGACGAAGACAAAGGGGTAAGGGATAAGACAGAGAAATGAGATTGGACCTAACTCTTTCCCCGCCACTGACGAGTTAACTTGTCAATTAAGATAAAATGCTTCCCTGCCAATGACGAGTTTTTACGGCAATCCATATTTCCACTATTATCCACCAGGTGGCGCTCTTACCAAAATTATAAAACCCAGAAGCAATTTGATTTCATTTGATATATTGAATGTTTATATATTTAAAGAACATTATTTTCTGGAAGGCATAAAATTTTGTTAAAATCTTAAAAAATGCTGGCGCTGACTTGAACTTTTTTTAAATGCTGGCAGGTAAAGAGTTAACAACAATGTGTTTGATGAATATATACGTGCCTAGAGCACTCTGCCAATATCATTATCTACATTTTTGACAAAGGTATTGTTTAGGAGATTTGCATTTAAGCTCTTCAAATGAAGAGTTTCGTTGCAAAACGAGATAACCACCGCTTTTTTAATTGTTCAGAAATCTTGTTTTTTGGTTGTGCATTCCAATTAATTTCAATTCAACTGCAGTTGGTTTGTTTTGATTTAAACCTTCATAACTTAAAAAATACAGCTAGGTAGCACCATAAAATAAAATAATAACATGATAATAAACATATTTTGACAAAAATGTTAAAAAATGGATTTATCTCGTTTTGCAACGAAACAAATATACATTTTTATGCATTTGGCAGATGCTTTTATCCAAAGCGACTCATAACACATTAAAAGGTATACATTTTACCAGTATGTGTGTTCCCAGGGATTCAAACCCATGACCTTTTGCAAAGTTAACACAATGCTCTACCAGCTGAGTTACAGAAATAAGTATATGTAAATATATACAGTTGATAGGCTATCCTTTGTGGTTGCTATGGCAGTACAGATGACCTTAAATCTACTGTAACACACAAATTAAAAGACATGACAGTCTTATTTCGATGTGGTGGGTGGATATATAATTGCAAGTCACAAGCCAAGGAAAATATTTCCTTTTATGCATCAATTTACACAATTAGTCTGTAAATTACTTTGAAAATATTGTATAATGTCTTTTCAACTCCCTTAATAACTATCTGAAAACAGTAACACACCAGCTAATGAGTACAACAACTAACATCAAACTGAGAGGACACTTCGAATGTTTGTATGTGATTCCTTATCTAGAGAGCACACACAGTCTCACAGGATGATGGCCTCTCATTGCTGTCCTTGCGTGGACAGCGGTGATGGCAAAGCAGATGGAGGGTGGGAGTGTGTTTCAGTGTGTGTGTGTCCCTATCTTGGATAATAGACTATTGGGATTAAATATTGGCTAGTGCTTCAGGTGGAGGGCAGTGGACTGGCTTGTAATGCATCACACTCAAGGCCTCTCCTTCTCCACCCTCCCTCTGTCTTTCCATCAATCTCTCTCTCTCTCTTTCTGTCACTACAATCCTCTGTATGGTTTATTTATGATAAGACGCCCCCGCCAGCAAATCTGCCTTCCTTTAAAGGCAGAAAAACATTTTAGAAAAACGACAAACAGGATTCAATCCGACTTGCATTTGGAGAGAGATATAATTACCTCCTATTTCAATCAACTTCATTGCTATTTTTGTCCACTAAACATCATCTTCAAGCTATCGGCACCGCAAACCTTCAATTTCACATAATCACTTCTGTGCATAAACTTTCCCTGCTTTGACCGAAATTTCCGATAGCTAAATGCTGGAGTGACTTTGCCTCGCTCGGGCGCTGCCGCGTTCGGATAAATGTGACATTTCGCCACTAAATTAGCATAATCACATTGACAGCCGTGGAATCTTATTGACTGCAGTACAATGGATTTGATTAGTTAAGAGGGAGCAAACAGCAGCATTATAATCAAGCTGGAAAAGTCACAGGTATATTTTTCTCTGTTTTGTTCGAGGATATCTTTGGGAACACTCCCGTCTGACATTTTTACGCATCCTAGCTACCGCAGGTTGTAAGCAGACAGCGTGCTAACTGCTGTTAGTGCCGTTGTTTGTACATTAGTAAAGGTTGGTTGGTTTGTTTAGCATCGTCGGCGCTGATTAATGCCGGTCGCCGTCCGGAGCAATGTCATTCATTTTGTGCTCAGCACTTTGAAGGTAGTTCATCGCTAACTTTTTGTTAAGAAACAAAACGAATGGCTCATACCGTAGTCTATCCATTTAGAGACGCACCGAACAGTTCAGTCGTTCCGAAATTAAATGCTTAGCAAAATGCAAACACTTTAAATATTTATGCAGGGAGATGATATGTTAGTATTATTCAAACGAACTTCCTCTAAATAAATCAAGCAGCACTAACTCAAGGTCAAGAAGTAGATGCGGGACCAGATATTTATTTTCATGCGGAGATCGTGTCACGTTCCCGCTCTGAGATGCTGTGAAACTGTTACCCTAGACCACTGCGGCATATCACGAATGAAAGTGAAATCTATACATCAGCGTTATTTTAGCATGACTTATGTCTGTAAGGACCGGCTTTTTGACCTTGACCATTATTCACTCAGCAGATTGTATGAATTTTTACAGTAAATACTTACCAGAGGCCTACTGTGTCTGCAATAAAGATATGCTTATTCCTCTTTTAGCTCCCCTTTGTTGTAAATAAAACATTATTTCAGATGTTCAATTATGGTGAGTACAATTCATTTAAGAGCTCAGTGTCCTTTTAGGCCTTATAAATGGAAAAAGAGATACAGTAGATACACAAGAGGGCTTTTTCTTTAGCTCTCCTACAATTACTCTCGGTATGCAGCCAAAGAGAACAGAGAGCAAATCAACACATGCATCAAAATATTGGCACCAAAATAAGAATCCGGCAAACCAGAGTATGTGTAAATATGATTCAGGGTTCCCACACCACACCAGGATAGGCAGGAATTATCTAAAAAAAAAAAACTTTTTTACAAATTTGTTTAAACCGTATTTATATACCAATACATAAGTAAAATGCAAGTCATCTGAAAAAGAGAGTACAAAAACCGAGCGTCTGTAGACCTCCCACGACTGTTTTAAACACAGCTCATTTTTCACTCCACCCCCTCCCTTCTAGGTTTCTTCTAAAGCCACGCCCTCAAAACACATGAACGGGCGACGCTGACCGGCTCTGCTGGGAGAAGCATTTACCTCAGACGAGCGGAGAGGAAGGAGCGCGGTGCATGTAGTAACATCATGTCACAATCACATGTAATAATACACCTAACTTTATCACTATGAATAGAAACAAATACGATAGCTTAAAGTACTCACTATCAAGCTAGCATATCGATACTGGTAAAGTTTAAAATATATTTTGTTTGATTCGGTAACGAACGAGCTAGTTATATTTATAAGACAAAGCTAAAAACAGTTTGCATTGATACAAGTTTTTTTATTACCATCAGTTTCACTGTGTTAGAGGTGAATTTCGTGGAAGATTCATAACATATACTGTGTTTTGCATGTAAGAGATTCCGTGATGAAAGCCTTGTTGACTCTGATAAGGACTACACTCCGGAGACAATAGCGCTACCGCATCGTCGACTCGAGGAAAAGCCACGCGATATTTACTCTCGTTTGATTTCTTTGTTTATTTCTTTTTTTGCCTGGTTTGACTGGATATGCAGGTACTGTGAGTTCTGAATGCTCTTTCTCTGCCGTACTTTTGCTCTCCCTAGAGTGCCTCGTGCATATTCAAATCAATAGGTGTGCGCATGTGTGGGCAGATCCCATAGCAACAGGGGTGGTGCCATGGTCGCGAGAGAGAGTGATAGTCGCGCAAGCCAATCATTTGGTTTGTCCCAAATGAAAATAATTGCCTGTGTTTAAAACAGTCGTGAGAGGTCTACAGATATTCGATTTTTATACTCTCTTTTTCAGAGTACTTACATTTTAATTATGTATTGGTATATCAAGGCAGTTTAAACAAATTTGTAAAAAAGTTTTTTAGATAATTCCTGCCTATCCTGCCTTTAACTTGAAATTCAAGGACCTTTCAAGGACTTTCCAGGTCCAAAACCCTCAAATTCAAGGACTAAATGTGGGGACACATTTCAAGTGAGAGCAAGGTTACATCGTGTTACCTTTTAAGATACATTGTTACAGTTCCCTTTCGAGGGACCTCGCGCTGTGCCACTGCGGCAACACATTGGGGACGCCTTTAGGGTTAAGTGCGTCTGAATATGTATATCAAAGGAGCCAGGAAGTATATCGATATCTGAAATATTGCCAAAAACGGCGTTACAGGGACGCAGGAAGTATGGCAAGGGAGATGCAGCGTCTCATTCCCTTCTCAGGGAACAACAGTTACATAAGAGACGTTTTCGTGTGTCAAACAGAACTACGCAAAAAAGCATTTTGGTATGAATCAACATTGGCATACAGAAGATATAAGCATTTAAAGTAAAAAGCAAAAAGTATAGATTTTTTATGATATTATCCTACACTACACATGGAATAATATGGATTTTTTCCAGAAAACTATGTATCTTTGTATGTATATTTTCAAAAACTTCCCGGGGCCTTGAATTTTTATCGCCCAGATTAACAAACTTTCAAGGATTTTGAGGACCCGTGGGAACCCTGATGATTGCATTACTTCGGATCATTAAGGTTAGTGATTCGAGCAAACCACCATATAACCACAAATGAATCATATTTCAATCTGTATGGCTTTTTGGGTAAGCAGCCACCCAGAACGCTCTAAAACCCACCTACTGTAGCAATGCCCTAACAACCAGCCAATACACCCTAGCAACTGCACAGCAATGCCCTGTCACCCACCCTAACATCACTGTGGTGAGTTTCTGAAAATCTAGTTAGCCCCACAGACCCGTTCTGTAACAAACACGGAGTCCTTGAGGTGAGGAGAAATCTGCCTTGCAAGTTTCCCATCTGATCTCGGAGCTCTGTGTTTGTACTTCGTTACAGCGGCTGATACAAGATTAGATAGACGCTGGCATATCGCATACGTGCATCTCGGTGGATCGCGGAGTGCACTTTCCAATTCCAGAGATGACCTTCTAAAAGAGCAGAGCGAAACGAAAGTGGGAGAGGGAGGAGGGAGTTTCAGGAAGGACACAGGAAGCTGATACCAACTCTCCGATTATAATCACACACAAATCGGAATTGTGACTACCTAATGAAAGGAGATATTCACAGTGTAGCTAGCGGTAAATGCGTATTATCTTAGATGTTCTACCGATCGCCTGGTTAATTCACCTTTGCTGAATGGGCACCTCTGCTGAGGGGTGGTTGAGGGGGTGTGAACTAATTACAAAGCATTGATGGGTTTGATTGAATCTGTTTGAGATGACTGACTCAGCAATGGGATTTCAATACGCCTTGTCCCAGGGTAAGCACTGCAAATCGATGTTCCCTATAGTAAGCATTTTGTGACTACTGTAAACATACAGGATGTCATTTGAAAAAAAAAAATTTGAGAAGGAGGGGTTCTGGTAGTTTGAGTTTTTAAAACCGCTAAAATTTGAAGTCTGTAAACATATATATTAAAGTTGTAATAGGCAAATAATCTAAGCAACAGAGCACCTATTACCTGAGCTAAAAATGGACTGTGCACTGGAACACAAGTAATTTCGATTATTACAATTATACAGTCTGAGCTATAGGGAAACATAAACAAGCAGACTCTGCATATCTTTATGTTGTTTTCCTCATCAACCTAAACTGTCTAACCTACAACCCGCATAAAGAGATCACTGACAAGCTCTTGGGATGTCTAGCTGTCTGTCAATCTGTGTTCACTATTGACCAATCTAGAGAATTAAAGGAGCTGTATGTAGGTTTTTGACTGTACTTAATAAAACAAATACTATACACTACTAGGGTTGGGTACCGAAACCCGTTGCCATTATGGCACCGATGCCTATATGGCCGGTATCTACAGGACTGAATCAAAACACAGATTTCGGTGCCTCGTTTCGTTGCCTCTTAAAGGACAAGGTCGGTATTTTACACTTAAAGCTCTGCTTTCAGATTGTTTATGATGAAATAGAATGGTTTTGCCTAAAATTTCGACATATTCTGCCCCGAGAATTTTCGGGTGTTTGTTGTTTCACCTCCCACCTCTATAATGGGTGTATAGGTGCACTGGAACAATCCTTCCTAAAATGCATTAAACTTTCGTTTACAAAGACGTGAAACTCACCGAGTGGTCAGGGGTGTTCACTGATATGCTCAACACAAAAATCGCTGCAAAAGATGCTTTCCAACAGCTGTTTTAGCATTTGTTGTAAACTTGTGGATCTATTTTTCCAAACGCCTCACACCCGTATATTCTTCCGCTGAGAGCTTGAATAATAGACACTCCAGCCCAGTTGGTGGCGATAATCCGCCTTGTCCCTTTAAATGCCTGAACGGTCCGCTGAAAAATTTTGCTTTCTGTGGCGCAAAAAGCATTATCACACAGGCACCGCACATGATCGCTAGTTAAAATATACTGCACTCAAACTCTATTGCGTAAATCATTTCCTGACTTACAAAATTCATGTAAATGTAAAAGTCGGAAAAACTTTGATAATACAAAGGATTCAAATGTAATTTCTTAGCTTAACTTTTGTGAGTTTGTCCGTGTAATATATTGTTGTAGTTTTATATTGATTGAAGAAACCGCAAACCAATCAACCAGTGAACTTGATTTGTAAGTGTACTTTGGGCTTGGACCTTGCCTGCGTTTCTTGGGTCCGATTTCAAAGCCACCAAACCCTTTCAGCGGTTGAGTTATTTTGCCAGAGAAAGCTAATATCATAACATTTCTTCAGGATTGCTTTATTTGCCAAGTGTATTTTAATTTGCCACACTATGAGAGACAATTGCACAACTTTCTCTGGAGTTTATACATCCAGATTTACTAAACGGGGCAAATTAGCATTAGAGCGCAATTCCAAAAAAAGCGCCAATGGGAGTGGTAATATCTGCAGGTTATTTACTAAAAAAGCGCAAATTTAATAACTCAGGTGCAACAGCTGATTTCCATAATGACCAACGCAATCTACTAAGAGCAGCGCAAATTAGTTCAAGGTCACAAATAAGCAGAGCTGATCTTGAGTTTTGCACCACGGACATCGCAGCAGAAATTCAGGGATGTAAAAACCCAGCTACTGAAGCCCCAATACACTGAAGAGAACTGGAGGACAAAAAGAAGAAGGTTTACAAGAAGTTTGGTATTGTCTGACGTCTTCCAGTAACTCCTATTTTATTAACTTCAGCAAATAAAAATAACATGGCTTGCCAAACAATATTTTAGAATAATATGTTCCTCTGGCATTCCAAATAAACTGTTATTTGTTACAAATTTGTATTTGTAATAAACTCTTTTTATTTTTAGCAATAATTGAAGCCATTTCAAGCACAAAGTAATTTTTTTCAGTGTTAAATAATGGCACAAATATTAGTCTCTCATAACACATGTGCAAACATTAGTGTTGCGTGAATCATTTAAATAATTTCCTCCCAAACATTTTGAGTCTGAAAGGGAAACTCCTAGAAATGCATATGCAAAAAGGTCAGTCGCAAAAATAACTATAGACCACACCTTTTTAATGCTAGTTATCCACTGCACGTCTTTAGTAAATCCCGACTGTCGTTATTTAACGACAAAATGATGGTTTGGGCTGGCACAGGCTGTTAGTCAATCTGGCCCCAAGGGTTCTGATCTTTGAAGTGAATAGGTTATAGGGATGATCACTTTCGATTGGAATTCGCCTTTTATCCTTTTGTGAGCGGCAGCCGCGTAGGCTTTAACCAATAATTGAATATATTATTAACAACCAATCATAGAACATTTTACTGACGTTAAAGTGAAGTGTTTAAAAGATTGAGGAGAAAATAGTTTGGAATGAAAAGCTGATGGCCCTTTAGGCCAGTGGTTCTCAAACTGGGGTCCGGGGGCCCCCAGGGGGGCCGCGAGATGGTGCCGGGGGCCCCAGTTTTATGACATTTTATAAAATACACTAATTTATCATGAATTCTGTGAAATTAAACCTAAAAAAAAATTAATTTATAATTTAATGTTTTGTTTAATTAAAATGTGAAGTTTTAGAACTGTTTTTCTATGGGGGGGGGGCCGCGAAGGAATGCACCATACACAAAGGGGGCCGCACGCTGAAAAAGTTTGAGAACCACTGCTTTAGGCAAATCATTAAACAAATTAGGACAAAATGACAAACATAGAAGAATTTTTGTTGTGTTTTATGCTGTACTTTCATCTACGATCATTTTGTGACACTTTCATTACAAGTATCAGTTTAGGCACTGGTAATGTTTTAAAAGTATCGATTTGGCACCGGTATCAGAAAAAACCCCGATACCCATCCCTATACACTACCAGTCAAAAGACTGAAATGCTAACTTTGATCTTAAAAATCATTTAATCTGAAGACTTTAAATCCTTTATTTTTGAGGATATTGTGTTCACGGTTAAAATACCAACAGCTAATACACTGCTGTTTCTCAAGGTTAAATGTGGTGAAAACTCTGGAAATTGGATCTAGTGACTAAAGAAAAAAGTTAAAAGCTCTTTCATTAGCTGTGATGTGACAGATTAAAGTGTCGATTAAAAAGGCACAAAAGTAATAATTGTATACAGACGCATGTCCGGTAGTGGTCTTCACGGGTCCACTTAGATCCGAAAACCCGAGGTTCGACCCGAGACCCGATCGGGTTCGGGTCTAAAAGTTTCACATGTGCCTCGGACACGGGTCGGGTACTATAATAGCGGCATCGGGTCTCGGGTAATTTAAAAATGAATGTGTTTTTTCTGAACGGACCCGAGAAGATCCGAACTCTCTCGCCTGTGTGCGTCAATGTCCTTTTCAAACCTCTCATCTGTTTGCCAAGAGCGCTTGCGACATTGTGTGGTTGTCGGAAGGCTCATTTTCGTTGAGACAAACATGTCAGTCAATTATAAATGTACATTTTAGCGGTTACGTTGGTGTCGTCGTCAGATAACAAAGTAAAACGAATGGAGCAGCTCGCCAAATTGGTTGCAAGGCCACCGGAGTTTCTTTCTGTCTGACTGCTGCGCGTGGGTCTGCAGAATGCACACACGTCAGTGCCGTTTACATTCGGTTCCAGTCGGGTTAAAAAATTTTTTCACTAGTTCGGGTCGGACTCGGGTCTAATTTTCTCGGGTTTGTCTCGGGTCGGGTCTTTCTTTAAAAAAAATTTATTTATGCACGTCGGGTTCGGGTATGAAGTGATTCGGGTCATTTCGGGTCGGGTACATTTCTTTGGACCCGAGAAGACCTCTAATGTCCGGTGCATTTTTTGGTTTCCTAAAAATAAAAACTATTCAAATGCTTGAAATTACTTTTGTAGACAAAAATATACCTGTGCCAAACAAATTAATTTCTGTTATTATAAAACTAACATTTTATTTTAAAATATTATTTTTTAAATAAATGAACGGAATATTGAAGGAAAAGCAGCCACATACAGTATTGTTCAAAATAATAGCAGTACAATGTGACTAACCAGAATAATCAAGGTTTTTAGTATATTTTTTTATTGCTACGTGGCAAACAAGTTACCAGTAGGTTCAGTAGATTCTCAGAAAACAAATGAGACCCAGCATTCATGATATGCACGCTCTTAAGGCTGTATAATTGGGCAATTAGTTGAAAGGGGTGTGTTAAAAAAAATAGCAGTGTGGCATTCAATCACTGAGGTCATCAATTTTGTGAAGAAACAGGTGTGAATCAGGTGGCCCCTATTTAAGGATGAAGCCAACACTTGTTGAACATGCATTTGAAAGCTGAGGAAAATAGGTCGTTCAAGACATTGTTCAGAAGAACAGCGTACTTTGATTAAAAAGTTGATTGGAGAGGGGAAAACCTATAAAGAGGTGCAAAAAATGATAGGCTGTTCAGCTAAAATGATCTCCAATGCCTTAAAATGGAGAGCAAAACCAGAGAGACGTGGAAGAAAACGGAAGACAACCATCAAAATGGATAGAAGAATAACCAGAATGGCAAAGGCTCAGCCAATGATCACCTCCAGGATGATCAAAGACAGTCTGAAGTTACCTGTAAGTACTGTGACAGTTAGAAGACGTCTGTGTGAAGCTAATCTTTTTTCAAGAATCCCCCGCAAAGTCCCTCTGTTAAAAAAAAGGCATGTGCAGAAGAGGTTACAATTTGCCAAAGAACACATCAACTGGCCTAAAGAGAAATGGAGGAACATTTTGTGGACTGATGAGAGTAAAATTGTTCTTTTTGGGTCCAAGGGCCACAGGCAGTTTGTGAGACGACCCCCAAACTCTGAATTCAAGCCACAGTACACAGTGAATACAGTGAAGCATGGAGGTGCAAGCATCATGATATGGGCATGTTTCTCCTACTACGGTGTTGGGCCTATTTATAGCATACCAGGGATCATGGATCAGTTTGCATATGTTAAAATACTTGAAGAGGTCATGTTGCCCTATGCTGAAGAGGACATGCCCTTGAAATGGTTGTTTCAACAAGACAATGACCCAAAACACACTAGTAAACGGGCAAAGTCTTGGTTCCAAACCAACAAAATTAATGTTATGGAGTGGCCAGCCCAATCTCCAGACCTTAATCCAATTGAGAACTTGTGGGGTGATATTAAAAATGCTGTTTTTGAAGCAAAACCAAGAAATGTGAATGAATTGTGGAATGTTGTTAAAGAATCATGGAGTGGAATAACAGCTGAGAGGTGCCACAAGTTGGTTGACTCCGTGCCACACAGATGTCATGCAGTTTTAAAAAACTGTGGTCATACAACTAAATATTAGTTTAGTGATTCACAGGATTGCTAAATCCCAGAAAAAAAAATGTTTGTACAAAATAGTTTTGAGTTTGTACAGTCAAAGGTAGACACTGCTATTTTTTTGAACACACCCCTTTCAACTACTTGCCCAATTGCACAGCCTTAAGAGCGTGCATATCATGAATGCTGGGTCTTGTTTGTTTTCTGAGAATCTACTGAACCTACTGGTAACTTGTTTGCCACGTAGCAATAAAAAATATACTAAAAACCTTGATTATTCTGGTTAGTCACATTGTACTGCTATTATTTTGAACAATACTGTAAAAGCTTAGATATAATGTGAACTCCTTCGATATTCTTTAAAATTCATCCTGGTAAAACTTCAAGAAGCTTTTTGATAAAATTACACAAGATTTTGATTATTTTGGATGCTTTTAGTCACCAACATCATTCCCACAGTTATATTTGTGTTATGCCATAGTATGGACAAGTTTATATATAAATAATAATATATAAATAAAGAACGACTGAGTGCGCCAAAACTTTTGGAAGTGTATATTCGTGGATATTTAGAAAAAGGTTCAAAGTTCATGTATCTGTTTCTCTGAAAAACAATGTTGTTGCCAGTTATTCTCTTTTTGAAATGCGCCTTTCATGTCAGAATGTCAGTTTATGGTCTATGTAATCCTGCCCACTGCCAATTTACTCAATAGTGTATTTCGACAGCTCGGTTGCCAGTTTTCACAGTTGCTTAAATAAAACCGCAATGGCCCATAAAAGCGACCTCTGGTGGACGCGACCTCCGAAACAACACAAGTGAGTTTGTAATTTACCGACAACAGAAAACATTGCAAACATAAAAATGATATATTTTGAATTTAAACTGCGGTACCAAGTTCACCTGCAAAAAGTCAATATTATTGTACAAATCAGCAAAACGCTTGAGTTAAATTATGCTTGTAAAAAATATATGGGATACTAGCATCAAACCAGCTTGAATCAGCATAACAATTCATGAAATATAAAGCTAAATAAGCTGTTCCTGTAATAGATATTTCCTAATACTTACTTCCAGTAACATCCTTATATTTATTTAATGTAATGTATCAAAGAGACTTTAAATGTATTAAAGAGACTATAGCTATGCTGTACAAAGGAGATGTTTCTCCAGGACCAGTGTGCTACGTGCAGACACTGAAATACATGAAACAACACAGAGATAAGGACATAAAAGTACATTTTTTACAGAGTCACATAAAGTGCATGTGTGCAACCTAGTACAAAATAGTGCCACTACAAAAGACAGTGCAACAACAATACAATACCCTACAAGACATGCATAAAAAAATACAGTAAATAATAAAAATAGCACAAACCAGTACAGTCTGTCTAGTGTAAAATCTGATGTATTTCAGTTTGAATCAGGATATAATCAGGACACCAAACTATAAATTGCTTTTCCTTTTTATTTTTATTCTCTTCCTCTGTTTTTTTCCTATTACCGCTGACATATATGGTTATATGTACTCTTGTTTGTAAACTATATTGTGTTATAATATTCAATTAAAATAACCACTAAACTACCGGTATTGGCAGATATCAAACTGAATTATCGGTTTCGGTGGAAAATCTGAATATCGGTGCATCTCTAATTCATACATTAAATGGGACATATCATGAAAATCTGACTTTTTCCATGATTAAGTGCTTTGATTCGGTCCCCAGTCATTCTATCAACCTAGAAAATGTGAAAATGAACAACCCAGTAACTTAGTTTTGGTAAACCATTCTCTGCAAGCATATGAAAAAATAGGTCATTGAAATTTTGCTCCCCTTGTGATGTCAAAAGGGGATAATACCACCCCTTAAGATGCACTATCCAACCACGACAATGCAATTTAGTCCAGAAATCAGCTAATTTGCATGTTAAAGGACACATCCAAAAATGGCACATGATTGCTCACACCTACAAAGTGGCAATTTTAACATGTTATAAGGTATCTATATGGTATTTTGAGCTAAAATTTCACATACGTACTTTGGGGACACCAAAGATTTATTTTACATCTTAAAAAGTTCTTGTGAAATGTCCCCTTTAAATAAAACAAAAATGTAACGCAGTGAAGTATGAAAGACAGGCTGGTTGTGAAAGCTGTAGTTGAACACAGCGACTGAGAAGATAAGATGCTACTGTATAAGGCTCATCCTTATCTTATAACCATTCTTTGTTCAATGTTTTGCTTTTTATCTGTAAACTTAAACGGTCAATATGCAACACACACAGTGGCTCACAGACATATTGAACAACTTGTGGATATAAACAATGTAGCTCAAACTTTAACCATCCAACGGGACAAGGATTTATGACAGGTACAGCTAAATGTGAAATTAAAACTATTGAATTGTTAATTCAGCAGTTACAGAACTAAAGGATTTATAACAAGCGCGATTCAATACCGGAAAATTACATTTCTACGGAACTATACGAGATACTTCAATAACTCCGAAAGATTAGGGCAAATATGGCTGCGTACGTGTGCATGAGCGAGAAAAGAAAAGCTTCTGTAACACATCTGAAATGACTCGAGGAGTGAACTCCATCAAGCCGATTTGAAAACCTCTTCGCTTGTTGGGAAAAAGCAGCTGCTTGTGAAAACTCGCAGGTTTATTTCTGTTCCAGGATTCTCACCTCGACTTCTTTATCTCCTCTGTTAATTAGCATTGCTGCTAACAAGAACTCCAGCACATATGCAAACCGCATGATACTCCTCCTGTACTCCTGTGGAGCGTATGTGGGGGAGAGAAAAAATAATCTCTAATTCTGCAAGCTTTACACAGAGAAACCTAATTAACTTGGGTAGGCTCTTAAAATTCATTTGGGTTGTCATTGGATGCAGATTATTTTTAATTAATCTGGTACGAAATGTGCGACTAACAGAAAAGATGGACTTTGTGGATGTTTTGTTTACGTAAACATCAGGCATAATGCTGCCATTCTTTAGCAGCTAAAGGTAGGCCATTATATTCAGACAAATCTGCCCCATAAACCTATAAGGTAAGAGAGAGACAAAAACTGTCTGTGTGTATTGTGACAGTAAAGGGCCTCTTTAAAACTGACTGCTCACCTGATTGGCAGGGTCACTCTGCACCTGTCTACCTGTCAGTCACACGACACCTCTCACCTCCTTAATATTCCTGACGTCTAACGGGGGCATTTTCTTCTACTGTTTATTCTTGCGAGAGGTTCAAATACCAGACAACCCATCAAATTTAAGCATTTGTCACAATACAGTTGTATTATTTAGTGTAACTAATTATATACAGAATATAAACCGTAGTTATACAGCCATTCGATAATATGCATCAAATGTTCGGCAACCAAAACGAATCAGCCGAAAACACCAAAAAAGCATCTTTTAGATGGTTGCTATTCATCGTGTCATCAAAAACAATATTATTGTGTAAAATGTATTCAGTCTTTTCAAATATTTGGCTGAATAAGTTTTGGTTGCCGAACATTCGGTGCATCCCTAATATTCAAATTAATAATTCAAATGTAAATTAGGTAACGTTAGAGTAGTGAAATAAGTTGAAATGTACTCGCAAAGTTACTTATAGTCAATAGAATATCCGGTAAGTGACCATCACAATACAGTGTTTACTTTGTGGATGTGTACAGTAGGTTCAACTTTTCTTAAGGGTAATAACAATAGGGTAAAGGGGACCATCAATATAAAGTGATACCAAATACTGCAATAACAACACATTTGACCACATTTGTCAAGCAAAAACTTCATATACGTAGTTTATATGACTATATTTCAAGTCTTCCAAAGCCAAATTATGGCATGTGTAAGGAAAAGACTAATTTTTCTATTATCTTTCTTTCTAATGAGCTGTTAAAGGAATAGTCTACTCATTTTCAATATTAAAATATGTTATTACCTTAACTAAGAATTGTTGATACATCCCTCTATCATCTGTGTGCGTGCACGTAAGCGCTGGAGCGCGCTGCGACGCTTCGATAGCATTTAGCTTAGCCCCATTCATTCAATGGTACCATTTAGAGATAAAGTTAGAAGTGACCAAACACATCAACATTTTTCCTATTTAAGACGAGTAGTTATACGAGCAAGTTTGGTGGTACAAAATAAAACGTAGCGCTTTTCTAAGCGGATTTAAAAGAGGAACTATATTTTATGCCGTAATAGCACTTTTGGGAGTGCTTCGGCTCGCCTGAAAAGTCCGCTCCCCTTCTCCCTCTCATAATGGGAGAGGGAGGGTGTTACTGCGCCGAGTCGAAGTACTCCCAAAAGTGCTATTACGCCATAAAATGTAGCTCCTCTTTTAAATCCGCTTAGAAAAGCGCTACGTTTAATTTTGTACCACCAAACTTGCTCGTATAACTACTCGTCTTAAATAGGAAAAACGTTGATGTGTTTGGTCACTTCTAACTTTATCTCTAAATGGTACCATTGAATGAATGGGGCTAAGCTAAATGCTATCGAAGCGTCGCAGCGCGCTCCAGCGCTTACGTGCACACACACAGATGATAGAGGGATGTATCAACAATTCTTAGTTAAGGTAATAACATATTTTAATATTGAAAATGAGTAGACTATTCCTTTAACTTGAAACCACTGAGGCTGGATCATTGACTCAGAGTTTAACTTTTGACTGTTGAAAGATATGGCCACCATAAACTGCTGCTGAATGTAAAAAGATGTTTAAAATTGGTTTGTTTTGTCATTAAAAACTAAAATTGTCAGATATTTTGTTTTAATATAGACGGTTTCATCATATCCACACACGTTGTCACGGTTACGAGCCTGGCCGAAAGTTAACTTCCAGTATGTTTTTTTTTCGATCTGGCTTGTGAATAAAGTGACCTCTAGACAAATACCTTGTCGAAAAAAATTAAAATGTTTTGGTTTCCTATGGACTAGGGGGGATGACGGAGAGGTTTGGCACTTGGCAGGCAAGAATTCAAGGACCTGTAGCTAACATTGTATACATTACCTTTAACGTTGGCTCAGTGTAGTCATTGATACTTTAAATGGACTCTGTTGCTATTGATTCTTTGCGGAAGTCTACCGTTAGGTAAGTATGGGCCACAAAAGCCACTTTATGTTGTTGCAGCTAAAACAATATTGACTGTATTGTTAGGAAAAATATTTTTAACATTTCACAATAAAGTTGTATTTGTTAACATTAGTTAGCTAACATGAACTAACAATGAGCAATACTTCTACCGCATTTATTAATCTTAGGTCATGCTAATTTTTAGCATTTACTAATACAGTTTAAACATTAATAATAATTAAAAAATTTGTTAATGCACAATGAACTAACATGAACAATTCTATTGACATTAACTTACATTAACAAAGATTAATAAACTATATTTCTCATTATTAGTTCATGGTCCAATGCTAATGCATCAAGTAGCATTAACAAATACAACCTTATTGTAAAGTGTTTCCAATATATTACCTTTTTTTTAGGTGAACGAATCCTAAATCATTACATTGCACGGGTTGTGTCTCAAAAGAATAAAGCAACACATTGATATGCATATGTAATAAAGGCATCTTTAGACTATCTGGTGCTGTCATTATTCCTCTGTCCACACTGTTCTTTTGCCAATTTTAATTCCCTTTTAAATATGCCATTATCAGAGAACAAGGTTAAAAGAAAGACAGAACTCTATACGTACTCTCCCTTTGACATCCCATACAAAAGTTACTCAATACGTGAGTGAGCCATCTCATTAAGACTTCTCTTTATTCCAATTTCAGAAATGTAGATTCGCATTTTATCTGCCTCAAGCCCATATTGTAGTTATCTATTATAGGCAAAGTTTTCATGCATTGAAAAACATGTTGAACTTTTTCAGCATATTCCTTTACCCTAGAAAAAATGTCACCATTAAAAAGCACCTATTGCATTGCTAAAAAACCATGTTATTTTGTGTATTTTTTTGTGTACTATGTGTTTGCGTGGTTTATGGTTAAAAAACATTATTTTCCCAACATAATCTCACAAAGTTCCGTGGGATAGTCACAGATTTTTGGGGTAATTTTTCCGTGCCATTCTCACGGATCTACGCATTTTCCATGCCCCTCCACAGACTGTCTTTTTTCCGTGGCATTCTCACGGATTGGTTACTCAACTGCTTTTTCCTATTTTCAAACCATTGTCACTTTGGTTTAGGGTTAGATTTGGTGTTTGCGTTAGGATGTCACTTTAAAGGTAGGGTAACCGATTTGATCCTGAAACATTTTTTGTTATGCTGGTTAAAAGTCTCCTTACATCCTGATAGCAATCACTGTGTTAAGTTGTTTAAATGTATTTGTAGAAATTTATGTTATCTGTGAAAGGCGTAGGACCAAAAAATGTTCAACAAATCATAGGTTTCGGTCCGAACGGACGTTTCCATTTTTGTCCCTCATACGTAAGCGTAATTTGAATGCCCACCGCGCAGCGAGTCCACGCAGACACCATACGTCATCGGTGCGTTCACGTGCGCTCCCTCCTGTCTGTAAACAGTGAGAACAGCAAACTTTTCTGCTGAATTGACAACCTACACAGGAGGCACAAAACTAAAGGCATCTTTTATAACAACAACAGCAAAAACTGCCTGGATCAGCAAGAGCAAAAACCCAAATGAACATCGGTAACTTTACTGCTTTACCACGAGATGAAACAGCTGCAGGAGGCAAAGGGTCTGAAAGTGTCGTTGGACTGTTTTTTTTTTTGTAAGGTAGGTACGCGATATGTTTGTATTGAGATGGATTCAGATATTCTACTTTGATGAAACATTGTGTTGCTTATGCAATTTGTGTTCGTTTACGGATTAGCGTAACGATATAGTTACTACGTCTACACAACCGAACGTGTGCTTAAACTAATTCTGATGTAAACCAGTTGTTTGATTATTTTGGAAGTGTTATTCGACTTTGTACTGCAAAGTTTTCTCACTGCTGAATGAGGCATGAGATGTGACCGTCTGATCTGTGCGTGTTCATGTGTTTTGAAAGAGGCGTGACTTTGGATGGCGATTTGACTTGAGGGTGGGATCGGGATTTCATTGCTAGGCGGCTACCGTTAGCATTTTTCAAAATGTGTTACCCTACCTTTAAGTATTGGTTTATACTATTTTTTCTGCTTTATTCTTTTATATTTTCTAAACTTTAAACAATTGTTGCCTGCCGTTGGGCTTAGAGTTGTGTTTGGGTAAGGATGTCATTTTATGTACATCTAACCCTAAACCGAAGCAACAAAGGTAAGAAAATAGGACAAAACAGGTGAGTAACCAATCCGTGAGAATACCACAGAAAAAGACAGTCCGTGGCAGGGCCACGGAAAAATGCGGAGATCCGTGAGAATGCCACGGAAAAATGAGCTTCAGATTTCACTCTCTTCCTGAAACGCACAGATTTGAAAAGCTCTGTGTCCCTAATTGGCCGGCTAATCTGTACATTGTGATTGGCCTGAAATCACGTCAGCCGGAAATGTGACGCTCCTTACCATGTTTGAAAGATTTGCGAACAATGCAATGCTAAAAGGAGTAAACTTACAGACTGAGAGTCCAAGCGGGAGGAATTATGATAATGTCGGTCTTGTCTACATCACCAATCCCAGGAAGTAAATGTGGCCTACAATCCGTGTTTTTGTTTTAGTCTAAAAAAGAGATTTACATTGGAGACGATAACTTGTGACATGGTTTACTTTGGGATTTGTACATTTTGCATATCGTAAACATGAACTAATACACACTTACACACCAAAGGAAATATAAAAACGTGAATCGGACAATAGGTGCTCTTTAATCGAATATTCAGCATATGTTGTCTGCCAAAATGTAGGGCCAGATTTACTAAACAGGGCAAATTAGTGCAAGAGCGCAATTTAAAAAAAAAACGCTGCTGGGAGTAGTAATATCTGCGGGTTATTTACTAAAAAAACGCAAATTTAATAACACAGGCTCAAAAGACAAAAAATTAAGGTTTACAATATGTTTTGAAACTTCTGGTATTGTGTGACTTCTCCTAGTGACTCCTATTTTATTAACTTCAGCAAATAAAAAAATAACATGGCTTGGCAAAAATATTTTTGAATAAAATGTTCCTCTGGCAATCCAAATAAACTTTTTTAGCAAAAAAATGCAGCCATTTCAAGCGCAAAATAATTGAAGAGATGCTTTTTTTCCAACGTTAAATAATGGTGCAGTGATAACACACATGCAAACATTAGTAAATCGCATTGCGTAGACCACACCTTTTTCAGTGCTAATTATCCACTGTGCGTAAATCCCGACAGTCGTTATTTACGCCAAAATGATGGTTTGCGCTGGCAGTAAATCTGGCCCATAGTGTCATTTGTCACATTGAAATGTGAGAGGAGCTGTATTGCAACAGATTTGAGAGTGCAGATAACTACTCACTTTTAATGACCCCAAAGTCTGAGATTATTAAAAAGGGAGAGGAAGTCATTTCCTCGCATGGGTCTGCAATGATGGAGGTCTTGGTATTAGCCGTCATGTCTGAACAGTCGCCTCCCGCAACGTGGTGAGTGAGAAAAGAAGGGTGGACTGAAATTTCAACCACTTTAATCTCATGCCACATGCTGTTTCTTTTATTAACGCAACATTGGGAGGAATATTCCTGTTGAGGATTGTCAAGTGCTTGACTGATCTGATTCATATACAATTTTTTTAATCTGTCACCTTTTTAAAGAGTGTGTGACTGGGAGACATAAGAGTGTGCATACATAAACACACACCCAGATACCATTGTCCACCGTGCGATTTTCAATCTATAGCATGTGGGGGGAAATAAAACAAGGCAGATATTTAATTTAGATAGAGAACAAGGCCGAATCTTCTCATACACTGGAGACAATGCTCCATTTGCCTCAGCAGGCTTAAAAAGAGCATGCCGGGAACACACAGTGCGAGAAACTGACAGCTCGGGAGTGGAAATTTCCAATTATGGATATGAAGGAACAAAAACAGAGAATGAAAAGCAAAAGGTACATGAATCCCACGTGAGGAGCCAGACCTGTGTGCTGCTTTCTTTATGATTTGACTTGAAAGTTTGGACTGAGCTCTTAAAGACTGTGATGAAAACAAAGTACAATGAAGGTAAGTGAATAAAAGAGAGGCAAAGAGACAGATGTACTGGCTGGACTGTAGTATCTACTATACCTCTTTCTCATACTAGCTAGAATATATTACTTCAATCATAAATTGCAAAGACCACTGAGACTTTATACAAATATATTTTTTTCTATAAACATATAGCAAAGACATTCAACAGTGCAGAATTCAATTAAAATCAACGTAAAACTGGGGATGCACCAATACAAAATGTATGTGCCAATATCGATATTCGATCACTAAGTATGATATCTATCGATACCGCCAGATACCAAAACTTTTCGCCGTTTCCCCCTTGTTCCAAAATTGTTTTGTGAAATCTTATAAATGCAGAGCATACAAAGTGCAATACTGTTGTCATTGTGACGCAAAATTACACAGGATCATTTTTTTTAAGAGCCCCTATTATGTTGCTAAAAAGAACATTATTTTGTGTATTTGGTGTAATATAATGTGTTCGCGTGGTTTATGGTTTAAAGGGGACATAACATGAAAAGTGACTTTTTTCATGTCCTATAATTGGGTCCCCATTGCTTTTATCAACCTAGAAAATGTGAAAAAGGTCAACCCAGTAACTTAGTTTTGGTAAACCATTCTCCACAAGCATGTAAAATAAAAAAATAGGTCATTGAAATTTGTCCCCCCTGGTGATGTCAGAAGGGGATAATACCACCCCTTAATATGCACTTAATCTGCACTGCACTGCCTTTTAATGGCACATTTTTGCTCACACCAACAAAGTAACAATTTTAACTTGCTATAATAAATTATCTATATGATATTTTGAGCTAAAACTTCACATACGTACTCTGGAGTCACCAGAAATGTATTTGACATCTTAAAAAAGGCTTGTGCAATGTCCCCTTTAAAAATCACTTTATTTATTTTTAAACACATATTTTCCACATACTGAACATTATTGTTGCTCCTCTATGCCCCGCCTTTCTGAAACTCGTTGATTTGTACAAAGATCATCGATCTAAAAAGTGCAGTGTGCTCCGATTGGCTACCCAGTGCATTTTGATTGGTCAAATACCTAAAGCAAGTTCAAGCGCTTCTAACCATATTTGGAAGATCAGCTCCCAACAGGAGATAATATCGTCTTAACTACCCGAATCTGATCCAGAAAATGTAGATGACTAAGCTGAACGATCAACTTTGCATTTTTCACCTTTTATTGACAGACAGTAATGTACAGACAAAAAAGTACACGGTGGTGAGAAGGGAACCGGGACTTGAACTACACTACACCAGTGGATTGATCATCGATGTCCGATAGTGGGAAAAATTATTTTATCTGCTGACACCGATTATAAAGTGATATATCTACGGATACCTACTTTAACTAATTTCCCGCCAGCCATTTTTTTGTGATTTTCACAAAAGTTTCACTAAATGCCTTCCAGGAAAATTTTCTTCTAAAATATATAAACATACTAATATATCAAATGAAAGAACAGACCCTCTGCTTCAAACACACAAAACGGGAAAAAAAGTTTAACATATTTTTTTCTCTGCTTATAAACTCTTAAATATGGGTATTTTACCCTACCCCTTTTAAGCATCCTTTCTATTTTTTCTTTATTTCTTTCTATTTTTTTCTTTATTTCTCTCTTTTTTTGTCTTTCTTTTTTTTTATTTGTATTGTAATGAAATTTGTTATTTTGTTGATTTTATGTATTAGATGCTCAAATAAAACTAAATGATGATGATGATGAAATATGGGTATTTTTCTTAAAAAAAATAACAAAGAGCTGAAATATTTGCATGTTGGATTTAGTTATTTTTTCATAGATTGGATAATCGCGGTATTGCAAATTAACATAAAAATTCAACAGGAACACGTTTTTTTTTTTTTTTTGCAAATGTTTTCTCTTAATTGACAAGATAACTCTTCGATGTCGGAGAAAGAGTTAAAACCACCCATCAATATTCTGACATACATTTTCACCTTTGTGGACTTTAAGAAAACAAACTTAAACTTAGTTCCAAACTTAGTTCCCCAAAAATAAAAATTCTGTCATCATTTACTCATCCTCATGTTGTTTTAAACCTGTATGAATTTATTTTTTCTGATGAACACAAAAGAAGATATTTTGAGAAATGATGGTTAACACACAACATAGTGTCCATTGACTTCCATAGTAAGATTAAAAAAAAAAGGAATTTAATGGGTACAGTCAACTGTGTGCTTTCCATCATTTCTCAAAATATTTACGTCATCATTTATCACAATACTTCCAAAATATTTTTTCCTACTATGGAAGTCAATGGACACTATATGCTGTGTGTTTACCATCATTTCTCAAAAAATCTAGAAATTAATACAGGTTTAGAACAACATGAGGATGAGTAAATGATGACAGAATTTTCATTTTTGGGTGAACTATCCCTTTAAAACACATTCTCTTCATAACTTGCCCTTCAATAGCTTTTGTCTTCTTGGTAACCAAGTTAAAATTAAACTTTATTATTGGCCAATTGTTGTTTGTGATGAAAATGACACTGTATATAATTATACATATACAATAATTATACAATATAAATTACAATTATTTTCACTAAATAAATAGTGAAATGGATTATGGCTATTTTACTCTTTCAGACAAAGTAAAATAATTTTTGATGGATTTTACATTTAAAGACTAAAACTCTGAGTAAAAATAATACCATCTATACTGTTTTGATGTATTCATTATATAAAGAATAAAAAAGTGAGGAGTTTTAATAAAAATCAACCCCCGGGATATAAAACTGCCAGCAGTTGAAGAAACTCTCATAAATCATTATAAACAAGTCTATTTCCAACAATAAAAATGTAGCTGCTCAGCTCAATAAACTCATCTTAGCCGTGATGCTAACTCTCAATGTGGAGCTGTTTAAAGATTCCGACTAGACTACACTTATACCAACACACTCCACCAGACTCGGTTCAACTCAGTTAAACCCAAGTTTCTAAGCAAAGTTTGTAATTTCTACCTGATCTGTTCTGGCACTCAAGAGTGTACATTTGTACCGTGGAAGAGCACGGCTACACATCCAACTCCTCCTCTCCATCTCAGCCAAGCATTACATGAAGGCTGATTGACAGCTCTTGGAATTGTATCAAAGACGAGCGCCAAGCTAAGTGTGTGTGCACAGTGAAAATAAATATAAAAGTGGCTGGCGGCAGTCTGCCGAGGAGGCAGCGGCTGGGTATCTTTCACATGCAGCGTGTCACATTCCTTTCCCACGCTACACACAACTCGGAGAGAAAAATACAAGCTAAAGAGGTAGGAGCCCTTTTTGAAAGGGCCCTTGAAGCCTTTTCACTCCAACCTACAGTGCTTAGACCCTTCTAATGTACTTCTGTAGCATAAACAAAGTGAGAGAAATTCTCTTTTACCTGTCTGTCTTTGGCATAAGATCTTGCTCTCTCTACCTACTTGTATTCGCTCACATTTTGTCAGGGCCGCACTGCTGAAATAAAAGTCCTGTTTGGCAAACCAACCTGTGGCTGACTTCATTTCCAAACAGCCCAGTATAGAGCATCTTACTGTATGGCGGGGGTGGTGAGTTCATGATTTCAGGACCATGGACAGCTCATCTCTCTCTCTCTCTCTCTCTCTCTCTCTCTCTCTCTCTCTCTCGCTCTCTCTCGCTCTCTCTCGCTCGGCAATACAGCAGCCATAAGAACAAGGCAGACTGCCAATCTTCAACTTTGCTTTCTTGTTCCAATTTTCTTCTAATTTCCTTAAGTACTGCATGCTACATGGGTGATTCTCACGAAATCCAGACTTAAAAAATGTCCAGCATCAGATTTTTTTAAAAAGCCCTTGAAGCCATTTTTTTCACATATAAGATTAAGGTCTGAACTTACTATAACCACTATTTTTAGAGGATTAAAAACATATTTCATATAGAATTATTGAAATTTTTTAGATTTTTTTTTCAAAAATTATCATTACCGCAACATTACATTAAATATATGCATTTAAAAACTCATGCTTCAATAATGAGAACTAAAAAGTTGTCTAGGTACTATCACAAACAAGATTTCAAATTTAATCAGAGAGAAAAAATAAGAACTGCTTACCTGGCAGCCATCTTGAGTATCACAGTCAATTATGTCCCTTCCAATTATTATTATTATTTTTTTTAAATGTTAGTTCCTTGAGGGCTTAAACAATGATTAAAAATTGTTGCGGAGGATGAGAATTTTTTTCTTGGACGCATTTATTCCTTATTATTGTCTCTACGTTTACCAATGATCACCAGATACCACATGTTTCTTTACTGTAAATGTTTATAGTATAACATGCACTGAAGCTTTTTATTTTTTAGATTTTTTTTAAGTATAAATATTTCCTGTCAAAGAACTCAAATCCAGTCATGGACGCGTTGCGGTAATGAAAATTTTCCCCTTAAATGTGGAAAAAACAACAACATTGGTTTGTATGATGTCATTTGAAATCATGTGCAAAATAGTACGTGAAAAAATGTTTGTAACTGTATGCTTCTTATTTTGATACTCTTACTTTGCATTTACTTTTTTCAAAATGTTTCATGACACCTCATAAGTCTAATTTCGCGAGAATCACCCACATGCTTTCTTTGAGCAATCTATACTAAACACGAAACGGTTGAAATAATACTATAGGAGAGTGCAGATTTTGGATTAGATCCTTGTGTGATAAGGAATCTAAACTGGGAAAAGATGAGGATATAATGGGCCGTGCGCTCCTGCTCCGAAGAAAGCTTTCACTAAGACCCGAACTGACCCGTGCATGGCTCGATCAACAGTGGGAGGAACTTCCTTGAAGAATTCATGAAAGGGAAAGGAGCTCGGCCCGCTCTGGAAGCGCGCGTGCATTTATTGCGCCGGCAGAAAATAAAGACCGCTCCGGGAAGAGTTTAATTACACAAGGTTGCTGCTGGCGGATAATGATGGGCATTGATTGGCTTGTGTGTGGCAGCTGGGAGTAAGACTGGAGAGTGTTGACCGGGGTGTCAATTTCATTCACATCAATTAACAAAAGCAATTCTCCCTCTACGCACGCTCCCACCTAACCCATTTCAGACTTACAAACATTAAAACACACAAAGACATTTCCATCTCAATCTCTCTTTCTGTCCATCTCTGTCTCTATCTGTCTCTCTCTTTCTTTATAAATAACACATAAAGAGATGCCATCTGTATTTAAAGGAGTCATATGAAGGCTATGGAGAAAAGGAAGCGTATGCAGTGACTAGGCTCAAAAAGCAGTACCACAGGAATAACAATAAAGTTCATACAAATGGTGCGCCTTTAAATATGTGTAGTTATTTGATTTAAACCCAGTGCAAGAATATTTAGCATCACTGACATTAAACCTGGTACAGGCTTAAGACCATTTCACACAGTACGCGGCAACTGCAAGTGTTTAGTTCTTTTTCAATAGGAGACGTGCGGAAAGCGGCAAAATGGTGGTGGTTACAGAGGTACACTGTAAAAAAATTCCGTAGAAATTTGCAGCTGGGTTGCCGGTAAATTACCGTAGATTTAAATTTATGATATTTACTGGCAACATTTTGTTCAAAGTTAAATGAACATTAAACATTTACAAGTCTTTGTCTTTACAGAATAAAACTAGAAAAGCAGCATCAAGCAAAACATTCAAACAAAATCTGAAGCAAAAAACAGAAAAGGGTTGATGATGATTTCTGGTTCCAAGAATGCTTTGCATGAGGCTATTATTGTATAGTTTTATTCTGTAAAGATAAAGACTTGTTTATATTTAAAATTTATTTAACTTTGAACAAACTCTTGCCAGTAAATAATATAATTTTAAATCTACGGTAATTTACCGGCAACCCAGCTGCAATACCATTGTAATTTCTACAGATTTTTTTTACAGTGTAAAGCGGAGTTGGTCTAAACGCCTTGCTCGTGCACCCAAAATCCTGTCCCTTCTCCGGCACCTCATGCCAGGCGCCGTTAAAGATAAACAAATTTGCAATAAAAACTGCACAAAACACTTCCAATACAAGAGAAAAGCTGAAGCTGTGCGGCGATTTTGACGCTTGCTGCGTACCGTGTGAAACAGCCATAAGTCTTACAAGTTGAGAATTACTGTACGGGTGATTCTCACAAAACCATTGAAAAACCACGGCACTAATGATTTTAGCTTTAAAATGTGTAATATAGTTACATTAAAAAGCATCAGAATTAACACAATACTGTGTTCTACCTTGCACAATGTGTGCTTTCAACATAAGAATTTATAATTGTAAATTTTATCTAATTTTCTGCTGAAATTCTCATTACCGCAATGTGTCCGGCTGTGTTTGAACATGCGTTATGTTGTAATTTAATCAAATTAGCACAAAAATATTAAGAAAAAAAATAAATGGATGTTTTGCTAGACTACTTTAGATGACAGAAAAAATATTTACTGAATATTCATGTATAATAATAATGAAGAAAAATTAGGAAAATGATGTGTCCATGCCTGATGTTCTCATCCTCCGCAACACTTTTTGAGAACAGTTTAAGCAAACATACAGAATTTTAATAAAGTTTGATTTTGAGTGACCAAGCACATGGACCAGTTACTTCAAGATGGCTACCAGGTAAGATCATTTTTTACAGTTAATTTGAAATATTGTCTTGTCAGAATGCTTACACGACATTTTGATTATCATTACCGCAACAGATGCTTATTAAATGTTAATTTAATTAATAGAAGCATAATACTTTGATTTTAAATGCATGTACAGAATCTCCAAATTATGTTCTTTCAGGTTTGTCATTTGAAAATATGTCAGTGTTGATGTTTTCTGACTGTTGCGGTAATGAGATTTTTTAGGACTAATTTTTTAAATTATGTTACAAAAAAGTGTTAAATGATAAGTAAAAGTTTTTAAATTAATGTTCCCATTTACTCCAGACTTTGTTTTTCAATGTCTGGTGGGAAAAAAAGTTAATTTAAGCAATTTTTACATTTTCATGCTTGACATTTTTAAAACCAAGTTTTCGTGAGAATCACCCGTACATTCAGGGTAAGTTATAAAAAGAACCAGCATGTGTCAGAACTACTACTTAATTTGTTAATGAAGTGTGTGCCCCCCTTCATGTCTGTAGGTCTAAAAGGTTTTGAAAGTATATACAGTAAACACAGACTGACCCCACTTTTATCTGAGAGATACAAAACAAAGCTTGGGGCTTCTGGTAAGCAAGACAGTGGTCTGTATGCATGAGGGTGAGACAGCTGTCACTGCCGATATAAACGCACATGAAGACAAGGTGAGGGCAGGGCGAAGCATGATGGGAAAGTATGACAGAGAGAACGCAAAGACCTGCGAAGCACAAAAACACACATTTAATGGCTTGAGACGAGAGGGTGAGATCAGCAGAGGTAGAGATCAAGTTAGCTGCAATGGAAAGGTAATTGAAGACCTTCAGGATGAGCTCAGCCTCTCGCAATAATACACTGATGGTATGTCATGCAGACATATAAAGCAACGCATGCTACAATGTTTGTACTTTTTATGAAGAAAATGTGTGAGGACCTTTTTAAAACACTATATTTGCCAGGAGAGTGCTATGAAGTTGTTATGGTAGTTTGGGTGGTTGCTAAGGTGTTGCGAAGTATTTTCAAGGATGTTCTTAGTTTCAGTAGCAGTCTTAGTTTTTTTAATTTTTTTTATTTATTTATTTATTTAATTATTATGTGAACTTCATTACATTGAAAGGTACTGAACTTGTATGCTTTGTATGACAAATGAACATTTATTGTATCTATGTATTTATAGGGTTGTGAGGAGATGTTATGGAGAGCTAATTGTTGTATGAATGTATGTTTTATGTGTTAAACATTGTAATTTACTGTTTGTATCTCTGTCTGTTTTAAGGACCCCCTCGAAAACGAGATGGTGCATCTCAAGGGGTTATCCTTTAAATAAATTTCAAATATACATGGCCTTTGTGGACTAAACACAATTTCCGGTAAACTTCCACATAGAATCAATAATAACAAAGTCTTTTTACAATAGTTTATTTCTGATAACAAGGGAAATAAACGACAAGTACATTACCTTTGTTCATATATCATAGCTAACGTGTATCAACGATTACCCTGAGCTAATGTCCCTGTGTAAAATGAATGTTTACATTACAGGTCCTTGAATTCTTGCCTGGCTGTCAAACCTCTCCGCACAGTTACTTGTCCAGTCTAAAGCCAAGCCGAACCAGTCTAATGCAGGGTTCACACCAACCGCGAGTTCGGCCATTTGCACGAGTAGATTACATACATAGTCAATGCAAAGACGCGATCAGACGCATCCTCGTGTAGGGCGATGCGAATGACGCGATATGGGTGGCGCGTTTGCACGGGCTATTCGCCTCAAACACGTCTTCGCCCAAGTTGAAAACAATCAACTCGAGCGAAAAATTTCCATGACACGAAGTTAAATCCTGCGAGTCTAGAGCGAGTAACGCGATGCTACGCATTTGGTGTGTACGTAGCATAAGAACCCTAAATGTGGATTCACACCAGACGCGTTTGAGGCGTCAAATTCGCGTCTACCGCACGTAGTTGGACACTTGAACATTTTGAGTGTACTCGCTTCATTCGTGCGTGAAAGCCGCATGTGAAATTCTAGTCATCGAGACATTCACACAGAAGTTCGCATCATGGGAGGGGCTGCTGCGAGTCCACTCGCTTCCTGTAATTACGTCACTACTAGAGCAAGCTCCTGACTGGTTAACGCGGCGTGTTTTTCTGCCAAAGTTCAGATTAAAGTCACGTGACAGGAGTGATGCGGATGACGTACGATGTGTTATCTGGTGCGCCCCTGCTGTTTTTTTTTTTTGTGTGCCCAGGCTTCGTTTACAGTCTGAGGGAGATGCACGCTGTAAGTTTGAAAAAAAACCTTCGCAAACATGTCTGTGGATAACATGTCATTTGCGTCACTGCAGTCACGTGACTTTAGTCTTTAGGAAGAGAAAACAATGCTGAATAAAGTTGTATTTTTTGTTATTTTAGGCATGGCCGTAGCCAGGGTTTGAAAATTACAGAGGTCCAGGGTGGGGTGTTAAGAGTTAACAAATGCTGTCCCAGGTGAAAAAAGTGCACGTAGCCTCTTATGGAACTTTATTTTTTACCTGGGATCTAAAATATTCTGTCTTAGCCTTTTTACACTTTGGGTACACACTCTGTTTTGGGGGATGGACTGGGACCACTGGATTATTTATTACTTTTTTATGCAGCAATGTTTATTTTTGTAATCATTTTAATAAGCAATATTATATATAACAAAAACGTTACAAGATTTTAAACAAGAACTTGTTTAGTGGTCTTATTGTTTTCAGCATGAGTTTGTTAAAGGTTAACTTCTAAATTAAATGAAATAACAGAATTCTTAATGCTTATGTTTTGTTAAAATTAGCTTTACCGTTTTACGCTACGTGTTTTAACATATTTGCCATATTTTATTTAAACCCAATTCTTCTACATCTTTGTACCAGAATTATTTTCCGTTTTTCAATAGTGTTGTTGATACTATTGATACTCTTACAGACACAATTATGATGAATTATTATCTTACCGAATGTAGTATCAGCAATAATCATGCTCGCGCTGAATGATGCGTCTTATTTAATAACTTTCAGTTTTTCATGTTGTCAGATATTAGTACGAAAAACAAGCAAAAATAATTGGCCTTAAAAAACAAAGTTGGTCCAAACCTTGTATTTCAGAAATAAATCAGAGAAATCGCTAATACTAACCTACACCTAACAATCACTTTATAGATAATGTCAAAGTGTCACATTAATTGCTAAAACACTACGTCTAAAGAGGATTTTTAACAATGGGATCTGGCAACAATGCAAATTCTGTACCCGCGCTGTCGCAGCTTAAGCCAATCTTCATAATTTTACACTAAACTGTCCAAACTTAATTATATATGCGGATTCCTTTTGAAAAACTAGTCATTCAGAAAACTTCAAATTGTATTTTTTTGTATGAAAAAATTACCGAGGTCCGGACCTCTTGTGACCTCATAGCTGTCTACGGCTATGATTTTAGGAACAAAATGTATTTTCGATGCTTCAACACATTCTATCTGACCCACTGATGTAACATGGACTACTTTGATGATGTTTTTATTAGCTTTCTGGACATGGACAGTATACCGTACATAGATTTTCAATGAAGAATCAACAAGCTCTCGGACTAAATCTAAAACATCTTAAACTGTGTTTCGAAGATGAACGGAGGTCTTACGAGTGTGGAACGACATCAGGGTGAGTCATTTATGACATTATTTTATTTTTAGGTGAACTATCCCTTTAAAAAGAAATTTGCTCTAATGCCTAACCCTAGATAGGAGTATCAGCAACAGTAACAATGGTAAATAGAGATGTTTCTTGATAAAATCTGGCCACAGACATTAGCAGAGGTGCTTTATAATCAAGAGCGTGAAGGTGTGGACCAGATACAGACTGAATGCTCAATTTGAAATTGACTCTGACCCCTGGTACACCTGTTATGGACTGCTGCACCCCGAGTAAGGAACACCAGAGCCTGGATCTTTTTTCGTACCTATTATAAACTGTCTGTTTCCTCTGGAGGACCAGATAGAGAGAAAGAGTGAGAGAGAGAGAGGCAGGAATGAGAGACACAAAGAGAAATTCATGTGCACTACATTAGGACTTCAAAATAACATTATAGATAAAACTTTATGTCATGAAAGGGCAGTACTTGGTGTATCATAAGTATGGGGTCCCGGTCCACCAGTCCTATAACTACTATAATTAACAATCTCTATCTCTCTATCTCTCTCTCTCTCTGCATGTGGCATATAGCAGATCTAACTGTCAGAGTTTGTTCTGGTGTTGTGTGGGTTTCAATATGACTCCACTAAATGCCAGGCAGGATCTCTAAAAGAAGTAATAAATCATCATATGAGAACAGCGTGCCTCAATATGCACACACACAACAGTGCCATCTCCCCAGGCGTGAGTCGCACACACAAACTTCACACCCTTTTTCACATGCAAACCTCTCACTCTCACCTACATGTACTCACACAGACACACAAATACAATGTGGCAAAACAAAAATGATCTAGCGCTTTCCAAAGAATATCTTATGAGCATATGTTGATCACTCATTGCCTCCGTACAGTGTAACACCTATTCATTAGACACCATAACGCACTGATGTAAATGGAAACTAATGTGCTTAGATGCAAGTGCATTTAGAGTAGCCATTCTCTCAAGCAACTACATGAGGTGCATTCTGGGATACTTTTGAACAGTATTAAACGATTTTCCATCATTATGCAACCCAACTCATCCATTACACACAATCAAGCAGCAAATATATCTTAGTTATATGAAAAAATAAATAAACATGCATTAGAGTTTCATATCGCTCGGAATATCTTCCTTTGTGTTCAGCAGATGAAACAAAAGTAGACAGGTTTGGGACAACTTGAGGGTAAATAATGACTTTTCATTTTTGGATGAACTATCTCTTTAAGCATAAAGCCCAATTTATAATTCTGTGTCAATTATTTGCCGTAGCATACATATAGACACATATCCTACAGCGCAGACTGCTGAGCGCCTCTCCAAAAATGTAACAACAAGTCCATTCTACGTGTACCATAAGTGCTGTGATTGGTCTGCTAGAACCCCTCCCGTCAGATCAAAAATAAAGCGTCACATTTCTTCATACACATTTCAGCATTTGATGGCTTTTGATACTCTAACATGCCCACCGACATTGCCTACTTGCAATCTGCATGTGTAATTGCACGCCGACGCAAACGACAATGCAGAAGTATGAATGAAAACTTACGCGTAGCCTACAGTATACTAAAAGTATAAATGTTACAGCTAAATATAATTATTATTTATCTATTTAAAATAATAATTATTTAAATATTATCATTTACATTTTAAATTATATAACAGACTAAATTAAATAAATAAAAATAATTAAAAAAATAAATAAACTATTCAACCACTTCAAAGTTAAATATGACCTTAGGACCAGATTGTTAAAATCCCCAAAATAATTGGACTGGTCCAGTATCATTTGTTCACAGATATCACTTGAGATTTTTGTTATAAAAAACAATGGCATTCAGACAATTGAAATGTAGCTTAAAGGGACACTACACTTTTTTGAAAATATGCTAATTTTCCAGCTCCCCTAGAGTTAAACATTTGATTTTTACCATTTTGGAATCCATTCAGCTGATCTCCGGGTCTGGCACTACCACTTTTAGCATAGCTTAGCATATTCCATTGAATCTGATTAGACCATTAGCATCGTGCTACAAAATAACCAAAGAGTTTGGATATTTTTCCTTTTAAAAAAATAGATGTGCAGGAGGTATTACGCAGCAGCCGAAAATAGTCCCCTTAGTATCTTTCAATAGCAGGGGACTATTTTCAGGCAGTGCGTAATATCACTACGCCTGCTGCAGCCATGTTACATCAGCAAAGTCTTTGATTATTACGCTAGAATGAGAGAATAGTAGCCATATCTGCCTAGAAAATCGCAACTTTAAATTTTCAGTACACAATGTAACTACAGAAGAGTCAAGTTTTAAATAGGAAAAATATCCAAACGCTTTGGTTATTTTTAGCGTGATGCTAATGGTCTAATCAGATTCAATGAATTATGCTAAGCTATGCTAAAAGTGGTACCGCCAGACCCGGAGATCAGCTGAATGGATTCCAAAACGGTAAAAATCAAATGTTTAACTCTAGGGGAGCTGGAAAATGAGCATATTTTCAAAAAAAAGTGGAGTGTCCCTTTAAGTGTATTTTAGGGTTGTTATTATTATTATGTGATCTATATGTTTCTAAATCACTATTCCATAGAAACACCATATAACTGTAACCATAAGCTTCCAGGCAGAGTTGTTTAATAGTATCAACATCTCAGTTCAATAGTAAAGATTAAACTCTGTCGTATTCAATATTTCAGCTATTCAGAAACTCAGGAGGTTCTCCTTTAAGGCAGAGGAAGGAGAGCTTAAAACTCCAAACGCCGAGCTAATGAATCTATATGATGGAAGGAGGAGACAGAAAAGAGGAACAGGCCTTGGGGAAATAGCAAGATGAAAACGTCTGACGAGGTTCTGCTTCTGCATTGTGCTGTAACAGAAAAATGAAGATGCCTTGTGCTGACAGGAAATTAAACATGTTCGTTCTGGGTGACACGCGCCTGCTCTTCAGAGAATGAGAGAGTGACGGAAGTGGGGAGCATTTTTCACATAAAACATTGCGATTGGGTTATCCTCCTGTGGAGAATTCTCACACACACACATACACTTGCACAGACTATACAGTATTAGTCTATAAGGACATCTCAGAGACATTTTTATACTGTAATAATTGACTCCGGTCTTTTGAATTATTGAAAATAATGCACATCCACAGATCGCGTCGTGCCACATTACCACCTTGGGTGTGCATTATTTACGAAAAATGCAATGGCTCGTCGTCAATTATTCCTACCACGATTATCACACACATTGATCCTCTGATTATTTAAAGACATTTGACATGTCAGGTGTCTCTTTATCGAAAAATAATGCATACCTGTGGTACATTTCTCAACCAATCAGAATAAAGCATTCAACCATCCTGTGGTTAATATGATATAGTGTTATATTATATAGTAAGGCTTGTTCACACAAAGATAACAAAAAGTGAACTAACTGTATTAGCATTGAAACTGACAGACAGTAATGTTAAGTTTTGAGTGCAGAAGCTCTTTAAATTCGTCAATTTTCATTAATTAATCGGCTTGAAAAAAATAAAAAAAGGTAAAATTGGGAAAGTAATCCCAATGATTTAGTCAGAAAAAAGTACAAAAGCTGTCACTGGGACAATATCTATTTAAAGAACACCTATTTTGTTGCTAAAAACAACGTTATTTTGTGTATTTGGTATAATATAATGTGTTTGCGTGGTTTATGGGCAAAAAAACACATTATTTTTCACATACCGTACATTTTTGTAGCTCCAGATTTCCCTTTCTTCCTGAAATGCATTGATTTTGTACAAAACTCATCAATTTGAAAAGTGCTGTGTTCCTGTTTGGCCAGCTAATCGTACGTTGTGATTGGCCTGGAAACATCTGACGTCAGCCGGAAATGTGACGCTCATTACCATGTTTGAAAGATTCGCTCACAATGCAATGCTAACAGGAGTTAACTTACAAGCTGTGAGTCCGAAGCGGGAGGAATTATGGTAAAGTCGGTCTTGTCTACATCACCAATCCCAGAAAGTAATCCATGTGTTTATGTAGTCCAATAAAAGAGATTTACGTTGAAGACGATAACTCGAGTCGCGTCATCGTTTACTTTGGTGTACGTACCATCGCTAACATGTACTAATACACACTAGTGTTGGGCGATATGCCCTATTTTGAGATCGTCCTATTGTCAGCCTGTGAGATCGGCGATACACGATATTATCAGGGGCGGGGCAGTAGTTTACTCATTTTTTTATTTGTTAATTTTTTACTCATTTTAACAAGTCACTTGATGGGTGGACAAAAAAGAACAAGAGCAACACCGTCATGACCGCAACCTTCTTAAAACTGATGCCATTAATGCGAGCGCTTCATTAAAACCCTAACAATGATTACTTAATAAGTGTAAAAACATGCAACTGCGCATGCACACACACGTGCGCGCACATACAAATAATTCAATGCATTTGTTTAGTGCTGTTGCAGAAGGCTACACATGTCATGCAGTGGTGCTCTCATGAGGTGCCTTTTAAAACGCATCGGTCCAGCGGAACGCGATCATATTTTAAACACAATCATATTTTAAACAAGAGGGACCTGTTGCTACAACTCATTGAAATGCATATCATAAACAGGATTAATACCTAGTGATCTGACTTCGGACAGCGCAAGCAATGCATATCATAAACAACCAATATGCAGCGGGTCATATTTTAAACAAAAAGTAAAGTTTGCCTCAGCTCGCATGAAACGCATTAAACTGAACAAATACATAAGGATTACAGTTTAGTTTATGTTTAGACTTCGGACAGACGCGAGAGCGCGTGCACGTGAGACAGAGAGAAGCGCAGCTGGATTTAATGCTAGAAGGAGTCCAAGACGCGCGGATTAAGTGCAGGTACGTGCAAGAAGGAATTCTCTCTTTACAAGCTCTCCGCGTAAAGTGAAGCCCACAAACCCTCATGCGAGGAAAAGCATGCATTATGGATGTTAATGTAAAACTATGATGATAATAATAATAACCATTCGCCAACTATCATCATGACTATCGCCATGAAAGCCTGCCATTGGCGATATGTCTGAAGATCGTCGATACACGATACTATGTCTATCGGCACAACCCTAATACACACTCACACACCAAAGAAAATGTAAAATCGTGAATCGGACAATAAGTGCCATTTAGGTACATATATGTATCTTTGGGATACCTGTGAGGTACTAATATGCACCCTGTAGTGACAAAGATGTACTTTTTTGAAAAGGTACCAAACCCGGCGACAGTTTTTTTTACAGTGCCTTTATTCTGAGGGAGCATTTTTCTTCTGTATCATCATTAAAGTTATGGTGTGGCCATTCTCTTACATTTAGAAAGACCTTATCTTTATAGTTATCTTTAGCTGTGCTTGTAATTCTGCACACCTGACACTGTCTCACATCGATACTTATCTTGGGAGTCTTTATTTATCACATGGAGATGTTTTCTGGATGACATATAGAACCACAACGTACCATACACAAGAGGTACATTACAGTAAACAACAGGAAGGGAAAACTAGTAAAAGGAAGCAGTCTATGTTTCACCAATGATATGTGTGTGTGTGCTTTTCTTGTCCTCTCTTTCTTCTCCACGCTCATGTCTCCAAGGATGTGGGCTGCAGAGAAAGCCAGCAGCATGTTCAGTCAGACGTCTGTTTCTCCCTGGAATTCCTGTCCTGTAGGAATCTCATTACGAACAAATGTTGGCAGATCAGAGACAGAGTGAAAGTAAGTGAGACAGGAAGAGCTCAGCTCTAAGAATCCTTCACTGTAAAATCTGTACGAACATAAGCCTGAGACATCTCAGTCCTAAATGAACATTTACCGAACTATCCACCATTCCTACAGGGATTTGTCGGCAACACGTCCCGTGTAAGACATTTCCAGGCCGTACCGCTTCACCTCCGACATGAAACCTCTGCTCTATTGAGGGCACAGGGTTGAACCTTCCAATGTAGAGAAACCTGTGATGCAGAACTATAGCCAGAGGTGGTACAGAGGTCAGGAGATGGGGCTGATGGTTTCCAGAGCACGTTCACAGCCAAACAAGTTGTAATTATTGGTGATCTCTAAGCTTCTGACCTGTTCTATCATTAAACCAGCATGTGTCTACCTCCATAATCCAATGGCTCTCATTAACAGACTGAATATGTTGAATAGATTTTTGAACTGCAGGGTACCCATCGTGTTACCATGGACTATACCATTTATTAGTGCCAATTTAACTACTTTTAAGGCCTGTGTGGTACAGCAGGCATTATTTTTCACTTCTCATAGTAAGGGATTTGAACAAACCCCTAACCTTATGTTTTACTTCGGCATATAAATCACCCTGCACTGGAGCTTGTCGCAGGAATGCTATTGCTTTTTCCAACCAATTGGATTTATGCATTTCACATGTCGAATGATAAAAGAGTCAAATTTTCCGATTCCCAGAGAAAATCTAAACACCTTCGATGTACACGTGTTTTTTTTTATATAGGAAAACACCACCGTTTATCAATATTTTACTATGTTCTTACTTCAATTTAGACGAATTAATACATACCTATCTTTATTCAATGCGTGCACGTAATCTTTGTACAGCACGTCGTAAATGTGTTAGCATTTAGCTTAGCTAAATGTCGAAGTTGAAGTGCTGCAAACTAAGTGCTCTTCCGCCATACAATATAGTTCTCATTTTTATCCACTTAAAAAATCGCCACATTTTATTTTGTGCCACCATACTTACTCGTGTAACTACTCATGTAACAGTCTTTAACCTCTTGAAAAGCACACCTACTCTAGCCCAAACCATGAAAAGACCTACTTTAACTAAAATGGTTGTTTTTACTAAACCATTTAGAGTATAAGCGTACACTGTGGTATCATTAGAGCAGGGGTCTCAAACTCAAACTGGCTTGGGGCCATTTCTAAGACAGAAATTTCATCGGGGGGCCGCAGTGCTTTTTTAACGTTCAAAGTACAATATTTCTGTAAATGTCATGTTTAATTTCTATTATTTAATGTATAATAATACTTGAAAATATATAAGCAGTGGTTTTATCTGTTTAATATACATTACTTTATAAAAGTAAGTAAATCTTTTCTTGACCTTATCTTAACTAAGATCTATTATAACCTTGCACTAAACTAACAAATTACATTTCTGTATACATTTATAAACTATTATAAAAAATTACTACCAGTAAGTGTTTCTGTTTTTATTTATTTTGTATTGTTTTCAGTCATAGTATTGACTTCATTATGTTCTTTGTTATTTCAGTTTTAATTAATTTTCTATTATATGTGGGAAAAATATTAATAAGTGAAAGTGATACCATAACTTTTGAATGTAGTCCATGTTATATAAGCTAGTTGGACAGAAAAAAATAATAGTACTGCTCTATGTGTAATTGAATAGTAAGCTACATGATAATATATTATACTTCATTATATATAGCAGTATACATACTTTTATCTTCTTTACATTTCTCCTCATATTTTCTCTTTTCTTAACCTGGGCACTTTGATGGCTCTTTTCTTATCTGTAGTTTAAAATGTGTTGCATTACATCTACCGCTCTGCCTCTCTATGCGGTGTCTCCATTAGATGCTGTGACTTGTTGATGTGAACTAACCCCATCGCAGCTCGATCTTCTCTGAGCAACAGCTGAGTATCCACCCGGAAGTAACAAATCTAAACACTACAAAGTCCCGACCAGATTAACTGATCGCATGGTGACAATGATATGATTGACGCGAGGTTCAGTTGATGAATTAAAATCCGATCACGCATTCCGTTATCCTCGACATACGGAGCGCGTGGTTCATGGCTGCGTAGCAACGGGTGACGCGACCCACGCCACGGAGCGCAACTTCCGCTCCCGAGCACTTTGGAAAGTAAATGCTTTGACTCGTTTTAACGCGTTGTTAGACGCGACATGTGAACGAACACTAGAACGTTTAAATCAAAAATCAAACGAAATATAAAACAAAGTGAATGAAAAAATTTCTGCGGGCCAGATTATGTTATATTTTTGAAAGGTGACGCGGGCCGCAGAGAGGGGGAGGGCGGGCCGCAAATGGCCCGCGGGCCGGGAGTTTGAGACCACTGACTTAGAGAGAGGACACTTTGAGCTTCATTTTCCAGGTTTCAAAATTATTTTAAGTTAAAAATTTAAAAAGTTAGAGAGGCTAACTCTAAGTACATTGCAATAAAACTTTTTCTAAAGAAGTTATGTTTTATGTTTGAGGTCAACAGGTCCAAATTTTCTAAGTGCCCGTCAGCCCCAAAATAAAAGTCTTTGTTTACATGCATACATGTTCGTTCTTATTATTATTTATCCTTATGTTAGCATATAAAATGCAGTTTCCACACCAGGAAATAAAACGTCACACAAAGATTGTTGGATAAGTTATCTAATTGGCTACACGTTCTGTCATCATTATATTCCATGAAGTTATTGGAGGAACAATCGAGTCAAATGACATCACAATTTTTGACAGCGCTGTTTGGATATTATGTATTATACTCTGGCCTACTTTTAAAAACAAGGTTTGGCCATAGGTTGTGTTTACCAGAACCTAAAGAGTAATCTCATATACAGTGTTACAATGTAAATAGCCCTCAGATTGTATATTATATTCTATTACAAGATGTTCATGCGAAATCTGATGTAAACAACAGACTATGGGCCCTATTTTAACGATCTGAAACGCAAGTCCGAAGCGCAAAGCGCAAGTGACTTTGTGGGCGGATCTTGGGCGCTGTTGCTATTTTCCCTGCGGGAGAAATAAGTCTTGCGCCGGGCGCAAATCAATAAGGGGTTGGTCTGAAGTAGGTTCATTATTCATAGGTGTGGTTTGGGCGTAACGTCAAATAAACCAATCAGAACGTCATCCAACATTCCCTTTAAACACAAGGGCGCAAGTTCCATGGCGGGTTGCTATTATTATGACGGATTTGACAGGCGCACGCCAGGAGCGGTTCACAGCCGAGGAGACCGACGTTCTTGTAAGAGCAGTCAAAGACAGAGAAGTTGTTTTGTATGGGGATGGGAGAGAAACCCACCCAAATCAGCGTCGGTTAAACAGGCGTGAGGGGAAATAGCCGCAATTGTCTCATCAGCTGCGCCAAGCACTACAATGATGTCAGGAGACGGGGGGATCCCAAGCTTGCCGGCATAAATCGGGCACGCCGGGCACACAGGAGGACATCGCTGCGTCCACCCTCACCGCTGAAAGGGTTTGGGTGCTTTGAAATCGGACACAAGAAACGCAAGCAAGGTCCAACTCCAAAGTACACTTACAAATCAAGTTCATATACATTAAGGTTTCTTATGAAAACATTTTAATTATTATTTAGATAAAATAAACGTAATACAGTCACACAACAAACTTATGAAAATATTTTAATCGTTATTTGCATGATAATTGTTTAACGCTGCCACACAAAATAAATAAAAACTATCACCACAATGCTCACCACAATGATTTCCCTTATCTCATAATATTTTTTATTGTAACCATTTATGATTTAATGATTTCCCTTATCTTATATTTTTTATTGTAACAATTTATGATTTGCAAAAATAACTGTTGCATCTGTGTAGATTAGATAAGCAATGCGTTGTGCACGCTATACATTATGGTCAAGCATGCGCCCTTAAAATAGCATAATGAACCACGCGCAACGCGCCACTGACTTTAGACTAGTTTTTTTTGGTTAGTAGCGCAACTGTTTTTTGAAACTGCAAAATAGCATAAGAGATGGTTTGCGCCGGAGCACGCCTCCTTTTTTGCGCTGAACCGCCCAGGGAGCGCAAGTTCATTCCCTAGTTTGCCGACGTGCGTCTGTGGAGGAAAAAACCCGCTGTGCGCCAGTGCAAAATACGAAATGATACATGCGTCTCTGACAAACTCAATTGCGCTGGGTGCAAGATAGGGCCCTATATATCTATATTTTATGGATTATACGCATTTGACAGACTGGATTTGACTCGCAATCATTATATCAACACAAAGGTAAGAAGTCCCGTTTATATTTTGCATGTTGTCATCTGGACTTCTGTCACAAAATACTACATGTATGATGCTAGAACATCTGTATCTAAAAACAGAGACCATACACTGATGCTAAACCCGTAGACCTTTTAAATGATATATAGTAATGTTAATATTATTAATGTTTGTAGACAGTAGGCTATATAGATATTGTTAGCAGCATTAACAAAACTGACGTCATCCCATCCACGAATTAGTGCGCGTCGAGAGGTTGAATAGGGAAAACAAGAAGTGTTTGGTGGCTTCTAAATTCATACCTGTTTGGATCCTAATGAATGAATGGGGCTAGGCTAAATGCTAACACATTCACGACGCGCTGTACAAAGATTAAGTGTACGCATTGAAAAAAGATAGGTATGTACTAATTCGTCTAAGTTGAGGTAAGAACATAGTAAAATATTGAAAAACGGTGGTGTTTTCCTTTAAATGCCCACCTGGTAACCATTTAACACACCTTAGCAAATGCATTTCAATATTGCACCATAGGACTGTGAGCATGACCAAACGCCATTCAGATTTTTTTATAGAAAATGTATAAATCTTTTTTTACATTAGCAGGCATCCAATGTCCCATCTTTAACCGAGTCAGTGGCAGGACTCAAAGGCTTTTTAGCCAATGATGCGGCTCTGTGATCAACAGAGTGTTAGCTGTCATAAAAGGATTATTGGGAATTCATGTGATAAGGAGATTATGCTGAGCTTTGTGTTGCCAGAGAAATCGCCCATAATCCCGCTAAACACACACCCAACTTGGCAACCTATTACACAAACAATGACCTGTTTTACACTAAGACCTCATATGAGCATCACAAACAGACAAGAGAATCGAATAAACTGTAACAATTCCATTAACCGACAGATTTCATTCTCAAACACTAATTGGGTTGTTTAGTCATGGGACCTCATTCAATCAAAATCAGTCCAATCAATTACACTGACACATCATAGAGGTGGTGTCAGTTTAAAGTCTAAATTAGGAAAATCTGTATTGTAATATGTCAAAATATTAGCGAACTATTTAGTTTTCCAAGTAAACACAAAATGGGGAAGCGGCCTTTGAAAATAAACTGATTAAAGTTTGCGTTAATGGCACGAAATGCTCTCAAATGTGGAGTTACTACGAAAGCAAAGCAACCTTATGGTGTGCCGCACGTTTGTGCCGTCGTGCTTTGGAATTGCTCAGACTAGCTTACATTACAGGGCAACACAGGTAATTTCTCAGCAAATTACCCTGCCGGCTTTGCAGCCGGGAAAAGCGTAGCAACTGTAATGTTCTTGAAAATACGACCGTGCGCTGCCGTGGCTCGCGGCTAGACTAAAATGAACTCGGTTGTAATTGATGAATTTATTAAAATGACCCGCACGTAAATGCCATTAAGCCCAGGGAACCTATCGCCACACACGGCTGCACATATCTTCACCCGCGTAGGAATGTGTTTTGGAAATATTAATTGGGAGGTGAGAATTAGTTTAAAAATCTCTGTTAACTGCAAAGAGAGTCTGATAAGCCCGTGTTGAGATTAAACTGACCTTTCCTTTCACCAGATGAAAAAAGTGTTAGTGGGAAAACATGCAGATTTCCCACCTCCCCTCCTCCCACATTGTGTCTGTGGCGCATGTACAGACATTAGGCTGAAATAAGTAAGACGGCGAGCATTTTCGCCTCCCTGTATCATAAAGCTATTAAGTTACTATCAGCTCACCGGCAGCCGTTGCGTCCTGTGATACATAGCCACATTACCCTCGCAGCTATGGCTCTGAGCCTCCACTGCACACATCTTATCACATAAAGCTTATCTCCAAAAGACAGTTAGTAAAAACCAGAGAAAAGCCACAGGTGATCTGGTCTCTGAAATCTCAAGCTGGGGTCTGAATCTCGGCCCCCAAGGCCAGACCCGTCACCAGTCACGGCTGCGAGGAAGAAATGTCGCAGAGAAAGTAAACCTTTCTTTCAACTTTTAACCCAGGCTCGCACAGGGGGCTCTGAGAAATTGCTAGTTTAGTTTGAGTCAAAGTTTAATGAAATTTTCACATCAATGGGGATTTCACAGAGACTAATGCAATGTAGACAGATGATTATAAAGCATAAAGGAGGCAATGGAACAAAAGCTTGCCAAAACAGTGCATCACCGCCTGCCAAAACAACAACGCTGGAAGAAACTTACAAAGAGCTTCGGTTGAAGATCTGCCTGATACATTTTCTTGTTAACATCTACAAAACTCAGTTGTTTCAATCACAAATAACAAATCCTATATGTAAGTCTCAATAAAAGTCAATTATGAGATTTGGAGCATTAAGCAAGTTTGATTTTAAAGGGGACATATCATGAAAATCTGACTTTTGTCTGTGAAAAATATCAACCCAGTAATTTAGTTTTGGTAAACCAAGCATGTGAAAAAAATAGGTCATTGGAATTCGGCTCCCCTTGTGATGTCAGAAGGGGACAATAATCTACACTATCCAACACTGGCACTGCCATTTAGTGCAGAGATCAGCTCATTTGATTTAAAAGGACACACCTAAAATGGCACATTTGGGTTCACACCTTGTTCACTTGTGAAATGTCCCCTTTAATCATTGATTTCACATAAATATCCAATTTTATATGACCTTACTCAGTCACTTTAAAGATATCAAAAGTATATTTTCAAAGATTATTCATTCAATTATATAGGATGATTTTCCTATTCCACTTTAAAGGGATAGTTCACTTTAACATGAAAATTCTGTCATTATATACTCAACCTCATGTTGTTTTAAACCTGTATGAATTTCTTTTTTCTGATTAACACAAAATAAGATATTTTGAGAGATGATAGTAAACACACAGCAGATATTGACCATTGACTTCCATAGTAGGAATAAAAAAATATGATGGAATTTAATGGTTACTGTCAACTGTGTGCTTACCATCATTTATCACAATAATTCCAAAATATTTTTTCCTACTATTGAAGTCAATGGTCACTATCTGCTGTGTGTTTACCATCATTTCTCAAAATATCTTCTTTAGTGTTCATCAGAAAAAATAAATACATAGGTTTACAACAACATGAGGATGAGTAAATGATGACAGAATTTTCATTTTAAAGTGAACTAACCCTTTAACGTGCATAATCAACCATAATAAACTGTAAGTTACTATCCCTGAAAAGTATAAACAATGTGATGCTATCAAAACTGGCCCGACACAGCAACTACAGTGCAGGTGTGGGACTGTCTGCCATCCAACAGCACACAGTGAGAGTGTTAATTTTATTTTTTAATTATAGTTTGTATCATAGGGAACAAATAACTGTTTTTAGGTGAAATACTCAAGGTTATGTGGTCACTAGCTGTTACTGTGGTGGTATCCTTTTTTTAAAAATTCACCTTTAAACCTAAAGGGGCGGTTTCCTGGACAGATCTTAGTCCCAGACTAATATGCACGTTTGAGGTGCCTTATTTTAAAAACATCTTGCCCCGACATCTTAACATATATCAGTGCCATTGTTTTGTCTCAGTATGCATAGCAGTTTTGTTTTTGTCTTAATATAAAAATTTTGCATAGCAGTATTATCTTTGTCTAAATATAACTAATGCTGGGTACACACCAAAAGATTTTTTACATCTTATACGTTTTACAAAATGTGATAGACCACAAACATGAAGAAAAAAATCCTAGATTTAACCGTTTTGCTCCTATAGTTTGTGGGGTGCCATGATGCGTCAAAGACAGCACACCACACACAAACAGATTTTCAACCAGATTCTCGACTGTGAACACAGAAAATCTCGCAAAATCTCACTAGACTTCAGAATAAGCATGGCAGACAATATGCAGGCAGAAATTTCAATGATAGTTGTTCGGAATGATTTTTACAGAAAAATCAAGGGAAAAAAAGAAAAGGGGTTGGGTGAAGTCATGGAGAGAGCGGGAACATGGTCTGTACAAGTTCACTTTGCATCAACTTCACTTTTTACTGCGCCATGACTGCTTCCGTCTTCCATCATCTCGCTTTCTGATTGGATATTGTTTCATTTCACGTGATAATCTCAAGAGTGTGTGCGTGTTTGGTCTCGGGGTTCCCCACACACATCAGCATTTCTGATTGTAAATATTAAAAATGTTTAATAAATATTTACCATTCGCGATTGGGGCGGCTCCGACATTCTTCCGATCAGGTTCAGACACTCAACACACCTCACACCAAGGGAAAATCTGATAAAATACTGTAATCTGTAGAACCATCAAGATAATCTGGACATAGCTAGGATTGTGGGGAAGGGGGGAAATCATCCGAAAATCAGCCTGATTATCTTTTGGTGTGTACCCAGTATAAGGCTTAGTCTTGGATTAGTCTAAACCATGTCCTGGAAACCATCCCAAAGAGTTTATATTAATACCTCAAAGGTACATTCTCATATCTGTATACATATCTGTACCTAAATGACGCATATTAGGGCTAATTCTTAGTCAAACAAGTCAGACAAACTATTTTAGCCATAGTTCAAAGCAAGATGTGTGGTAAATATCTAACTCCTCCCAAATCTATAAACACTATACCAGCAGTCACATATAGTAGTTGGTATTGGTGGTAACATGGTAATAAAAAATGGGCATCGTGTAAAACTGATGTCTACAATCACTAAAAAACACAAACATATCCTGCTACAGTAAAATGTTAAAATGTATGGTACAGGCCATGATCTAAAAACAAATCTTTAGCCAACAATAAAGGGACAGGTTTACTAAACGGGGCAGATTAGCGTGAGAGCGCAACTACAAAAAGTGCAGATGAGCGTGGTAATATCTGTGGGTTATTTACTAAAAAGTGCAAATTTAATAACACAGGTGCAACAGATGATTTCCATAATGACCAACGCAATCTACTAAGAGCAATGGAATTAGTTTAGGGACGCAAATAAGTAGAGCTGATCTTGAGTTCAGCACCAAAGACATTGCGCAGAAAATTTGGGGTGTGAAATTCCAGCTAACGAAACCATAGTACACTGAAAAGAGAAGATTTACAAGAATTTTTGAAATGTCTGGTATTGTTTGACTTCTCCTAGTGACTCCTATTTTATTAACTTCAGTAAATAACAAATAACATGGCTTGGCAAACAATATTTTAGAAGAATTTGTTTCTCTGGCAATCCAAATAAACGGTTACATATTAAAACAATCCTCTGCATTGCATCACATTTTCTCTGCTCTCTGTGATGCCTCTTTTTTTAGCAATAATTGCAGCCATTTCAAGCGCAAAGTAATTTAAGACATGTTTTTTTTGCCATTACATAATGGCGCAAATACAGTACCAGTCACAACACACGCGCAAACATTAGTAAATCACGTTGCATAAATCCTGTAAATAATCTCCTCCTAAAAATGTTGTGTCTGAAAGGGAAACTCTTAAGAGGGTCGCACACCGGCCGTGCATCTCAGCGTCACGCCGCGTCTAGGACAACTCGGAGGTATCGTAAACCGAAAGCGCACATTAAATAGCGGGAGCTTCGTCAGATAGCGTCTACTTCAAAATGCAAAATATACGTTAGCAGCCAATGTTATTCGTTAATGATTTGGGACAAATATGATGTTATTTAATGTTAAACTATGTGAGTGGCGCTCTGTGGCGCGACAGGGATTTGAGCAACTTCCTGAGTCATGAGGCAGACAGGCGCCACCTGTCGGCGCCAGTGTGCGTATACTCATAGAAAGCAATGTGTTAGAGTTTTTTAGAACGGCGAGGGGCTAAGCTGCGCGTCCTGTGTGCGACCCCCTTTAGAAATGCATATGCAATAATATAAGGTCAGTTGCAAAAATAACTAGACCACACCTTTTCAGGGCTAATTATCCACTGCGCGTCTTTAGGAAATCCCGTCAGTCGTTATTTGCTGGCGCAAACTGTTAGTAAATTAATCCACCTAATTGTTCAGACGGTGGATTAATAGTGCATATATGTTTTTTTTGTCATTTATAGTCTTTGAAAGCCTCTGGGCGCAGTCTACTTTTGTAGCAGGAAAACAGCTAAACAACTCACAAAACATCTTTTCTTGTTCCATGACACGAGGGCCAGTAAATGATGAAAGGAATTAATAAAAATAAAAAACTATTCCCTAAAAATTATTTTAAAGGATTAGTCCATTTTCTTAAAAAATAATAAAAAATCCAGATAATTTACTCATCACCATGTCATCCAAAATGTTGATGTCTTTCTTTATTCAGTCGAGAAGAAATTATGTTTTTTGAGGATTTTTCTCATTTTAATGAACTTTAATAAAGCCCAACACTTAACTCAACACTTAACAGTTTCAACAGAGTTTCAAAGGACTCTAAACGATCCCAAACGAGGCATAAGGGTCTTATCTAGCGAAACAATTGTCATTTTTGACAAGAAAAATAAAAATTATGCACTTTTAAACCACAACTTCTCGTCTAGGTCCGGTCCTTTGATGCGCCTACACCTTTGATGCGCCGACCTCACGCAATACATCATGACGTCAAGAGGTCACAGAGGACGAACAAGAACCTCTGCCCCAGTGTTTACAAGTGTGTAGAAAGAGGACCGTTCCGCATTGTTGTATGTGGAATGATACTAATTAATGTCTTTGTGTCAGTTTATTGTTTAAAATGGTTCGCAAATGTGCGTTTCATTATATATGTAACACGTGACCTCACTACGCATTTACGTGAGGTCGCGTTGGCGCTTTTCAGGACCGGAGATAGACGAAAAGTTGTGGTTTTAAAGTGCATATTTTGTATTTTTCTTGACAAAAATGACAATCGTTTCGCTAGATAAGACCCTTATGCCTTGTTTGGGATCGTTTATAGTCCATTGATACTCCGTTGAAAAAACTTTTAAATGTTGAGTTAAGTATTAAGTGTTGGGCTCTATTAAAGTCAATTGAAATAAGAAAAATCCTGCAATGTTTTCCTCAAAAAACATAATTTCTCCTTGACTGAACAAAGAAAGACATCAACATTTTGAATGACATGGTGGTGAGTAAATTATCCGGATTTTTTTTTTTTTTTAAGAAAATTGACTAATCCTTTAAACCTTGAGTGCCTTAAGAAACATTTATTAGGGAACTGCTTAAAGGTCTGAATACTCCCAGTACAGTGTTAATTACATTGAAAAGCACTTCAGGAATCGCTTACATCAGAAACAAAAGCAATACAGGTACACTTTAATAAATGCCCAAAGGATGAATTCAAAACACAATTTTTTTATCTCCGTTATTTAAAAAAAGTGCACAGCCTCTATATACTGCATAATGCACTGATACTTGTTGCCTTTGCAGTTTACCATTGACCTTGTGGCAAATGGCATTAAAGAGGGATTTTCTAAACCATGCTCGTGGCTAAGAAATCACTGGATGTGAGAATGCTAGAATCATATATATATAAGCATATACTGGATACTAGATGACAGAAATAAAAAAGATACAGGTACAGAGAATATAAACAAAGAGAGCTACAAAGCAAGAATACGCTTGTTGAGGTGAAAGGGGAGGGCTGGAGCGCAGGGCAGATTTATTTTGTGTGTATCTGTAAAGAAGCTTCCATCTGGCACGGCACAAAATCATCAACACTGTAATTAAAATGCAATTACCACCTCTCTGCTCCCCCAGCCACACTGTAATCCCAGTGAAGTCATTCCATCTGTGTCACACATATACACACAGATACACGGCCATCATTTTTCCAGCATCCCTCTCCTCTGTGCTCCCATCTCTTTTAACAAGCTTACGGACTCCACTGCAACTGCTGTATGGATGAGCCTCGGTCACCATAAAAAGACCATACACTTCACAATCGCTGCTTAACAAGAGCACATCCACTGCTAGAGCTCTGTCACTCAGCAAGGGGCAAGATGTTATTGCCGCTGTTCCGAGTTACTGCAAAAACACGACGTTCCATAAGCCTTCACTTTCCTCTATGAAAAGCAGCTCATGCACTGGACAGCATCTGCAGGGTTTGAACTACAATCCCACTGTGTTAAAACAGAGGATCCATACAGATTCACCACTTAATGTTTCCATGAAAAGAGGGCTTATGATGAATCATTCTTGAATCTAGCGGTGGTCAAAATGGTCAAAATATGCACCCCAGCTGTCTTGGCTAGATCTGGGGCAGTACCCTTCAAAAAGTTCCTAATATGTACAATTAGGTACAGATATGTAAACATTTAGTACCAATATGTACCTTTGAGATACTAATATGTATCTATGAGGTACTAAAATGAACTATTGAAACCGGTCTTACAGAAGGCTTAAGGCTACAGTGTAAGTTGTAAGGCTACACAACAGAATTAAAAAAGTAAGTGTCTGTGCTGTCTTAAAATGTTAAGTTAATTTAACTTAAAAATATTAGACTCAACATTTTTTACTACTACATTAAGTAATGTTTTTAAGTTAAATTAACTGAAAATTTAGTTTTACTTTTATTAAGTTGAACCAACAAACTAGACTAAGATACTGTACATGTTGGAGGTGTCTCAACAGAAAATAACTAGCACTGACAGATCTTAAAATACGCCAGTGGCATCAATTTGTCTAATGGTACACACCAGTAACTTCTTTTTCTAAGGCATGGTAACACTTTACTTGAAGGGGTGTTCATAAGACTGACATGACACCTTCATAATCATGACATGACACGTGTTGTGAACGAGGAGATTTTATGCACGTTTATGAATACTGTCATAAGTGTCATTCGTTCAATTATGGCATTTTTAATGCAAAGATGACATAGTTTAATATGCCTTTGTTATGACAACTTGACATTAACCAAAACATCATAACTTGTTATAAATCTTTCATAAACATGACGAAGAAGATTATTAAACTTAATAAACTGCCTAGCTTTATGGATTAACATTACATTAAACTGTCATTTAAATGTCATTAAGTGTTAATACTCTATTAAATAGTTTTATAACAGCATCATGAATATTTTTCTTGACCTCAACTACAGTGGTTCAAATTGAACTTGTCATTAAAATGTCAAGTCTTAATATGTCAAATAATTTTAAATGCATTAAAGGGGACAATTCACAATATTTTTTTTTAAATTGTCAAATAAATCTTTGGTGTCCCCAGAGGACGTATGTGAAGTTTTAGCTCAAAATACCCCACAGATAATTTATTATAGCCTATTTAAATTCACACTTTGTAGGTGTGAGCAAAAATGTGCCGTTTTTGCGTGTGTCCTTTAACATGCAAATGAGCTGATCTCTGCACTAAATGGCAGTGCCGTGATTGGATAGTGCAGATTAAGGGGTGGTATTATCTCCTTCTGACATCACAAGGGGAGCCAAATATTAATGACCTATTTTTTCACATGCTTGCAGAGAATGGTTTACCAAAACTAAGATACTGGGTTGATCTTTTTCATATTTTCTAGGTTGATAGAAGTACTTGGGACCCAATTATAGCAATTAAACATTTAAAAAGTCAGATTTTCATGATATGTCCCCTTTAATTAAATGCAACAGACATGTTTATACTTAACTTTATGCATGTGCACAATACACAAAGAGGGTTTTGACATTTTCTGACATAAAACAATTTTCTAACAAAATAATTTAATAAATTTAATTGATTAATTTAATGTAATGAACTTTTTTGCAGTGATATGGACCCAACGCTGCATGGCTTAAGCCATTATTGTACTGTTTTCATTTAATTTTAGGTGAATCGGTCTCCAAATGCAATAAAATATAATTTCATCAATTTTATTCTTATTATTCTTATTAGATGATTTTATTTCTTAAACACCTGGAAGAAATGTAAAAAAAACATTATGAACTGAAAAATATTGATGACGCTGTATTAACACTTAATGACATTTTAATGACAAATTCAATTCATATCGCTGGTAAAAAGTGGTCAGTTATGTTGTGTTGGTAATGTCAAGTTGTCGTGACAAGTTATGATGCATTGGTTAATGTTAAGTTATCATAACAAAGACATCTCAAACAATGTCATCTTTGCATTAAAATGCCATAAATGAATGACACTTAATGACAGCTTAGCTTAGCTAAGCCTGAAACCAGGCCTTGATGTGCAAAGCTATACTTTTTGAAAGGGTACCGCCTCAGTAAAATTATGTAAGTTTGGTATCTCAAAACTTTACTACTAGACTTAAAAGTAATCTTACTAATAAATACACTGTAAAAATGCAGCATGAAGTTTAAACAACTTAATTATGCAAGTCATTTCAACTTACTTTTTTAAGTTTTGAACTAAACAAATTAGATTAAAGTAGCATAAAAATATATGTTAATATATTTTTTTTTACAGTCTACTAACAAAAAATAATCTTACTAATAATTTGTATAAACATATCTAATTTATTGCTGCATTCAAACAATGTTATTTAAAAAATAAAAACGGTTCCTGTAAAATTAAATATCACCAGCCCTGTCCTTAAGTCTCTGTCCTTGAAAAAGTAAAGTTTAGGAAAATCAAGAAAATGATTTAGTTCCAGGGTGTTGGAGAAACTGAATGAGGTAAAACATTTGCCAGACTTTAGATAAATGTCCAAAGAAAGCTAAAGAGACTTGCAGGTTGGTGTCTGAATTGTATCTGTGGCATTCAGCATGTGTGTACTGATCTATTGTTGTATAGAATAGAGGGGAGTATTGAGCTGTCCCTTCTGATATAAAAGCTTAATTACTTCTGACTAAATCTGTAATTAAAATATATCCCAGCAGTAGGCCTACCTGTCGAGAGAGAGAGAGAGAGAGAGAGAGAGAAAGAGAGAGAGAAATCACTGATAAATCACGCAGACTCTAAGCGCGGACGGGGGAATGGGAGAGAGATTAGAAAAAGAGAACATGAGGGAGAGGATGAGACGAAGAACAGATAAAGATAGAAAGAACTACTTTCAGCAGGGACGGGGAGTTAGAAGGTCAACTAAGAGTATGTATGAAGACAATGAGAGTTTTCAACATACAAATATGTTAAACATTTCCATTTAGTGTCTTTTTTTAAATACACTTTTTTTATTTAGCAATGCAATTTCTGTTTTTCACACCCACAATCTCTAAGCCATTAATTCACCCATTCCATTGTGCTCCTGTTATAGCTCAGCAGTAGAGGATTGCATGAGCAACATAAAACCATGTGCATCGTGTGTTTTGTCAAAATAAGTGCCTGCTGAGACGCGTCAAAAGCGTTTATGATAAAAGAGATGCTCACATTCACAAAATACACGCAAGACACTCCCTTAACACTAAACTCTGATTACGCATGAGATTATGCGAGTATCTGGCAAACACAAGCGTCTCTTTTATCATTAACCCCTTTAGACGCGTCTGCAGCAGGCACTTATTTTGACAAGACACGTGACGCACACAGGATAACTCGACACGCAGAACACATATTTTGAAATTACGAACCACACACATGATGGGCTACACACATTAAAATTTCAATATTGAGAAAAATCACCTTTAAAGTTGTCCAAATTAGGTCCTTAGCAACACACATTACTAATAATAAATACATTTTTGATATCATATATTTATGTCTTCATGGATCATTATCTTTTCTTAATATGGTAATGATTTTTGGAATTTAAAAAAATATATAATTTTGACCCATACACTGGGTGTCATTCACTAAGCATGCATACGCACAAATTTGTGCGTGAGATGTGCATACAGATGTTTTCACAAACAAATCGTGATTCAACAAAAACTTTTGTATTAAAATGTCTTCTAAATATACGCAAAAATTCAAGAAAACCACTCGTACGCAATAATCACGTACGCTATAATCAAATACTAGCCTATAGACGGTTTCAGCAGTAACAACATAAACAAACGGCTGTCGCGGTTCGCACGTAACTTCCGGTAAACTCCGCTAATAATAAATAACAACAAAGTTCTTTAAACATAGTTTATTTATATAACAAGCAAAAAACCAACACATAGATTACCTAGGAAACCAAAACATTTGTTATTTTCGACGAGGTATTTGTTCAAGAGATCAGTTTAGCAACTAGTCAGACAATAAAAAAAACGAAACCTGAAGTAAAGTTCGGATCCAGACGTGTATCATGTGCGTCCGATGAAACCGTCTAAAATTTTAATGTGTATAAAAATGTTAATATATAAAACTTACATGATTATATTTTATATTATAATATTTTCTGTATATATATTATATATTAATATACATGATCTATATTATTATTATATACATTATATTATACATTATTATAGCCTACTTATTTTTTCTACACATAAGAAGAAGATGCACGTAATGACAAATCTTCACGCTTTCCTTTCTCACTTTTTAAATGTCTATATGAAAGCGTCCGCTTAATGCCTAATGTGAACGTCATGTAAATGTAATGAGAAGTCCAAACGTCAATCACTTGATCTCCTGTTTGTTTTATTTTAGATACAGATCCCCGTCTCTGTCATATTAATTAAATGTCATATTTGTTAACGCGTCCAATACTTCTTTAATGTTACTCTGGTCGGTGGTCAGCACTGGCTTCCTCCAGCGACAGCAAAACCTCCCAAATAAAAAATGCTAAGCAAAACAGAACTTTACCGATAAAAATATCATCATGGATTTCTTTTAGAGCTCTTTTGGTTTCATGACAAATTGCTCTAAAATTTTATGTGGACCAGCGCTGCGCTGTGGAAAGCCCTTATATGGAGCTGGTTTGGGCATGTTTTATGCAATTTACCAACCTCAGGCACGCGGCCACTCATGTAAAACACTGCAAATTCACAAACGTAAGAACAAGAATACGAACAAATTCATGTGCATACACATGTGTTGTGACATGCTGCCACAAAATCAGTGTTTTCTCTTTAGTATCGATTTTAGTCATTTAACAGATTTAATATTGGGGGCATCCAAGTTATTTGAAATATTTGAGTTTTTTAAGTAACGCAATAATATTTCCCCTGGTAATTAGTTACTTTTATTATAATGTAACACAGTTACTAATTCAGTTACTATTTGTGATAAGTAATTAGTAACTATAACTACTTACTTTTTTAAAGTAACGTTCCCAACACTGGTTGTGAATTAGGCGGAACGTTTTTGTGAGAAGTTCAAGTGTGCGTTTAAATACGAAAACCGTACGCAATTATTAGTGAATGAGACCCAATGTACTGTTGGCTATTGCTACAAATATACCCGTGTGACTTAAAGGAATTTTCCATTTTCTTAAAAGAAAAATCCAGATAATTTACTCACCACCATGTCATCCGGGGTGTTGATGTCTTTCTTTGTTCAGTCGAGAAGAAGTTGTGTTTTTTGAGGAAGACATTGCAGGATTTTTTTCATTTTGATGGACTTTAGTAGAGCCCAACATTTAATACTAAACTCAAAACTTAACAGTTTTTTTCAACAGAGTTTCAAAAGTCTATAAACGATCCCAAACGAGGCATAAGGGTCTTATCTAGCGAAACGATTGTCATTTTTGACAAGAAAAATAAAAAATATCCACTTTTAAACCACAACTTCTCGTCTAGATCCGGTCGTGATGCGCCAGCGTGACCCCACGCAATACGCCATGACATCAAGAGGTCACAGAGGACGAACGCGAAACTCCGCCCCAGTGTTTACAAGTGTTGAGAAAGAGGACCGTTCCAATGTTGTTGTATGTGGAATGATACTAATTAATGTCTTTGTGTCAGTTTATTGTTTAAAATGGTCCGCAAATGTGCGTTTTATACATGTAACACGTGACCTCCCTACGTCACTACACATTTACGTTAGGTCGCGCTGGACCGGACCTAGACAAAAAGTTGAGGTTTAAAAGAGCATATTTTCTATCTTTCTTGTCAAAAATGACAATCGTTTCGCCAGACAAGACCCTAATGCCTCATTTGGGATCGTTTATAGACTTTTGAAACTCCGCTGAAAAAAACCGTTAAGTGTTGAGTCAAGTACCAAATGTTGGGCTCCACTAAGTCCATCAAAATGAGAAAAATCCTGCAATGTTTCCCCCAAAAAACACAAATTCTTCTCGAATGGACAAAGAAAGACACCAACACCCTGGATGACATGGTGGTGAGCAAACCATCTGGATTTTTCTTCTAAGAAAATTGAATATTCCTTTAAGACCGGTTCTGTGGTCCAGGGTCACAAATGTAAATGTAAACTCATTATCCTGTAAATTAATAAAAATTAATTGGTGTGAATTAAACACTAAATGCAATTTACAAACAATCAAAAATTATACGAACTATATGATTATAAGATCTAAGCCACAGATGCTTTCAAAGCAGCTGTGACAATGGCTATAGTGTTTGAGTTACAAATCACATCCACAACAGGTTTGGAGAAAACTTTACACTACTGTAGATGCGAACATAACTTACTGTGAAGGTAGATGATAATTTCCAGCGGGCCGTGTGTGGACGAACGGAGCAGGAATGAGAAATGGCAGCACACTGAAGCCACTTGGTTTAGGTACAATTGTTGTTGCCACAAAAAAGCATTATTGGAAATGGCTTTGCTACCCCGAGTGCCCGGTGGAATGACTTCTGCCTCAGTGCGAACACCAATGAATTTCAGCGTCCTCCTTCAAACCGTTCCATCAGGGCAAGGTGATATTCTGGCCTGAACCTTGTTCTTCCTCCCTGTTGTCTATACGATTAAGGTTTCAGAATCAACACTCTGAATCTTTAGTCGGATCGACCGCTAATGCTATGTGAGAGATGAACATTTTAAACGGGAGAACTCGAGCGAGCGTAGAGAATCTGACAATGTGTTGATATCACAATAATCTGCGTGAAGGCAACGCCGTACACAGCTGTCATGGTGGCGAAGGCAGAACCGCACCACAACACTTTCAATTATAAGTGGGAAAACTATCAGGTTGCCCGGCTCGGGGGGCTCACGCTGCTAGATGCTCCAATTCTGCTCTGTATCCAACACAATCCTGTGGTCTATTCATAAACTGTCAAAATCTAGAGCGAGGATAAGAAACACTCAAGGAAAGAAAGACAACTGCAACAAATTCTTCGGGAGTAAATAATCTGACCTCGAGCAATGACTGGACTCTTCATGGCAAGTTTATTGTGCTGATTTAAAGCGGCCACGCTCCTTATAGTGCCCTTGTTTAAACCGGAGAGTTTGAGAGGCTGAAGAAAAATTAGTAAAGAAATCTGAGTATTTCCAGACGAACCGTCAAATAATGCACACAGATTAAAAGAGTTTTTGATTTCGAGTGGATGCCTCATGCATAGAGAAAGGCTTCAATAGGAAAATCCCTCTTGACTTTGGCCAATTTCTGAGTGACAATAGCACACTTGAGGCCTGTACTGATTAGCCTGTTGATTACAGTGAACACGGTGTCGTTTCATTCCATCTCATCCACTGATAGCGTAATGACAGAACCAAGACTTAGATGGGCAGAAACACCTTCATAACCACAGACCTGGGGGGATAACCTCTCTCCAAAGGTCCATGCTGAGAACTCCATGCCATGAGTGCCTTTATAACAGCTTGCACCCATCTGCACGAAATGTAAACATATCGGTAGTGATGGACCGAAATATCAACCACACTAATTAATCAGGCATTTAATCTGCAAACATTTGGGCATTTTGAGATTATCAGCTATAATTGTACCTGCTGGGGCAGATTAGTCTGAACATTTCTTCACTCCCAAAAACCGCTGGGTTGTTTCATGCCATGGTTAGGTAAAATATGGACCAATACCAACCGATCGGTTTAACTGAACATTTTCAAAAGTGGGATCTTCCCTTTTTGGTACAGATATGTACCTTTGAGGCGACCCCAGTGACAACTTTGTACCTTCCTGTAACTTTTTTTCTGAGAGTGTGGGTTGAAACAACACATTTTAAGGTATTGATTTCAAATATAGAGAGTGAATTTAGCAAAAGGAGGGCAGGAATGGAATGGGATGGATAGAATAGAATGTGCTCCTGTATTGCTCAGTGGTAGAGCATTAAATTAGCAACACCAAAGGTCATGGGTTTAAACCCAAGGAAGACACATACTGCTAAAAAATGTGTATCCTTGAATAGAATAGAATAGAATAGAATAGAATAGAATAGAATAGAATAGAATAGAATAGAATAGAATAGAATAGAATAGAATAGAATGTACTGTAAGTCGCTTTGAATAAAGGCCTGTGCCAAATGTAAGACTAGACTAGAATAGACCAGACTAGAATGTACTGTAAATCGCTTTGAATAAAGGCCTGTGCCAAATGTGTAAATGTAAGACTAGACTAGAATAGACTAGAATGCACTGTAAGTCGCTTTGAATAAAAGCATCTGGCAAATGCGTAAATGTAAGATTAGACTAGGCTAGGTTAGACTAGACTAGATTAGACTAGAATACACTGTAAGTCGCTTTGAATAAAAGCATCTGCTAAATGTGTTAATGTACGTCTAGACTAGACTGCACTGTAAGTTTTTTTGTATAAAGGCATGTGCCAAATGTGTAAATGTAAGACTAGACTAGAACGCACTGTAAGTCGCTTTGAATAAAAGCATCTGCTGAATGCGTAAATTTACGACTAGACTAGACTAGACTAGAATGTTCTGTAAGTCGCTTTGAATAAAGGCATCTGCCAAATGCGTTAATGTAAGACTAGACTAGACTGCACTGTACGTTTTTTGGTATAAAGGCCTGTGCCAAATGTGTAAATGTAATAGACTAGACTAGACTAGACTAGAATGCACTGTAAGTCGCTTTAAATAAAAGCATCTGCAAAATGCGTAAATGTACGACTAGACTAGAACGTACTGTAAGTCGCTTTGAATAAAGGTATCTGCCAAATGCGTTAATGTAAGACTAGACTAGACTAGAATGCACTGTACGTTGCTTTGTATAAAAGCATCTGCTAAATGCATAAATGTACGACTAGACTAGACTAGACTAGACTAGAATGGACTGTAAGTTGGTTTGTATAAAAGCATCTGCTAAATGCATAAATGTACAACTAGACTAGACTAGACTTGAATGCACTGTACGTTTTTTGGTATAAAGGCATGTGCCAAATGCGTAAATGTAAGACTAGACTAGACTAGACTAGAATGCACTGTAAGTTGCTTTAAATAAAAGCATATGCTAAATGCGTAAGTGTATGACTATACTAGACTAGACTAAACTAGACGTCGCTGTAATTTTTTTATATAAAGGCATGTGCCAAATGCGTAAATGTAAGACTAGACTAGACTAAAATGCAATGAAATTCGCTTTAAATAAAAGCATCTGCTTAATGCGTAAATGTATGACTAGACTAGACTAGATTAGAATGCACTGTAAGTTTTTTTTTGTATTAAGGCATGTGCCAAATGCGTAAATGTTAGACTAGACTAGACTAGACTGCACTGTAAATCGCTTTGAATAAAAGCATCTGCCAAATGCACAAATGTAAGACTAGACTAGACTAGACTAGACTAGAATGCACTGCAAGTCGATTTGAATAAAAGCATCTGCTAAATGCATAAATGTGCAACTAGACTAGACTAGACTAGAATGCACTGTAAGTTGCTTTGAATAAAAACATCTGCCAAATGCGTAAATGTAAGACTAGACTAGACGAGACTAGGCTAGGCTAGGCTAGGTTAGACTAGACTAGACTCGAAAAGAATAGAAACGAATAGAACTTGGTCTCTTTTATGTGACCCTGCCTGTGAAATCCCAGCTAAAGTCTTTTTTTTTTTGAGTCACTGTTTTCTTCATAAAACCATCCTAAAGTATATAATGTAAATAACATTCTGTGAAAATATTGCCTTGATATCTTTAATATTGACTGAGTAAGTTAACGTCAAAGATTGAATCAATGTGAAATCAATGGTTGAAAACTAACTTTGCTCCTTATCTCAATTTGGTTTTGAGACAGGGTCTACATTTACAATGTACCACATCACTTAAAGCCTAATCTAATTGTGTAACACGTCGTAAGAAACACAATCCAGGTCCAGGAGCTCCTGTGCGGTTATTTTAACTTCTAATACCGGTGTCAAGGTCAAAGGCAAACGACAGCTCGGTCATGCTCACCACACCTGGTCTAATGAAAAACATCCTCCATCAGTGCATAAAACATACCATATGCTTATTGCACAGAGAAGTGTAATAAATGGGGCTTCCATCCTTCGCGGCTCCACCTCGACTGCAGCATAATTCTGACCTGATTAAGTGACTGACAGTAAAAGTGGCGACGAGGAGGAGATGGAAATGGATTGAGCCCGGTGCCTGGAGTCACTGATCCATCTCAGGTAGAACTCCAGCCAGCGTTTCCCCTGACTCATCCATCACCTCGAGTGTTCCTCTGTCCCAGATTAAAAGGCCTGTCTTCTACATCCCCAGGCCAGAGCCTTCATCACCTCACGAGCACGGATGGACGGCACAGGCACAATCGCAGATTTTTAGACGTATGAAATGCATCTATCAAACCGTCAACTGACTGTGTGCACTGTTTTGCATGTATTATGAGTGAATGAGCATGAGAAGAAATCTCGAAAAGTATCCAAAATATCATCCCTTTCTGTTCAACATCTGTTTCACAGCATGATCAACTTTTGCTAATTTATTTCTGTTGAGCCGGTTTCTGCTCTGAAAAGTTATTTTCAGTGAGGAAATGCTCTGCATAGTCTAAGCAAAGAGTCAGTCTGGCCCATTGATTTGTTTACTAATAGTGAATGGATGCAGCAGACTGGCTCTTGGCTCTTTGGCTGGCCGGCCTATTGAATAATCAATATCATTTTCGTTCTTTTCTGGCTATAAAGACACTGCTGATTCTGATCTGAGGGATACGCAAGGCAGGATAAAGCTGAACCTTTTAGCAAAATTCACAGCTTCTGGGAAGGCGGACAACCTGAAAGTGATAGCCACAAAAGATTCGGCCGTTGTTTACAAGGTGAAGTATTGGATAAGACTTAATGCCCTTCAAATGAAACTTGGTTTCCTTTGTGAGAACAGTTCTATGGGAATCGCATATGAAACGAAAACAGAACACATTGTTTTGCAGGAAATCCCAAACAAGAGACACAGAATACAGATGAAAACATCAAGTATTAAAATTTGAGTTGCGTTTGCCACAGTTCTATTACTCCGTGTGTACACTACAAGCAATGAAAGTACATATCAATGTTCCCTGCACTGCGCCACTGCTGAATCTAAAGATATACGAAACATCTGAATTTAGCATGATGAGATAAAAAGACTGGGTTCAGTGAAATTATACATATCAGTGTTGTGCCGACAGACGATACTGTCGATAGCAGGCTTTCATGACGATAGTTGCCGTTTGTTATTCATATTTTCATCATGGTTTTACATTAACATGCGCATTGCGTGCTTTTCCTCGCAGATTACTTCTCGCACACACCTGGACTTGTACTGTGCGCGTCTTGGACTCTTTTGCTCCTGATCGCGCACGACATGCACTCCTTCTAGCACCTGAACTTGTAATGCGCATGTTGGTTGTTATACGCACAGGGGTTTAAAACCAGCGAGTGTGTTGTTCTCGCTCCCTGGCACGCCGAAAATTTCAGAGTGCCTGAGTTTTAATGACGCACTCGGATTAAAGGACCCATATTTTGCATGGTATATGGTTTAAAAAAACACATTATTTTCCACATACTGTACATTTTTGTAGCCCTAACCCTAAGTCCCGCCCATCTGCAACAGGTCAGGAGATACTTTCATATTTACTAGCTTATCAATATGAGCCTGAATCTGACCCAGAAAATGCAGATTACTAAGCTGATCAATCAACTTTACCAGCGCGATGTGAGCAGAATGTAGCAGATTGGTAAGGTAAAAAAACTAAAACGAAACCATGTCTGTATTTGTGATCGTAGAAACAAGAAACAAGCGGTACTGCACAAAACTCGCGTTTGAATCGTCAGTATGATATTCTTTAAATATGAAAACACAGGCGCGACACAGCTCAAAACTCGCGTTTGAATCGTCAGTATGATATTCTTTAAATATGAAAACACAGGCGCGACAAAGCTCAAAACTCGCATTTGAATCATCACTATGAAATTCTTTAAATATGAAAGCGCAGGCGGACACAGCTCAGAACTCGCGTTTGAATCGTCAGTATGAAATTCTTTAAATATGAAAACACAGGCGCGACAAAGCTCAAAAGTCGCATTTGAATCATCAGTATGAAATTCTTTAAATATAAAAACGTTGGCGCGACAGAGCTCAGAACTCGCGTTTGAATCGTCAGTATGAAATTCTTTAAATATGAAAACACAGGCGCGACACAGCTCAAAACTCGCATTGAATCGTCAGTATGAATTTCTTTAAATATGAAAACACAGGCGCGACACAGCTCAAAACTCGCGTTTGAATCGTCAGTATGAAATTCTTTAAATATGAAAACACAGGCGCGACACAGCTCAAAACTCGCGTTTGAATCGTCAGTATGAAATTCTTTAAATATGAAAACGCAGGCGCGACACAGCTCAAAACTCGCATTTGAATCGTCAGTATGAAATTCTTTAAATATAAAAACGCAGGCGCGACACAGCTCAGAACTTGCGTTTGAATCGTCAGTATGAAATTCTTTAAAGATGAAAACACAGGCGCGACAAAGCTCAAAACTCGCATTTGAATCGTCAGTATGAAATTCTTTAAATATAAAAATACAGGCGCGACACAACTCAGAACTCGCGTTTGAATCGTCAGTATGAAATTCTTTAAATATGAAAACACAGGCGCGACACAGCTCAAAACTCGCATTGAATCGTCAGTATGAATTTCTTTAAATATGAAAACACAGGCGCGACACAGCTCAAAACTCGCATTGAATCGTCAGTATGAATTTCTTTAAATATGAAAACACAGGCGCGACACAGCTCAAAACTCGCATTTGAATCGTCAGTATGAAATCCTTTAAATGTGAAAACACAGGCGCGACACAGCTCAAAACTCGCGTTTGAATCGTCACTATGAAATTCTTTAAATATGAAAACACAGGCGTGACAAAGCTTAAAACCCGCGTTTGAATCGTCAGTATGAAATTCTTTAAAGATGAAAACACAAGCACGACAAAGCTCAAAACTCGCGTTTGAATCGTCAGTATGAAATTCTTTAAATATGAAAACACAGGCGCTACAAAGCTCAAAACTCGCATTGAATCGTCAGTATGAATTTCTTTAAATATGAAAACACAGGCGCGACACAGCTCAAAACTCGCATTTGAATCGTCAGTATGAAATCCTTCAAATATGAAAACACAGGCGCGACACAGCTCAAAACTTGCATTTGAATCGTCAGTATGAAATCCTTCAAATATGAAAACACAGGCGCGACACAGCTCAAAACTCGCATTTGAATCGTCAGTATGAAATCCTTTAAATATGAAAACACAGGCGCGACACAGCTCAAAACTCGCATTGAATCGTCAGTATGAATTTCTTTAAATATGAAAACACAGGCGCGACACAGCTCAAAACTCACAATTGAATCGTCAGTATGAAATCCTTTAAATATGAAAACACAGGCGCGACACAGCTCAAAACTCGCATTTGAATCGTCACTATGAAATTCTTTAAATATGAAAACACAGGCGCGACACAGCTCAAAACTCGCGTTTGAATCGTCAGCATGAAATTCTTTAAATATGAAAACACAGGCGCGACACAGCTCAAAACTCGCATTGAATCGTCAGTATGAATTTCTTTAAATATGAAAACACAGGCGCGACACAGCTCAAAACTCGCATTTGAATCGTCACTATGAAATTCTTTAAATATGAAAACACAGGCGCGACACAGCTCAAAACTCGCGTTTGAATCGTCAGCATGAAATTCTTTAAATATGAAAACACAGGCGCGACACAGCTCAAAACTCGCATTGAATCATCAGTATGAATTTCTTTAAATATGAAAACACAGGCGCGACACAGCTCAAAACTCGCATTTGAATCGTCAGTATGAAATCCTTTAAATATGAAAACACAGGCGCGACACAGCTCAAAACTCGCATTGAATCGTCAGTATGAATTTCTTTAAATATGAAAACACAGGCACGTCACAGCTCAAAACTCGCATTTGAATCGTCAGTATGAAATCCTTTAAATATGAAAAAAAAGGCGCGACACAGCTCAAAACTCGCATTGAATCGTCAGTATGAATTTCTTTAAATATGAAAACACAGGCGCGTCACAGCTCAAAACTCGCATTTGAATCGTCAGTATGAAATCCTTTAAATATGAAAAAAAGGCGCGACACAGCTCAAAACTCGCATTGAATCGTCAGTATGAATTTCTTTAAATATGAAAACACAGGCGCGACACAGCTCAAAACTCGCGTTTGAATCGTCAGTATGAAATTCTTTAAATATAAAAACACAGGCGCGACACAGCTCAGAACTGTGGCTTATCCACAACTCAAGTGGCTTATCATAAATGAGTAAACAATGAAAAAATAAATAAATGAGTAAACTATTGCCACGACCTCCAATACTATTGTGTATCAGCGATCTCACTGACGATAGGACAATCTCAAAATGGGGCATATCGCCCAACACTAATTTGAGCATTTGAACTACAGTATGGTAATCTACTTGTTATTTATTTAGTTTGTTATCAGAAATAAACTACTTTAAAATGACTCTATTGTTATTGATTCTTTGCATAAATTCACCGGAAGTTACGTTTGTTCCACGAAAGCCGTTTGTTTATGTTGTTACTGCTGAAAGCGTCTATATAGTTCCTCAAGTTTCATAAGTCAAAGGGTCAACCTTCAGCATCTGCGTCCTGAACGAATGAGTACTTTTACATCTGTTCCGGTAAGGAAGAGAAGAGCGTGCGGTGCAGATGGAGTGATAGAGACATTGATCTAATCGAGTCTGACTTCCAACCACCACCCACCGCCACTGTCCATCTGTACAGCACCCCAGCCACAAGCGCACACGCTCCCTCACTGCCTTTAAAATCTCCTCTCCAGTCACCCCTGTCTGCACCACAACATCTGGACAAGTTTCAAGCAGCCCGAACCTGATGCCAACCTGCCTAATAGTCTATGGAGTCAATTATAAAAGAGAAAATGTTGGAGCCTAATTGTTAATGGCACCATCTGGATAATGGCACTTTTCTGGGAGAAGACTCCTTACCTGGTCATCAGGGACTTTCCATTCCAACGGCCTCCATAAGCAATGGAGGAGAACCGAAAGAGAAACTGTTTTTCATACCTAATGAAGTTCCCTTTTAACGGTGCTCGTTGGGCACGATGTAGTACATTTCGTGTTTGTGTGTACGTGTGTGTGCTCGTCAGTGGCAACAAAGTGTTTCTCAATCTTCATTTCCATGTGAACGCAACTGGGGGGCAGTCAACAAATTAAATGCTGCATTCTATCTAATGGCTTATAACAAATGTTCTCCAGAGCGGTGTCTTTTCAAATATTATTTTCTCTCTTTCCTTTATTGTTATCATAATCCGTGGGTTCAAATGTGCCGGGGAAAAACGCCTGTATCGTAACTATTAATTACAGCAGTAATTTTTGTAAGTGTATAATGTGAAATTCACAAAGTAAAAAAAAAAAAAAATGCTGGGTTTTCTTCAACCCAGCATTGTGTCAAAAAGAATGAGCCAATCCCCTTAGGCTGTAATAAACCTATGCTGTGTTATTTCAACCGAAAATGCTGTTTTTTAACCCACTGTTGGGTCAAATATTATTGGATTATATTGGGTTAAACATTTTCTGCTTTAATTTAACCGAATGGCTGGGATTGTCCCTTTTTGACTCAACGCTGGCTTAAAAATAACCCAGAATATGTACAGAGTACTATGACATACAAAAAACAAACACTACAAGATATATTATTCAATTTTTTGTCAAAAGCACTACCATATACTTTTATTCATTATCATATGAAGAGTTTGGTTCCAAAACGCAATAAATCCATTTTTACTTATTTCGGTAAAATGTGTTTTCTATACCAAGAAAGCGAGAACATGAAAACCACTATTTTCTGTTAAAAACTTTAACATAACATCTTTAGCTAATAAGATTAAAAATTCAAATTCATAATTTGATTTCCAAAGATTTATTATAAAAACTGATATTTTTTCCGCAAAGTCCATGAGAAGTTTTTTTTTTCAAAATGCTATAAATCTATTGAATCAATATATAAATGTGCATTCATCTTTGCCATATTATATTCATTTAGTTGACTAGTGATATACACTGATTAAAAAAAACATTAATTGCATTAATCAAAACACTTACTTTGTCATATTAATAACACTGTCATTGCTGCTGTAATCCTTGAGACTTTTTTTGACAGTGATCAGCTGTAAAATGTTTTGGTCCTGCTCGATTTTTATTGACTTTGAGTAAAATAATGGAAAGTTTTTCATAAGATTTCCTGGGGTCAATGTGTTAGCATGACAGAAGCTTGATGCTGTCGTGTGAGAACAAGCAACAGCCGGTATTTTTCCGTTGCCCGAGTGCCTCTGACGTAAATTTTCCGATTTTGATGGCTTACGTTTCTTCCCCGCCACAAAAAAAACACCACAGGTTTATCAATGCCATTGAAAGTATTATTATTATTTATAAAAAAGGGAGAAAAGATGACAGAATAACATGGCGGATATCAAATTTTGTGTAAAATTAAGAATTTACTTTTTAATACTGACCAGATACAATACTGATAAAAATGGCATTTATCACGTTTTGGAACCAAACTCTTTATATACTTTTATTAAGTCTATGGAGGATGCTAAACTTGCTTTAAATTATTGTATGTACTGTATTTTTCTGAGAGAGGGCCTAAGACAGTTGCCCATTGCCGTTTGTAGAAACCGTAGAAATGATTTGTACTTTCGAAACCCTAAATTTGTCATGTCCAATAAAAAAGTGTTGCTGAAATTATAGCTATCAACATGTGAAATTGCAGCTGTATAATTTCAAGCTATTATTGCAAATTAAAAACTAAAACATTTAAAAACCAGTGAAAATAAATGCAGGTACACCCTTAAAAATAAAAATGCTTCACAATGCCATAGAAGAACCTGAATTTTCCATAAAGAACTTTTAACATCCAAAGAAAAAGTTTCTTTGTAGTGAGAAAAACTTTTTTGCCTTTTAAAAAGGTATAAAGATGGTTCTTTAAAAGCACACCGCTGAACTTTTTGGCCACTAGGGGGTGCTAAATATGTATTTTTCACGTCTAGCGCCCCTAGAGGCCACAAGCGCCGCAGCACTGTCGCAAAGAAAAAGAAGACAACTCTTTAGGTCACAAAGTGTGCCTTCCAGCATGTCATGTGTCATATAATATAATTTCATTGGTTTTATTTTCATCAAACGCCAAAAAACCGCGTAGCTCACATTTACAAGCCAGTTGTAAGGGTGGTTGCTTGGTTATTGTTTATATTTAAAAAATTTCCTTAAAGGGGAATCTAACCCAGACCGCCCATGTCGTAGGGCCATGACACCACCACAGCACCACAATGTCACGTGATATAAGTCTCTCTAAACTCTCCAAGTAGCCTCCAGTAAAAATCTGGTCTCCTCCGACAAATCCTTGAGGTTTTTATTTCTTAGTTGCTGCTTTGGCCATGACAAAAACATCAGGAAAATAAATAGTTGCGCTCTCACGTCTGAATTTGAGGAAGTGAAGAAAGTGACGTATGCTGTAAAGCAGATTTTTGTAGTTTTTTGTTTTGTGCTCGGGTTACTACCCGAAACCCCAAGTTTAAAAGTAAGAGTAAATGCGAAACAGACCCCGTCAGGCTATGGTGGACATGTCATTTAACCTATTTTAAGTCGATGTACCATCACAAGGGTCTTGAAAATATATTATGAAGGTTGAAAAACTACAAAGTGTCACTTTAAAGAACCTTTAAATGTATAGTCCATTGAGAAACCAAAAATGGTCCTTCTGTGTACATACTGTAGTATTGCATTGTCCAGGCCAGTGTAAAATAAAAAAAATATTACAGTCCTCTGAACTCCATCTTCCTGCTGCAATGAACAGCATAACAGCATCATTTTCTATGTACAGGTCATGCTTTAACAAATGTGTTAGACAAACATTGTGTGTTTGTATGCGTGTTTGCTATCTATCCAAACCAGGCAGAATTTGAAGGAGATGACAACAGGCAAGCAAGAGGAGAGAGAAACAATATTACACAAAAACAGACAGGTAGAGGATCCTAAAAAGAGAAAATGGGGAGATGGGAGAAAGGAGGAAAGAAAGAGGAGGGGGCAGATTGGAAAACACATTTACTTAGCGTTTGGCACACAGCTCACAAATTCAGCGCAGCATGAAGGACAATTTGGAGCTGAGAAAGGCTGGGCTTCATATGAAGGACAATGGCATGAGAAATAAAGCTAGTCTGTTTGGGTTTATGTGTATGTGAGTCAATGTGCACTTACAGAAAACTTAATAAGATCAATTCTGAATTCAAGTTTATTGTTAGTTCTATTGTTAATCATCTATCACGTGTTAAAAATTAAATGTATCATTTTGAAAATTTATACCAGATCAGAAATATAGTCCCGTATTGATCTAGTGGAAAATGAGCCCTGCCATCAGTAAAAAAATCTGTACAGTTATAGCTGTGACCAGTTCATAAATACACTGGCGCGCGCATCCGAGTTTTCCATTTGTGTTTGAGCAGAATTCCCCCTTCACCAAACAAGCCGTCCCATTATAGGAGATCAAACACAAACTAAAACCTATTCCCAGTGCAGCAGTGGAGCCTGTATCGGTTTTCACTCGTAAAACGCACGCTCACATGCGCGGCTCTAATTGAAACAGAAGCGTTGGCAGTGAGCTGTCAGCCATGAGCTGAAACAAATGCGGGTTTGATTTGTTATGGTTTGTAAAGGAAGGGGTTAAAGAGAAAAAGCAGGTGCACTAACGGGTCGGCTGACAAATGGCGAGTGGGCTATATGAACCATGAAATGAACAATCAGGGAAAGGAAGGCAGCGGGCCTTTCAGCACCATGGTCAGCAACAAAGTGCCTGCAACAGCTCGCTGCCTGAGCGATGGTATTCATGAGAGAGAGAGAAAGAGAGAGAGAATGTGGAGTGATAAAGAGAAAATCCTTTAGCAGAGAGATTATGCGGTGTGTTTTGATTTCAAAACCATGATTGGAAGAAAGTATCTCATCAGAGAAGTAATCAGAAAGAGTAAACATTATTTTCCTGACTGACCAATGGGCACAGAGAAAACCTTAGGCTCCGCCTCCAATGTCTGGAATTTTTTAAGATGTCTAACCTACCAGCTATATTTTTTTAAAGTCAAGTTCATATTTTAGGTTTATATACACATGCTAATGTGGCCTTTAAGTACAGTTGGAAATAAACTAGTTATTTCAACCATATTTACCTGTAACAAAATTCAGTAACACTACAGTATGGAGAAAACATATTTACAATTAACTAGAAATGTGGGCTTAATAAATCCCTACTGCTAACTAAAATTTTGTAAGATAATTGTTTGTTTAAATGTAGAATATGGGGAATATGTAGAATATGGTCATGCATTATGCAAATTAATAGGCAACTTAAAAGTGATTACTGTTACCAAATGTCTCTGATGGGTGCCAAGTTGTGAAGATAGATGGGGCGTGTCAAGATCAAAGATGGCCAAACTGTGTAGATTCAGACAGTGATTGATTCTGCATTTGACGTTTTAATTTTCAGTGATTTATTTCAATAACATCCTTACATTGTACCAATGTAAAGCTAATGACTCACAGTTATACACTTATGCAAATTAATAACTTATCTAAACAAAACCTTATATAAACTAGTGTGTTCAATTATGCGTATCTATCTGATTCATTTAAAGATACTGTTAACACAAACTGAGATTAACTTTATTATGTTTCCTTCTCAAAATCTTAAAAAAGTGTCATTTTTTTATTTTTCCACATACAGCTTAAAAATTAAATCCTGCATACACAAAATCAAAAATCCACATCATTATGCATTACACATCAAAATGTACGAAACATACTTTATATTTAACAACTAATAACAAGTGCTTAATCTAAGTAAGTGCACTTTATGGCAGCTTAAATAACACCTATTGCCATGCTAATGAAATCAGAAACCAACAGACACGATTACGATGTGTTAGTTAAAGTCCCACAGTAGTCAATAATTTAATTACTTAAAACTCATCTTTAAGCTTCATAATACACTCTTAGAACAGATGTGTTAAAAACAATACATTAGTGTTGATTCTGGGTAAACACACTAAATGCTTTGTCCTGGAATCCACACATCTCTGTGTTGTTATTGAAACAACACATTTTGTGTTACTTTTAACACAACATGTCTTTTATTTTAACACAAAATCAACACAAAATGACACATAATGGGCTCTATCATACACCTGGCGCAATGCAGCACAATGCGCGACGCAAGTGTCTTTTGCTAGATTCAACCCTGGGCAATTATCATTTTCACGTTTAGCGCCACGTTGTTTAAATAGCAAATGCATTTGCGCCCTCTTTTGCGCCCATGGGCGTTCTGGTCTGAAAGCGAGATGTGTTCAGGCGCATTGTCTGCGCGTTGCTATTTTGAGGCAACTAAAATAGACTACGCCATTGACCAACAAAAACCTGCTCTAAAGTCTAAAGTCAATGGCGCAATATGTTTTTTGTTATTTAAAGAGCGCAGTAGTACTATGCGCCTATAAACGGGACGACAACGCGGGTTTGCTTATCACATACATGAATGCTCAGCAGCACAAAAACGCTTTTCAAATATAAAAAGATTATAGGATTGAACGTAAAAGATTATTATTGAGTCTCTTGGACATAAATGAGGACCGATTATGAGACGTTAGAAGGCGCAAAGAGCTGCTTCACCTGTAGCCTGGTAAGTAAATAAATGCTTTGCTTTAAACAAATGCATCTGTTTTTTAATGTTTTTAAATGCTACCCCACAGATTTAATGTATATGATGACTCTGTACCTGTGGATATGGTGAAATGAGAAACATTTTAAGTAATGCTTTGTAAAAATCCCATGGCGCTGTTCTAGTGCTGAAACGCTTCGGCTCTCCGCCCGTTTGTAAATTTATCTCTTGTTTGTATTTTTAGAGTACAAACCTTTTCTTGCATATTTGCAAATTATTTAATGAGATTAGAATGATTATGTAGGATATCAATACATTTACAGCAATTAAAAGCCTGCTATTTTTACTTTCATGAATAAAAGAAAACGGCTTTTAAAGATTTTAATCAAAAAAATACAATTTCAATAAAAATGAAAACAACACATTTGTTAACATTATTCTTAAACTGGGGGTCTTCTTCCTCCACTTAGTTTTTCAGTTTACAAAGTCCGTCATCTAAACAGGGATTAGACTTAGCGCCAGCGCAACTGGCTTTTAAAGGGGATGATAGCTGAGACTCTCATTGTTTTATTGCACGTTACACCCAAAACAAACCCATTACTCATTAGGAAAAATATGAACAACCGTGCGCTCGGCGCACAAACCATTTTTCCTGTCATTAAATTAGCAAAAGTGGCATCAGACACACCCGTTTAGACCGTGGCCTTTAGACAATTCGCTTGGATCGTTAAAAAAAGGCCCAATGTGTTAAAAGCTTAACGCAAAAATATGTATAAATCCTTTCTAAGAGTGTAGCAAATGTAAAAGTTTTTTCCTGTAACAGTAATTTCTTCATGACTGACATTAGCTTGAATGTAACTCTACACCCTCATTATATCTATGAATATGCTAATTAGCCCCTGCCTACACTTAATCACACCAGCTCGAACCATAGATATCAATGTGAAATAGTCCCCGCCTCCACTTAATTTCACCAGCTCAGACCATAGATACTGTATGTACTGTGCAAAAGTCTTAGGCCACCCCCACCAGACTTGTTTTAATGTCCATCCATATTTATTTTTCAATCTATTTTATTAAGATACAAACAGAAAATACAAGAAATAGTACAAAAAAAATTAAAAATAAATTTTCAGGACTAAATGTCGTCTTTAGGCATCGTCTGTGTTTAGTGTGACCTCTCTTGGCACTAAACACATCTTGAGCGTTTTTGGGCAGAATGAAGTAAAAAGACTAATTTCTTTAATTAGAAATTAGATATTAGGATTTAATTTTATTTAGGTTTAAAAGACCCTGCAGTTTCCTGCTATTGCTCAAGTGGAAGAGGAGTTTACCCTAAAAACTTGACACATCAGTTTCATACAGTTTTTAATACTACATACACATTTCTTGTATTTTCTGGATGTATTCTATTAAAGAGACAGAAACAATTATATATGATCACTATAACATTGCAAAAACAACAAATCTAATTGTGGCATGGTGACTTTTGCCCAGTACTGTAAATAGATGCTACATTCGGCAGTATTATACACCTGCTAAGTCCAGTTTGACAATGCATACAATAGCAACAGCACAATTTATGGCACTGATGTTAACAGGTTAGAGCATTCACACTACAAGTGTAAGCATCATCCATGCTTTTAAAGTTTTTATGGACATATTTACTTTGGCCTAGTTAAGGTCCTTTACAGTAAAAAAGCCATTTGAAGAGTAATGAGAGAAGCTGCCCCCACACGTGCCCTGTATTTCTGAGCCTTGCACACACAGACACAGGTTAATACAGTTTATATTACTAAGACCAACAATATGCTCAACCACACACACCTGTACCATATAGGCGCGTAAATAAACGCCTACACATGCTCACTCCATCACATTCTTATAATCTGTGTTTGCGTCTGCGTGTTGAGGAAATTACTGCTATTTTCTTATAACAAGGTGACCTGCGGTTACTAAGCCATGAAATTCACTTGGAGATGCTGTCTGTGGCACAGTCTGAATTAATGGCAATGAATTCTGATGCTTTGACCACTTCCATTATGTCCTAAAGCTCAGCTCTATATTCCAACCCTTTTGAAACAAAAGGGTTTTTTATCTTTGTCTGTGCAAATAGTATTGCTAGCTGGCTGCCTTTCAATTTCATTTGAAATTGAAAGATACTCTATTCTCTCATTATGCGAGAATAACATCAGCCAGTGATTTCCTACATTTATCTCAATGCTTTCACTGTAACAATGAGTCTCTTGAAAAATGAACAAATGAATAAATAAATAAAAATAGGTAACTCCTACTCCTTTGAATGAGTACAGCCTTATTTGGGTTATCGTGTACCCTGTTGCTCAAGACCCAGACCTGAAATGGAGGCCAAACCGTACCAGAGCTCATTTCTTTGCCAGTTCTCTGTCATCTTTCATTTGCGATTCGCCCACTTTATGTCTCATGGGCTTTGATCAGGAATATAGAGCCGTAACCAGCTCGCCAGAGTATTCCAGGCATTCAGCGGTATGACCTCACCCAAAACCTGATTTTAAAACAGAATGCCCAGTTGAAAGGCATGTTATAATATCTGAACTGTAGTGATCCACACACATTTATTTCACATATGCGACCCTGTCTGTTGATCCATAAAGTTTCGTTATCAATTTGGAGCATCAAAGTTTGATTTCAATCATTGATTTCGACCTTTGACTCAAGGTTATATCAAGGTTATTTTTCACGGAATGTTTTTTAGATTATTTAGGACGATTTTATGTAGAAAACAGAATCCCAAAATGGGTTTTCACTGCCAAGGTCACATATTTTTTCTCCCTCTCTGCTGCTACCCCGGATAAACAAACTATATCCATTGTTTCCATGCAACATGATCTCACAAAGTTCCGTGGGATAGTCACGGAATTTTGTGCTAATTTTTCCGTGGCATTCTCACGGATCTCAGCATTTTTCCGTGGCCCTGCTACGGACTGTCTTTTTCTGTGGCATTCTCACTGATTGGTTACTCAACTGCTTTTTCCTATTTTTAAACCATTTTCGCTTAATGACATTTTAATGACAAATTCAATCTGTATCACTAGTAAAAAGTGAACATTTAAGTTGTCTTGGTAATGTCAAATTGTCATGACATGTTATGATGTACTGGTTAATGTAAAGTTGTCATAACAAAACATCTCAAACAATGTCATCTTTGCATTAAAAATGACATAACTGAACAAATGACACTTAATGACATTTGTCATAAACATGCAAAAAATCTCCTTCATGTTTATAGCATGTGTCATGTCAGGTGTTATGTCAGTCTTATGAACACCCTTTCAAGTAAAGTGTTACCGTTTGTTCTTATTTGTGCTATTGCTCCTAATTTGATTATTTGTTCTTATTTTATTACTGACTGTTTACTTTTCTTGAACAATCTTTGACATTTATGAGGTAGGCTAGTAGTTTTCGGTGTTATAACGTCACTCATTAAGCCTACATGGGTCAAAAACAATACAGAGATAATAATCAGGCCTGTTTTATTTTGCTGTACAGTTTTTTGGTGTGGTTAAGGCTTATTATAAAAAGGAAATCCTTGAATAGCATGCTAAAACAGCCCATACATTCATAAAGCAGCACAAAAAAGGAATGTGACTGTAAAACTTTGCTCAAAAAGTGCCAAAATGATGTTATTGTAATGGAGGTGCATTTAAAATCTGCCTCTCCTTAATATGCGAAGTAGATGAAAGTTCTTTGTCTTCTTCTCCTCGAATGTGTGAATACAGTGAGTATAAAATCATTCTTAATTACACATTTGTCACAAGAGAAGCATTCGGTTTCTTCTCAGTTTTTTAATGGCACCTTCTCTACTCGCTGATTAATTCAGCAAACGCTTCGTCCTGATGCCTCATTACATTAGAAAACGTTCCCTCCGTCTTTCATGTGCACATGCATTTCTGTCATTCCTGCTCTGCTCATTTGCGTCTTTAACTAAAGAAACGTTTATTCAAGGATTTCAAACGAAAAGATCTCGAGGGAGGATTGGTTTGACAACACTGTAATCCTCACACGTTAACGTGAGTTTATACTATATAGAAATGTATGTCCCGATCCATAGCATACACAGTACATGCGGGATATCTCATTAAAGAGCATCAGTTAACTGAAGCAACGGCTTCCACAAACTACTCAAAACCTGCAGCATAATGGATGTCATTTAGTGGTTTAATTAATGTAATGTTAATCTTTTATTAAATCAGATGATGTTCTCTCAATTACTCAGTCTGACTGTGAGGAATAAATTAATAACTCGCTGATATTTAAATGCACTTTTTTGGCAGATTACCACTATGCATTGTTCCTAAAATCACATGAAATTAGATTTTGTTAAGTCAACTGAAAAACCCAGCATGGGATTCAAGTTGAGATGGAAGATAGAGCATAAAGCCTTAAAGATAGATTGCGCAAACAATATTGAAACGTTAACGAAAGTGGTTTGGAGTCGCGGACCACCCCGAACCGTTCTGGCATTTCCGAATATCCGGATAAATGTTTACTGATATCCAGGTTTTAATTTTGGGCCGGGAAGTGTTATAGGCTGTTAATCAGGGTCCTTTAGGTACATCTTAACCGCGTTACATCTGGCCGATGAGCCGCCTGGAGCTGCAGCTAGCGCTGCTGATCAAATTCCCAGCTATTCTCCTGATGAAAACATCATTTGTTTTGCATCCCGGCACAGGAAAACAGGGCTGGCTGTGTCTCTCTTTGTGAGCTCAGCGTACTGCAATTTACACTGAATGGAAATGACAGCCACTGAGCAGCGGCGTAGGCAATTATGGAAGGCAGGGGCCGGGCAGTCGCGTGTGCGTTTGAACCGCGATAATACAATCTGTGCAAACAAAGACGCTGCATATGTTTCTGCTATTAATGACACACGAACTCAACCTGCGTTTGATGCTAATGTGCTTTCCGGGAAGATTTTTACATTAAATCAACTGCATTATATACAAACAGATTCAGTTGTAGAGGATATTCGTGTTGTCGCTTTTTGGAGAGAGTGGACCTTCTAGATCCAGAACAAACACCAGCTGTTTACCCAAAGCAAACACGTATTTTCTATACCTGTGGGTATGCCAAGACCAGAACACAGATTATCAAAAGCAACCCTGTCCTTTACTGCTCAATAACTGTGGGAAGGAGGAAAATAAAATATATTCAAGGTTCCTTCAACTCTCTGTACAGATTAAAAAAGTTGGAGTCCCGACTTAATCTAGTCTCAGACTTAAAACAACTCTTCAACAGAAAATCACCAGTGACAGTGTAATTTAGCCTGGTACTAGACCCAATCTCTACCAGAGAAACCTTCACGGGGAAACCGTGGAGAACAGAAAAACTACATTTCCATCCAGCTCAACTTTTACCTGAGCTCAAAATCTAAAAGAAAATGTCAGCGATCTTATAATCAACTACTTTTCTGCAGTACTACACAAGCATGTTAAAAAATAAACTAATTAAAAATATGGTGTTGTAAGAAGGACAAGGTAAATCTCATAGTAAATGTCAAAGCCATCTACTTAATTGATATCTTCACCTAATCATGTTCTTTACGGGATCAGCGTTTAGTAAATAGAGTTAAGTCTCAACATTTCATGCAACACAGGTGCATGAGGTGTGAATGTATCTGTACGTTTATAAAACTGTATGTGCTTAGTCGCTTGCCACGGTCATTTGGTTTCTAGATAAAGCAGCGTTATGAAAGATTCATAGAGTTTGAGGTGGGCATGACGCAGGCGGCCTTAAAAAGCTGCTGTCGGCGGTAAGAGACGTCTCTCCTCTGGGACCAGTGGGCCACACCAGAGCACTATGGGTAACAGCAGTGTTGTCTTAATTCAATCCTGCTTCATTCTCTCTACGTGAAAACTTTCAGGCCTATTCTTAGATTACTGATGCCAAGATCAGCCATCTTTAATTCACCTATCTATTTAATTCACCTATCTTATTTGAGTTATTTATATTTTGACTAGGGGTGGGCCAATCCGATATTCTGTATCGATATTAGTCCGATATTGGCAAAAATGGCCGGATCGAATATTCTAGAAGTCGGGGGTACAATCCGATTCGATACCAACAAAGACCTTAACTGTCATGGCAACTTGCCGTAAAAGCGACTTAGTGAGCAACATGCCGTAAAAGCGTGACATAAGCAACATGCTGTAAAAAGCAGCAAGTAGAAACCGTAACTAAGCGTAAGCTATAGGTGAGACCTGTCCGGAGATACTTTTTATGTTTATCATACTTAAGTTATAGTTTACTTTCCACATATACTTTAAATTTTTTATGTTATTTGCAGCTTAATTGATTAAAAGGGCGATAGATATGTTATTGGATCGGGATCGGTATCGGTATCGACAGTGGTATCGGCCCAGCCCTAATTTTGACATCATCTATTAAAAAATACCAGTCATTACACACACGCAAACATTAGTAAATCACGTTGCATGAATAATTTAAAGGAATAGTCTACTCATTTTCAATATTAAAATATGTTATTACCTTAACTAAGAACTGTTGAATCATCCCTCTATCATCTGTGTGTGTGCACGTAAGCACTGGAGCGCGCTGCGACGTTACGATAGCATTTAGCTTAGCCCCATTCATTCAATGGTACCATTTAGAGATAAAGTTAGAAGTGACCAAACACATCAACGTTTTTGCCTATTTAAGACGAGTAGTTATACGAGCAAGTTTGGTGGTACAAAATAAAACATAGCACTTTTCTAAGCGGATTTAAAAGAGTAACTATATTTGGCGTAATAGCACTTTTGGGAGTACTTCGACTCGCCTGAAAAGTCCGCTCCCCTTCTCACTCTCATAATGGGAGAGGGAGGGTGTTACTGCGCAGAGTCTCCTCCCAAAAATGTTGCATCTGAAAGGGAAACTCCTAGATATGCACAATAAGGTTAGTTGCAAAAATAACTAGACCACACCTTTTCAAGGCTTATGATCCACTGCGCGTCTTTAGGAAATCCTGACAGTCGTTATTTAACGACAAAATGATGGTCTTATATCTGCGTGAATTCTTGTCAAAACAGATATTTTTAAAACTGTAATTCTGTGTATGTGTGTATATATCGGGGTCGCCCGCTCATGCGTCTGTGTGGAAGCTTCAGATATGTCAGTCGGTGCGAGGAAGATCGTTTTCAAGTCTTGTAACTCTTTTAACATAAATCAGGTCCGGGACTTTATCTCTCTTAATATTTTCTTTAACATTAACAAATCCTTTATTTTCTAATTCCTGCATGTTTTAAAACCGAAACCAAAATGTCACGTGCATGTGGATGAATGCATTTTTGTATTAGATTAAGCATTTAGGACGATACACATTAAAAAACAAACATAAAGATAATTTTAGATGTTTAATGAAAATACAGAGCATTGGGATTGCTAGACAAGGGCTTAAAGGTCAAGTGTTTCCTGATTCAATTTTTCAAACTTTAGTTAGTGTGTAATGTTGCTGTTGGAGCAGATATAATACCTGCAAAATGATAAAGCTAAAAGTTCAGGTAATATATTTTCTTTAACAAAAGTCCCCTTTCAAAGCCTAAAGCGAATGGCCGGTTTGGACTACAGTCTTCTACTTCCTGGTTGAATGACGTCAAAGCAAGAGTGTTTGACTTAACTCCGCCCACAGGAATACGTCAGTTTCCAGCTAAGCTCAAACGGCTCAGGCTAAGCTAAGCTGCTGTCGAATCAAAACACACAAAACAAGCTACACAATCAGATCTCGTTACGTATTTCTGAAGGAGGGACTTCATAGGACAAGGAAGACATCAGCCCGTTTTTAGGACAGTGAAAACAGCGCTATACTACGGAGCCCCTAAGGGGACATGGAGCAAAAATTAAATAAAGTTTACTTTCGGGTGCACATGTGAAAGTTTCACATGAGCACGCAAAACTAATCTTAAAAAAAAAAAATTCTGCACATGAAGGTTTCGCGTGAGCACATTAAAGTTTCATGTGAGCACATGAAACTAAACTTTAGATTTTTTACTCCAATGTCAGGGGCTCGGTACTATACAGTTGTATAAGTATAGTATAAGTCAATTGTGTTAAAAAATGATGCGTTTTTTACACGTGAACATGAACACATTATATTACGCACTGTAAACACAATCAAAGCTTCAAAAACACAGGAAGAATGGGACCTTTAATTTACTTATTTTTATGAAAACCTCAATTTCGACCAAAATCGATATTTATACTTTCTTTTGCCGCATTATGACTTATTTTGCAAGCACGGGTAACAAATACTATAACCATTTCATACCTTCTTCACATGAACTTTCCATATAGTTCTATTCTATTTTATTCTAGTTTAGTCTAGTCTAGTCTAGTCTAGCATGACTATAGCACCACTTATGGTTCTACAAAGGTGCTATATTTTTGAAGGCATGATGTGTAACAAGTGAAACTTTAATGTACTGTAAATCTTCAACCGAGGCACTTAAACATGACAGGAAATGAGCATCAATATAGAACATCAATATAGAGAAATACTATTTCAAGCAATTCTGTAATTTGCTGCTTAAAAAGGCTGTTTGCCATCTAAATGTTTTATTAAAGGACCTAGTAGCTCTTGTTATTTTTAGTCTGGATTCCTGCTTGTGTATGCAATATAAGCAAGCTTGTCCAGGGGCAACTGTGCCTAAAAACTCCCCCAATCATACCAAGCTGAGAAATTCCGCTTCTAACCAAAATAACACGTAACCTATTTATCTGGGAAATTACACACAGCATCAATGAATTAACATCTTGCCGGGCAAAACGTAAGCTAAATAAAGGTTCGCCATCTCGTTCGTTTCCTTCTCTTTCTCTTTGCAATGTCACCAGGCGGCCCTAATCGTGACACAGTGCATTGAAAACAACCATATTGGCTTTACTTAACCACATTAGCCGTGAACACAGATTGACAGCACCTCTCTGCGTCGCCTCCACATCAAATAATACAGAGCAAATGGCATTCAATACAACCTCATAACCACAGAATTGGAGTTTCAAAAACAATTTTGGAGCAATAAGTGGAAGCCACAGAATGGGATGAAAATGCAAATGCGGACGGCTCTCCGGCACGTCTCGTTCTAGGCCTCAGCCTGCCTTTCATAATATCTACATTTAATGTATTAAAATTGTCATACAAAGGCAGAGCGTTTTTGCATTTTGTAATTGTGCCTTTTCATAACCACCAATAAACTCAGAGCTGTTTAGAGAGGCGTCTAATGGACGGCAGCACCCGTGAGCGATGGCAGCAGGCACCCACGAAGGTCCCGCTCACTCTACAACACTAATTCTGACATGTAATTCTTACGTGCTCATGGAGAAAGACATCGGATTCATTTATTGCAAATACATGCATGCTAACAGAGAACAAACACAGTACAGTTACAGGTTATGAGATTAAAAGGTCATTTGTACAAATGACGGGTTAACAGACTGAATCATGAGAGATGAATAAACATAATGTAAACCTAAAGATGTAAACATGTCAAGAAAGGAAAGCAATGACCTGTCTTAGCATTTTTTCTGTGGCATGATGCCATCAAAATCCAGGCAACCATATGCAAATCACAAACATGTTTTCTTAAAGCGCACGTATTTCATTGCTAAAAAACAACGCTATGAGAGTGTGTGTGTGTATAATACAATGTGTTTGCGTGGTTTATGGTAAAAAAAACAAAAAAAATTCCACATACCGTCCATTTTTGTAGCTTCAGATATACCGTCTTCCTGAAACACACAGATTTTGTACAAAACTCTTTGATTTGAAAAGCGCTGTGTCCCTGATTGGCCAGCTAATCTGTACGTTGTGATTGGCCTTAATAGCTCTGACGTCAGCCGGAAATGTGACGCTCCTTACCATGTTTAAAAGATTCACTCACAATGCAATGCTGACAGGAGTTAATTTACAGGTTGAGGCTGAAGCGGGAGGAATTATGATAATGTCGGTCTTGTCCACGTCAACAAGTCCAGAAAGTAAACTGCTGCCTACAATCTGTGTGTTTGTTGTAGTCCAAGAAAAAAGATTTACGTTGGAGACGATAACTCGCGTCATCGTTTACTTTGAGGTTTGTACCTTTTGCATAATAGTAAACATGTACTAATACACACTTACACACCAAAGGACATGTAACAACGTGAATCGGACCATAGGAGCTCTTTTACATGTTAAATACTGTACCATGAATGTTACCACAAATATTATATGGATCAATGAAATGACAGTATATCACTATGCAAATTAAAAGGGGACATATCATGAAAATCTGTTTATAATTGGGTCCCCAGTGCTTCATTCAACCTAGAAAATGTGAAAAAACAAGTAACTAAATTTTTGTAGGAATGTAAAAAACATTGGTCATTAAAGGATTAGTCCATTTTCTTAAAAGAAAAATCCAGATAATTCACTCACCACCATGTCATCCAAAATGCCGATGTCCCTCCCTGCTCAGTCGAGAAGAAACCATGTTCCCCGAGGAAAACATTGCAGGATTTCTCCAACCCCAATGGACTCCAATAGAGCCCAACATTCAATACCCAACTCAACACTCAACAGCTCCCCTCAACGGAGTCTCAAAGGACCACAAACGATCCCAAACGAGGCACAAGGGTCCCATCCAGCAAAACGACTGTCATTCCCGACAACAAAAACAACAAATATACACTTCCAAAGCACCACTTCTCGTCATGTAGATCCGGTCGTGATGCGCCAGCTGACCCCACTATGTCACCGCAACACTTCATGACGTCAAGAGGTCACAGAGGACGAACGCAAAACTCCTCCTCAGTGTTTACAAGCATCTTGAAAGAGGACCGTTCCTACGTTGTTGTATGTCAACTGATAGTAATTAATGTCTTTGTGTCAGATTATTGTTTTCAATAGTCCGCAAATGTGCGTTTTATATATGTAACACGTGACCTCCCTACGTCACTACGCATTTACGTTAGGTCGCGCTGGACCGGACCTAGACGAAAAGTTGTGGTTTAAATGTACATCTTTTTTATTTTTCTTGTCAAAAATGACAAACGTTTTGCCAGACAAGACCCCTATGCCTCGCCTGGGATTGCCCACAGTCCCCTGAAACTCCGTTGAAAAAAACTGCTAAGTGTTGAGTTAAGTATTAAATGTTGGGCTCTATCAAAGTCCATCAAAACTAGAAAAATCCTGCAATGCTTTCCCCAAAAAACACAACTTCCTCTCGACCGAACAAAGAAAGACATCAACATTTTGGATAACATGGTGGTGAGTAAATAATCTGGATTGTTCTTTTAAGAAAATGGACTAATCCTTTAAAATTTTGCTCCCCTTGTGATATCAGAAGGGAATCTTATTTTAATAATACCACCCCTTAATCTGCACTATCCAACCAAAGCACTGCCATTTAGTTCAGATATCGACTCATGTGCATTTTAAAGTACACAACCAAAAACAGCAAATTTTTCTCAATAATAAATTATCTGTATGGCATTTTGAGCTAAAACTTTACCTACACAATCTGGGGACACCAAAGGTGTATTTTACATCTTAAAACGTGAAATGTTCCCTTTAAAAATGTGTTTCATATAACAAATGCTTAGATATAAGTCACAAAATAACCCAGTTCAAAAGTTTACATAACCTTGATTTTTAATATTGTATGATGTTTGTTACCTGGTTGATCAATGAATATTTTTATGGTTGTTGATGTGGTTGCTCACCTGAACCATTAAACTGCTCACTACTCTTTAGACAAAATCGTTTAGGTCCTGCACACTCGTTGCTTTCCTGCATCTTCTGCATGTTTGACCCCTTCAAAACATTGATTTCATACCAAAACAATTATAAGACTCACACAACAATGATGTAAAGAATAATTGACAACGGGCCGTTGAATTTTTCGAAAATAATGCACACCCAAGTTGGACTGGAGTCAATTATTCTGCTTATACCACTTAAACCACAGACATTGCTCTGGTGGTTCTTTTAAAGGGACATTATGCTCATTTTCCAGCTCCATAGAGTTAAACATTTGATTTTTACCGTTTTGGATTCTATTCGGCCGATCTCCAGGTCTGGCGGTACCACTTTTAGCATAGCTTAGCATAATCCAATGAATCTGACTAGACCATTAGCATCACGCTCAAAAATAACCAAAGAGTTTCAATATTTTTCCTATTTAAAACTTGAATCTTCCTTACTTACACTGACGGAAAATTAAAAGTTGCGATTTTCTAGGGCGATATGGCTAGGAACCATACTCTCATTCTGGTGTAATCATCAAGGACTTTGCTGCCGTAACATGGCTGCAGGAGGAGCAATGATATTACGCAGTGCCGAAAATAGTCCCCTGCAATTGAAAGTTCCAAGGGGACTATTTTCAGGCGCTGCGTAACATCATTACGCCTGTTGCAGCCATGTTACGGCAGCAAAGTCCTTGACACTCTAAGAAATGCTGGGTTGTTTTTGGCCCGGGGCTGGGTCGCTGTTGGACGGAGCACACTGCCGGGTTGAAGTGGCCCAACTGCTGGGTCGTTTTGACCCAAGTGCTGGGTTGTTTCAAGATGGTTGATTGACAATAACCCAGCAATTGGGTTAAAATAACCCAGCAGTTGGGTCATTTTTAACCCGGCAGTGTGTTCTGTCCATTAGTGACCCAGCCCTGGGTTAAAAACAACCCAGCATTTTTTAGAGTGGATGATTACACCAGAATAAGATTTAGGTGTGCATTTATCAAAAAATAATGCATACCAGTGGAACATTTCTCAACCAATCAGAATAAAGCATTGAACAGCCTGGTGGTACCAAGGCTGAGTATGTAAACTTTTGAAAAGGATGATCTGTGTAAGATTAAAATTGAAGGAACTTATTCCTTGGTCACAACTTGGCACAACCCCCTGTGCTGATCAAAGATTATTGTCACAGCTGTTTATCCAATACAGTGGGGGTTAAAGGTGGTCTTCTGATTGGTCAGTTTGAATGTATTATGTTGGGTTTGGTCAAGTACAGTGGGGGTTAAAGGTGATCTTCTGATTGGTCAATTTGAATGTATCAAGTTAGGCTTAGTCACATGGTCAAGAGATAGAGGATAAAGGTCAATGTTTTTACGAGTTCTGGGCCTTTGCATTGGCCTTTTCCCCTTTCCTTTCTTTCTTCACCTAAGTTCTGGGGTTCGGGCCATTAGGCCTAGATTTCAGTTCTCAAGTGTGAATCTCTTTCTTCTAAACTTTCTTTCTCTGTTCTCTCTCTTACCAGGTAATGTCTCACATACATTGGAAACAGTCAATTGTTTGTATTATTTACCATTTCAGGCATTTATAGTGTAACCATTTCAACTGTAACTTTAAGTCAGTACTGTAATTAAACCTTTTCATTTACAAATCTGTTGTTTAGTTTTGATTTAGTGTTAACACTTAAACGCTCCATATTGCAATACAATATATTCATACTCTAGCAACGCTCTCAGACCTATTGTGCCCGAAACCGGGGAACGATTGCAGTTTTATTCTCCTTCCGAAACCTGAGATCCCTTACATCTGTATAGTTGTTATTATTTTGTTTAAAGATCATATTTGTTTTTATTTAATGATGCCCATCAGAAGCTACCTAAAATATTTTCATTTTTCCTTGAAAACAAAATTTAAAAAAAATTTGTGGCAAAAAAATGGCACAATAGTAAAAACAATAGTGTACTCTATAATTGGTATAAATAATGTTTTGTGCATTTATGTTTCATTTAATTAAAAACATTATAAGAAAACATATCACAGTCTATTATTCTACAGGTTTCATTATAATTAATAATAATTAAAAAACAATTACTGTAATAATCCCTCAAGTTAACAGTTAACAGGGCCCTTGAGTTTTCAGCAGCAATGCCTTTTTGTTAAAGTCTAAACACAAACAACTTTCAGGGGGCAGAGTAGTGATTTTTTGCTTTGTCTACAGGGTTTCTTATTGGTAGGCAGAGAATAGAAAGCTGAAGCGAGCAGATAGCAGCTGCACACCTTTCTATACAAGCCATCTCTGCAGCCCCCCATTGTAAATAAACACAGATATAACATCAAGAGAACAATTTAGAGAGTAATTAACGGCGAAGAACAAACAGCGTGGTTAGAGGGGGGCACCGAGTCGATTGAATTAAGCGCACAAACAGAAACAAAAGCCGCAACAGCGTGCCGCTGCTCACCAGCTTCTCTTTGTTTAATAAACTGTAGACTGCACAATCCCTGAATGCTAGTCAGCGTAATGAATCTGACTTGGGCAGAGAGGTTCTGAAGGGCCCCAAAGAGTCTATAGCCTCAACTTTCACAATTCGGCACACTGGGGTTACAACACAAATGCGAAAGTGTGTGTGAGAGAGAACCCTCTTGTTTAAAAACAATGGGTTTATAATCCCAGAATTCTGGAATAGAGTTTAGCCCGGACTTAAAGAGTACGCTGGCATGAAAAGACTATTTGATTAGAAGCAGCAGTTGTTTCATTTTCGACGCAGCAGATTGCCGAGCATATCTATCTGGCTGCGCAATCTGTATTCATTACGGCCCATAAAAGGATGATCCTCGGCTTGCCGCTGCATGCGCTCGTGCAGATGCGCGCCGCTCTGCGTGGCTCCCACCATTCCCTTACAACGCATCCCGCTAGCTGCGCCAAATTCAGCCTTTTAGCCACTCAAAAGGGCCCTGTGGGCTCCCTCCCCTTCCCGACAGAGGCCTTTCTCAAAAAGCCCTGAAGCTGAGGCGGCTTTTTTAATGTATATAAATGGGCCACCTGCCTGGCTTGTTGGTATTTTGGAGGAGGAGATCGGGGGACGCTGCAGGTGTAATCTGAAGCTTTCATATTGGCAGGGGGTTTACGCGCGGCACACTCGCCATCCTCCCTGCAGAGGGAGTGTATTGGGCTCCGTATGAAACGCAGATGCGCCCGCCATCCGGATGATCGCCGCGGAGCCGAGGTGCTGCTGGAGCAGCTCTGTGCAGCGTGCTAAGATATCTGTGAAATGAGCTTCCTGTGCAGATCCCCCGGCAGCTCGGCCAAATCACAGTACATTAGCCACATTAGCCGCTTGTATAGCAAGACTGTAAATAGACACGCCATATTGGGAGAAAACACTTTGCTTGTGTGACCACATTAGCAGTGGCTTGAAAGGATCGCAAAACAAAGCTGGGGCCTAATCAGAGTGTTTTTCCGAATGAGTTAAGAATATCTAAATGTTCTACTTTAATATTCGGTTTTACTTCCCGCTGTTTTGAAATAAAGAATTAGCTTAATAAAATAAAAAACAAACATCATATGTCTAAACAGAGCTGATGGATAACATAAGGTAGATATATATATATATTTATATAGTTTTTGATCACTTATATTTAAGTGGGTAAACAATATTTTGGCTATTCGCTTTTTACATGTAATACAAAAGGAAAGGAGATGTTTAACAATGACAGTGGACACAGACCAAGAGACCCGCAGTCGACATTCACTTTCATTCATAACAGGCGAAGCACTGCTACTTGGGCGGAGTGATTTGCTCGCAGCACCTGAGAAGCCCCTGGTGAGGAGCAGAGAGTTCGGTCAGAGTTGTGCAAATCACTCCGCCCATGTAGCAGTGCTTCGCCTACTGAGAATATAGTTCCCAGTATGTATACTGTTAAAAGATTGCTGTGTCTCATATCACCTTGTTATTTGTACACGGTGTGACTATACAAATCACAACACATAAATAGGAAAGCGTTATTTTGTCACTTATTGGGAGCAGTTTGCTAGCTGGAGCCATTCACTTCCAGTCTTTGTGCTAAGCTAAGCTAGCGGGGGCTGCGTCAGACAGAGTTACAGCACGCACGGAGATGAGAAAGGTATGTATGGACTTATCTAACTCCAGGGGATACGGTGAATAAGCTAAATTTCCAAAATCTGGGCGTGTTCCTTTAAATGCTGTTTTCATAACTCTTAAGCAACTGAAATAAGCTGTTGTGAAACTTAAACGGATCTCAGTTCAGAGAAACGATCGGTCCTTACACAGACGCTGCTCTTCTGTGCACGCATACATGCTCTGTTCTGATTGAGTTCAGCTAAAGGCGGGAGGCGCGTGGTGTCTCCTGCCTCTGCCATGCTGTCTTTTGACTGGCTGTAGCTAGCTAAGTTAGAGGAGGTTGACTCACAGCACTCAACACGTGTTTTTTTTCTCGCTTGGCACGCTGACCGGACGTGACATGGGGGCGTGGCAGCATCAACGATTCCATTTTTTAATTCGAAGTTCGAGGTTGTGATTTAATTTTGATCAATTTAAAATCGAAATCATGACACCCTTAATCATTTTGCATAACTGTTAAGAAAACTACAATAAAAATTATATAACAGGGCTCAACATAAAGGACTGCCCGGTGGCCCGGGGCAAGCGTGATAGACGTTTGGGCCAGTAAAAAGTATTGTCACTTGCCCGATCGGGCCAGTGCTTCACCCACTAAAATATATTTTCATCAAGGTATATTATTTAACATCTTGGAAGCAGACATTTACTTTGGTAAAACATGACGAAAGAAATTTGCTGTCAATTTACAGGTAAAGCAGAAAAGTTGGGACATGTCTGTTGTATATGTATACAATTATATTTGACTTTTAAATTATTATTCTTATATATGTGACACACTGACATTTTTTTTTATTGGGGCCAGTGAAAATTTTGGCAGGGCAAGTGAAAACCTGAACCACTGGCCCGACCGGGCCATTGTAAAAAATTATTTGCGTTGATCCCTGTATAACCTGCCAAACTGGTTTTTGGGATTGGCTGTCTTACCTGCCACAGCAGAAATCTACCCGCATTTGGCAGGTTGGTGGGTGTTAATGTCAAGCCCTGATCATCTGAAAGCTGAATAAACAAGCTTTTCATTGATGTATGGTTTGTTTGGATAGGACAGAACAGTATTTGACTGATATACAAGTACTATAGAATCTGGAAACTGAGGGTGCAAAAATCTAAACAATGAGAAAAACGTCTTTAAAATTGTTCAAATGAATTCCTTATCAACACATTTAACTAATGATATATATATTTTTTATATATTTACGGTAGGAAATGTACAAAATATCTTCATGGAACATGTAGTTACTTTATATCCTTATGATTTTTGGCTTAAAAATGATCATTTTGACCCATGCAATGTATTGTTGGCTTTTTATACATATACCCATTCGAGTTATGACTGGTTTTGTGGTCCAGGGTCACAATAGGATAATCAAAGTTTGATTTCAATTATTGATTTCACTTTCATTTCAATCTTTGACATGACCTTGCTCAGTCAATGATATCAAGGTTATATTTTCACAGAATGTTCTTCATGTAGAATGGTTCTGTGTATAAAACAAATAAAAAAAATATATTTTGCGTATGTTAGCAGGTACAGTATGTGTTTGCTAAGACTCCAGCAGGAGATTTTCAACCTATTTGAGAACACCCAGGTCTATGTCTTGCTGGTTGGGCTACTTTACCCAAATTACAGGTGTAATCCTCAAACAACCTCACAGAGGGCTGAACAGGACCCCTGCCACATCCCAGACATCTGTTCTCTCTTTCCACCCCCTCTGGAGAAATCTCTGAGAAACGGCGGGCAGAAGGATGACAGGGAAATGACTTAAAAGCACTTTCACAAACCAGGAACAAAAATATCAGCCCCTACACAGAAAGACGCAGAAGGGAGAGAAGTAAGCAAAAATAATGTTGTTTTATAGGTTTGTTGTTTTGCTTGCTTTGTTGTGGAATTAAGTCTTGAGACACATGAAACGCCTTTTACAGCTCATATAACTTTCATAACGTGCTGTCTTTCTAAGTGAAAGCCTGTGTAACATCAACAGTAAAGCTGACAGTGAAGCAAAACATATAAAAAAATAAAACTAAAATGGATAGATTGTTAAGAATGAAGTACACTCATGATTTACTGCTTAGTGCTCAAATCATGTCAAAATATTAGAAATATATAAAAATGTAAAGATGGTACCAAGGAAGAGCTGTGATGTACTCTATGACATACATATCAGAAAAAACACTAGACAGACATATGATACCTTTGTTAATTATAATGGGAGCAATTTAATGTTGACGCGTCAAGACAAGCTACTTCTCCCAAGTGTAAGAAAAGTATACTCTGACTATGGTTGCCAAGCAACATTGTAACTCTGTGCATTAATATAGATTTCAACTGATGTATGGTCCCAGGTGTGCGTACACCATTTTAAAACGTGGCTCAGGCAATCATACTTATAATGTATTACTATTTTGAGTCTTTTTACATCAACTGTTACATAACGTGCAGCAGCTGTACTCCACTGGTGCCAAACTTTTTCATTTGTTATGAATAAATCCATTGTTTGGTTTGTGGCCACACTCTTAAAACGGTTGTGTTAAAACAACACGTTTTGTGACACATCTCTGTATTATTATTGGAACAATACATCGTGTGTTGTTTTATCACATCTTGTGTTGTCCCTTTAATTTATTTTAAACACAAAATCAACAGATAATGTGTTAAATAACACATAAAGGGGCGGTTTCCCAGACAGGGATTATCTTAAGCCAGGACTAGGCCTTAGTTTAATTAGGAAATATAACTAGTTTTAACAGACATGCCTAAAGAGTCGTTCACATTATAGCGATACCTATGTTAGCTTCCACATCACCGGACGATAACAATAAATGTATGCTAATTTGCTCACACGTGCGGCACTCGCGCAAATCACTTGCCTTTCATAGCATATTTCTTGTAATAAAAACTTTTGCAATTGTTTACATGCCACTTGCGTATGCACTTAAAGTTCAAATAGACTTGATGGCTGTCAATGGTTTATCATTCATTAGGTGGGAAAAAAATAGCTCAGAAAGGGATCCCAATGATATCGTTCATTGTATCTTTATCGTTATAGTTGTGGTGTGAACTCCGCTATTCTATTTAAAGGCGGAGTGCACAATGTATGAAAAAAAACACTTGTAGCCAATCAGCAGTAAGGGGCGTGTCTACTAACCGGCATTCTTGCTGGGGTTGCGTATGTGTGGGGCGGGTCCATTAAAAGAAGGTCCAGATTCTATTGGGCTAGGGGCGTGTATGATTAGGTGATTTCAAATATCAACATTGGCTTTCAGAGATTGTGCACTCCGCCTTTAATATAAAATGATTTTTAAAACTATATTTTTTACAGTTATAGTTATAATTATCGTTATAATGTGAACAACCCTTAACTAAAAATATTACTTGTGTGCATTTTGGGGCAAAGCAAAGGGCACTGATGTATTTTAAAGGACAAGTTCTGTATTTTACACTTAAAGGCCTGTCTTCAGATTGTTTATGTTGAAATAGAACGCTTTTGACTGAAATTTGGACATATGATGCTGGCCCGAGAATTTTCGGGTGTTTCTTGTATCACCTCCCACCCCTATAATGGGTTTATAGGTGCACAGGAACAATCCTTCCTAAAATGCATTAAACTTTCATTTACAAAGACGTGAAACTCACCGAGTGGTCAGGGGTGTTCACTGATATGCTCACACAAAAATCGCTGCAAAAGACACATTCGAACAGGTTTTATCGTAGTTTTTTGCCAACTCCATTGACTTGTATTATATGTGCTGTGAGGTATAGTATTACTCCGCGCCGGGAACCTTCTTTCTTGCAATTGGCAAAGGCGGATTATCGCCACCCACTGGGCTGGAGTGTCTATTATTCAAGCTCTCAACATTTGGAAAAATAGGTCCACAAGTTTACAACGAACGGTAGAACAGCTTTTGGAGATCATCTTTTGCAGCGATTTTTGTGTGGGCATGTCGGTGAGCGCCCCTGGCCACTCGGTGAGTTTCACGTCTTTGTGGACGAAAGTTTGGTGCATTTTAGGAGGGATTGTTTCAGTGCACCCATACAGCCACTACATAGGTGGGAGGTGAAACAACAAACACCCCAAAACTCTGCGGGCAGCCGCATATGTCCAAATTTCAGTCAAAACCGTTCTATTTCATCATAAACAATCTGAAAACAGGGCTTTAAGTGTAAAATACAGAACTTGTCCTTTAAGATTTGTCAGTGTAAGTTGTTTTCAGTTCGGGTAGCTCTTACAATTTTAAGGTCTAGGACTAGTCTAATCCTTGTCGTGGACACCGCCCCAATGTGTTAAATAGCATAACACAAAACAATGTGTAAAAAATTAACAAATCCTTGCATAAAGCTCCATAAAAATGTATAAAGCTGAAATGAGAGGAAGTACCTGTGGTGATTAAACATTCTTAAGGTACATTCACATCATAAGCAACTTTGTTGCTGTGTGTTGCTTGTCTCTTTCAAAAGAGGCGTTTCTATATCTGGTTGTCATAAACGAGTAACGTCCACTTCAATAACTGACAAGAGACAGATGACGTAAACTCCACTGCTTCGTTCTCATTGGTAGTCGCCCCCGAAAGTCGCTTATAATTTGCATAAAGTTAAACATTTCTTAACTCTGTCGCGCGACTGGACACGCCCCATCCAGTTGCCAACGGTCACTGTTGCTCGTGTCGCCGGAAGTCAGCAAGCTTCCACTGAAATCACAGAGATTGCGTCGCTCTAGTACTGCTAGTCTGAATGCAGCTTTAGTCTGCATACACACTAAATGTGAAGCATTGCATTCCTTGCTCTAGATTACTTGCAGGATTTAACTTCGTGTCATGCAAATTTTTTGCTTAAGTTGACTTTGTCAACTTGCGTGAAGATGCGTTTCAGGTAAACAGCGCATATTCATGCCATTCAATAGTCATGTAAAAGGATAATTCTGGTATTTAACTTTGAGTCTCATTTCTGGTTTGTTTTGGATGAACTACAGTGATAGACACAGAAATTTTGGGTCGTGTCTTGACTTTTCGACTCATTTAGAAGTGTCTCTTGACTGCTTCAGAATGGAAGTCAATGACCATGCACAAACATGTCATTAAAACAACACTTAACGTTCATTTTCAAAACTGTGCTACTCACTGAGGGGTTCCTGGTGTTCGTTGATGATTAAAAACAAGTAGTGTGGCGAAATACAGGTTCTGTCGTGTTTTATTTGGCATTTTGTAAAATTCCATTGACTTCTCTTGGAGGACTCATTGCTCGCTGATATATCCCTCCACCGCCGGAAACGGAAAAGGTCTGTTTACATGTGGTTGTAGTTTTTTCGCTCTGTTTCTCTCAGAAGGCTAGCGTGAGCAAAGCAACTGTGCCCTCGGAGTAGGGCACAAATTTTTTCCCATATTTGATGGCTCAGTGACCAGCCTTAGGTTTGAAGTTGAGCTTGATTGTGACTGTCTATACGCTAAACACCAAGTTCCGTTTAGCGTCCTTGTCGCCATCAAGTGGTCGGGAGTGCGCTAACGCTTCAGACTCAAATATAGAGCGGAAGTATATATGCGGTTGTGAGGTATCTAAAAAAAATAGATCCACTATAGCAAATAACACAGATTGAAATCATACATTGCGCCAATATATTTGTTTTTAATCATCAACGAACACCACGAACCACTCATTGAAAATGAACGTTAAGTGTTGTTTTAATGACATGTTTGTGCATGGCCCTTGACCTCCATTCTGAAGCAGTCAAGAGACGCTTCTAAACGAGTCAAACAGTCAAGACACGACCCATTATCAAAATTTCAGTGTCCATCACTGTTGTTCATCCAAAACAAACAGAAATGAGACTCAAAGTGTTAAATACCGGAATTATCCTTTAAATAGCCACTGTATGTCATTCACATGCACGTGAGTCCGCGTCTTTGCATTGACTTTTTATGCCATATACTCGTGCAAATCATTGAATTCGCTTTGGTGTGTACGCCCCATTGTGCTACATTACAGTATTATCATGACATAACGTTACTCATTGCATGATAATGAGGACTTCACATTATCATTATCATGAAAGGTTCACATGTTTACATTTGTGTAGAGACCAAGTCAACAGCATCAGATGTCCTCTAATTCTACACTTCAGACACACACACATACACAAATGACACCGCCCATGACCACACAGATCTAGAAGAAATCCTCTAGAGAGCTGCAGACAATTCTTTGCCCCTCCCATCATGTTCCTCAGTACAGTCGAAAGGACACCAGAAGGGTTAAATGTCCCTGTATGAACACACAGTGAGAGAGTGTGTGTGTGTGTGTGTGTGTGTGTGTGTGTGTGTGTGTGTGTGTGTGTGTGTGATAAGTGTCCATTATGGAGGTTTACAGAGTCAGATACAGAAGCTGGGCTGTGCCAAAGAGCTGATATTACACAGCACAACCTCCAGCACTCTTCCCAGAACACACGGCCAAGATCACTCAGTCCACGCCTATTCCCGCAAATCTCTCTGACTCGGACACACACACACACACACACACACACACACACACACACACACACACACACACAAACTGAGACTATTATATTCACACACTCACACAGATATTCATACAGACACACATTTACCAAGATGTACACACACACGTTAATGCTACTGTTAATACAAAACGCGCAAAAACTCTATTTATGATACAAGCATACACCTGCTCCACCCAATTCCTCACCACTCCGGCAGAAAAATCAATATGCATCTCATCCATTACAGCACTCACGGATGGGTCAAGATCTCTCCTCCCATCTCCCTCTCTCTCTTTTCTCTGCTTCGTCTGATCCTTTCTTTGTGCAGATACAAGACGTCAAAATGTTTATACTGCGCTGCCGTCACTCTGACGAGCTAATAGCAGTCTTTGACTTTCATACGGAGCGCATACGGGATAAAGCCCAGATTTAAATGACATTCATTAGGAACATCATTAAAATGACTCTAATGGTGCCTCTGTCTACAATCAGGTGTGATTGGGAATCTCTACTTTTATGAAAAGAAAATAGCCTTAAATGTAATTTAATAAAAACACAATATTGTTCCATTGTGACTCAGATATTAATAATACCCATCACTATAAATTTAACATAAATTAAAATATTACACTTAATAGATATAAGCAATAATAATGTATGATAGGCTGTGCTGTCATGGCTGAAGGGCAAATAGAGCCATTCATGACACAGCACTAGCCTTAAGTACCTTATTCATTTTATAAAATGGTTACATCACAATATGAATAGTAAAGCAAAATAAGATGATGTATCAACGCAACTTTCATGAAGTTAAATCACTAAAAGGCTTCCTTTCGCTGCAAAAAATTGTCCCTGACCGACTGTGAACAGCAACAGAATGTTTCACATATGTTTACTTTGCTAAGGGTGCTGTGCAGTGATACACAGATGCATTGGGTGAAGGATCATAGCTGTGTTTTATCCTAAATAAATCCAAAGTCACGGCACTTAGTTATCAAAGGTTCACAATTTGCGTGTTTTTAATTGCCATATTAGAGTTAAAAAGCTGTTTTCATAACGCCGCCAGCCATTAAATAAGCGCCATCAGGCACTAAGTTAACGGCATACGCCAACACATGTTCAAATAACGTCACACGGCACTCAAAATGCAAAACAATCTTAATAGCCCCTCCTCTTCTGGGTATGGGGACTGTATTGTATTTTTTCGCTGATGGTGATTATTTAACGTCTGCCGGCGTTATGAAAAGTGTTTTAATGTTAATACAGCAAATAAAAATTGTTAATTTTGAACCTAATAGCTTTTATTACTAGGCAGCTATGTTTGCATCGTCTCCAGCAGTTATTTCATTCATGCAAGACTAAAGTCCTAGCTACATGAATGGGGAAAGATGGATATCTCTAAAATTGTGTGCTAAAATCACAATTAAACAACATATTTTTGATCAACCCTCTCCCCCAGAGAATGTCAGTCTTTATCGATGGTTGATTGGTTTATTAAATTAGAAGGCGGGACTTCT